>NC_140954.1:39968224-40303224 GCF_014529385.1 Adiantum capillus-veneris
GCTCCTTAGCAATAGACTTTAGGGTCATTGGCTGATGCCCCGATGCTTGCAAGCTAATAGATTTAGGCTCAACAGACACTCTTTCTCCTTGATTCATTAAATTATCCTCCAATTGGATCTCATTGGTGGTGACTGGTTCCCAAGTGATGATACCTCTAATGACTAGGCCATTGTAGATATCCTCATGTTGTAATCCCCTAATGAATCTATCAAGCAATTGATTATTATTGAAGCGCTCATTTGGATTATAACGAGAATTCAAATGCTTTAGGCGACTAATAAAGTCTCTCACCAACTCTCCTTCCTCTCGTTGGGCTTTCTGGAGCTGAGAAGCTACACCCCAAAGCACTCCCTCTCGTATGTATTCTTTCAAGAACAGTCTCCTAAGAGTAGGGTAAACCATTTTTTCTTCCACCCTTAGGGTTCTATACCAATCCCCAACCTTCCCACTCAAGGTTAGGCTTAAAGCATTACTCTTATGCAGGTCATTGTGTTCTCCTAGAGAATCGCATATTTGTTCAAACACTTCGATATGCATTCTCACATCCCCGTCTTCATAAATTTTTGCCTGAGCTTGGCTATTTGTACTACCTTACTTCTAGGCTCTCTATCAGGCGTGTTACGCATATTATTAGCGATAGATCGACCGATAGCTTGGGAAAATGTTGCCAAGTCACCTAAGTGAGCAGGCACCGTGGGTGAAGGTGCTCCAGAGACTACATGTGGAGTAGGTATTGGCATTGGGCTTGGTACATAGGAAGCCCTTGGGTTCCACGTTGGGTACGATGTTGTGCCATGTGGTGGCCCAAAGTTCATATGTGTGGCCCTAGGCATAGCAGACGTCGGATGTGACATGCTAATGCTAGCCAGTATAGTCCCATGGAAATAAGAACTTGGCTGTTGTGGTTGTGGATCATAGGTTGTTGAAACAATGGGAGGGGTAGGGACTACATGAGTACGAGGACCCATGGGTGTATACGATTGGTACACACTTGTAGGTACTGTTGTCGGCATTGAGCTACCATGTAGTGGTGCTTTACTAACAAATGAGGTCCATGGCGTGTTTCTTGGCATGCCCATCATTGGGGTAGGCATGGTATCCGTGGTGTCATCAAGGGAAAGATGAGCTAGATTTGGAAAAGTAAAGCTATCACTGGTGGGCTCAGATTGCACTGAGACCCCTGAGGAAACAACATATGGGGGATCCATCGGACTTACCGAGGGAGTCTCCATTTGCGATAAGGTTGGTTGTTTAGCCTTCCCTGTATCCAAGAATCTCATGAGACCCGTTGAAGGCATGTGGATCCCCTTGTTCTGTCTCTCTAGCTCAATAACCCTATGGATGACCTCACAAACTCTTTGTTGTTGATCCTCCACACTAGTAGCACCCGTTGTGGATTGTAGGGCATTTAACCAACCCACGTGATAGGTGTGACTTGTGTATAGGTCAGTTAGAGTTTCCGTTTGTAGTTCGCACTCCCAGTTCTCATTTAGGAACGCTCCATCTAAGCTTGAGGTGCTAGGGGGATCCTTTGAGCTAGATGCAATGGGGCTCTCTATGGGTTGACCCTTAGTGTTCACTAATTCAGGAGCACTCAATTGCTCTCCTAGCAAAGATATTGACATAGGGGATTTCTCTTTTAACTCTCTTCGTTGCTTCTCCTTGACTAAGCTCTCAATTTCCTTTTCCCTAGCTGCGATGATATATTGCTCAACCTCTTGCACTTTGGCAAGGCTTCTACCATCAGGTAATATGACCTCGGAGGGGAATCGCTCTGAAGAGTCAGGGGGTGCAGTGAATGAAGTATTCACGTGCACACTCTGCAAGGGCATAGGGTCTACGTTGGTCATGAATGGTGAATTTACTTCCCCACCCCCCTCCTTTACATCATTAGCTCCATGTTCGGAGCGAGTGGCTCTACTAAAGGTTTCCTTCAAGCGGCTAAGCACGCTCAACCCAGACCGTGGGCCCATGGCTTGAGCTATCAGGATTAGACATTGGGAAACCCTCCATGACGTCGTAGTCATAGGAAGAGTCACTAGCCGCTATGTTTGGGTCTTGGTTTGTACTACCTTGGGTCCTCGCCGAGGGTCCGAAACCAAGGTAGGTGGATATTGAGAACTCGCGTAACTCGAAATTCTCTCTAGTTGCTTCATCTCTAGCACACGACCAGAGTGTAGATGCATGTGCCTTTGGCACCCTACAAGTGTCGACGAATAACCTCGAAGGTTAACCGCTTACTTTTTTAGGCTAACGCAATTGCACTCTAACTGTCACACTGTAGCACCGAAGTCTGGTGTATACCAAGGTCTCCCACTAGACGAGATAACTACACAACTTCCTTACTGGAACTGGAAACTACAACATACTCTGCTTCAATGGTGGAAGGAAAAGTGCAATTATTGATACATGATCTCCAAGAAACTCTCGCTCTAGAAAACAAGAAAATGTAGCCAAATGTGGATCGCCTAGTGTCCACACAACTCGCATAATCCGAATCATTGTATCCAACTATGGATCCATCACTGTTCCCAAAGCATAAGCACTTGCTAGTTGAGCCCTTGATGTATCTCAAGATGTGCTTCATTGCTTTCCAATGCTTTGTGCTTAGATTTGCCATAAACCTACTAACCACTCCCACTATTGGGGTATAGGCGTCTGTGCCTTGCCCAACCACGCAGGGTATGGGAGCCCGCCCACTGATACCTTATTCTTGTGTACATATACAAAGAATAAGGGGCATCTCATTAGAAGAGTCTTGCTAGACCCACACATTGTGTACTCTTGTCCTCGTCTCTTTCATTGACGCACATTGCACTGCACACGCACGCATTCACGTACATGCACTCTTCAACTAGTATTAGAGCGCATGGTGATTGTGGAGAGCACGATGGCTTTGAGAGCTTCGAGGCGATAGCTCGCTTGCCCTTGGTGGTGGAGAGATCAAGAAAGCTTGAAAGCTTTGTGAGAATGCAATGGGAGCTTATGAGCTCCGCTGAGAGTGATGTATGCTCTTGTGGAAGCTCAGAAGACAGTGTGAAAGATTGTTTGTAAGTGAAGGTGCTACCCTAAAAACTGTGTGCGCAACAACATTGTCTTCAAATTCATTTTTGTCCTTGTAGGAGACAGATCTGAATATTCTACCCCTCATGCCCATAATTGTAAAGCTAATGATCACTTGATCAAGTCGTGTCCTAAGTTGAAGGCCAAAGAGGCTAAGAAGAAAGAGGGTGGTTCCACTGCAAATGCTGGTTCCACTACAAATGCAGCCATCATTGAGTCTTCTGTGAAAGGAAACTGTGAAGCTGATGTTGATGTAGAATGGGCTTTTAGCGCAGAGTGCACCAACAATCCTGCTGTCCAAGATGCATGCTTGTCAGTTGCTATAGATTCACATGTGTGGTATTTTAGCAATGGTGCTACAAAGCACATTACCTCACATCGTGAATTGTTCACCTCTCTTGAGTCTGTCCCTTATGGGAATTCAGTCACTTGTGCCAACAATGCCTCTTATCCGGTTTAGGGAGTTGGAAAGATTGTGCTTACTGTTGCAAATGGCAGTTCTTTCACACTTGTTGATGCACTTTATGTACCTGGGATCAAGAAGAATTTTTTGTCTATATCTACACTTGCTAGACCAGGACTTGTAGTCAAATTTGTGGATGACAGATGTACATTTCATGATCTCAGTTTTGGTGATGAAATCGTTGCATCTGAGCTTTTGTGCCGTGGGCTGTATAAGCTCACTTTGTATGACAAGTGTGGACAAAATTTTGCAAATGCAGTTGCAGATTCAAGGGCTATTTCAGATGCAAAAACTTGGCATGCACGTTTTGATCATCTGAATTTTGTCAATTTGCTGCGTTTGCAAAAATTTGATATGGTTGCTTCTTTGTTGCCTCTTGAAGCACCTGTCAAACATGTTTGTGAAGGCTGTATTTTGGGTAAAATGCAGCGTTCGAAGTTTCCAAAGGATGGTTCAATTAGGGCCACATGCAGGTTGCATCTTGTGCATAGTGATGCTTGCAAACTGCGTCCTTGGGCAATTACCTGTACTTCGTGACTTTCATTGATGATTACTCGAGGCATGCATGGGTATTTCCGCTTAAAGCGAAGTCCGAAGTTTTTATATGCTTCAAACAATTTTTGGCTATGGCTGAAAATGTCTCGAAATGTATTATGGGCACCTTCCATTCCGATTGACGGGGGGAGTATATGTCTCATGAATTTAATGCATTTCTGGCTAGTCGTGGGATAAAACACCAATGTACAGTGCCTTATACGCCTCGGCAAAATGGTGTTGCTGAGAGGAAAAACAGGTGACTTATGGAAATGGCACGATGTATGGTCAAAATTCAAGCTTTTCCGCATGGCTTGAGGCCATCATGTGTGCCACTTATGTACTTAATAGGTGTCTTACAAAAGCTTTCCACTCTCTTACTCCATATGAAGCATGGCATGATAGAAAGCCTTTTATTGAGCACATGCGTGTTTTTGGCTGTTTGGCATATGCTTTGGTGCCACAAACACAACGCAAAAAATTGGATGATAAGGCTGTCAAATGTATTTTTGTTGGTTATAGTGCTGAAAGCAAAGGTTACAGGTTGTATCATCCGCAAACAAAACGTATTCTGGTTTCTCGGGATGTAGTGTTTGTGGAAGATTCTGTTCAGCCCTTGCTGTCATGTACTAGAGACAATAATGTAAGCTCACAGGACATTTATGACACTTTGTTCCCTCTTTTCAGTGGTGGAAATACGAATGTAGCTTCCAATGAGGCAAATGTACAGCCTATGGGGGTTTCTGAAAATGTTTTAGATCAGCCTATTACTAATGCAGATGTACATGATGTACTTGATGAGGAAAGGGCTGAAAATAAGCAGGCTAGAGGTATGCCAAAATGGCTGGTGCACACTTTGCGTGACAGTAAATTGGATGCACCTTTGTCTAGTCGTACTCGTTCAGGCTCTTGCCATGCATCTTATGCATCACATTGTTATGCTTTGGCTGTGTCTAGCTTACATGATGTTGAGGAGCCTCTGTCTTTTGATGAAGCACAGAATTCAAAAAATTGGATGGCTGCCATGCAATCAGAATATGATGCACTTATAGAAAATGACACATGGACTTTATGTGATTTGCCTCCTGGCAAAAAGGCCATTGGTACGAAGTGGGTTTACAAGTTGAAATGCAAGCCGGATGGTGAGATCGATCGCCATAAGGCTCGACTTGTTGCAAAGGGTTATGCACAGCAAAAATGCATAGATTATGAAGAGACTTTTGCTCCCACTTCTTGTATGACTACTATGCGTTTTCTATGTGCATTGGCAGCTCATTTTGGTTGGGATGTACATCAATCAAACATTGTTATTTCTTTCTTGAATGGTGACATATTTGAGGAAGTTTATGTAACGCAGCCTTGCGGTTTTGTCATAAAAGGACGAGAGGACAAAGTGTGCAGATGTAAGAAGGCTTTGTATGGGTTGAAGCAATATCCTCGTGCTTGGTATGAGAAACCTGACACTCATTTGGTTAAACGAGGCTTTCATAGCAATCCAACAGAAAGCACATTGTATGTAAAGCGTGAGGGTGATGTACTTCTCATTGTGGTTCTTTATGTTGATGATTTGCTGATCACTGGACCAAATGAGAGACATATTGCTGAATTTAAGGCTGATTTGAATGCTACTTTCAAGATGAAAGATTTGGGGCTGCTGCATCATTACTTGGGTATACAATTTAAGCAGTGTGATGATGGTATTGCCTTATGTCAGAAAAGTTACATAGAGACATTACTATGTAAGTTTGGACTTGAGGATTGCAAACCTATTGCCACTCCCATGGAAACAAGTTTGAAGTTGAGTCTACATAATGTTGGCGATCCTGCTGATGTCACTCTTTACCAAACTGCTGTTGGCTGCCTCATTTATGTATGCAACACGAGGCCAGATATTCAGTTTGCAGTCTCACAGGTCAGCAAATTTATGCATAGCCCAGTTTCTAAGCATTGGTAGGCTGTCAAGAGGATTTTTCACTACCTTAGTGGCACTTTACATCTTGGCTTGTTTTATCCCGGGGGGGATCATTGCCGCCAGACTTACATGCTTTTTCGGACTTAGATTGGGCTGGTTGTTTTGACACGCGAGTGTCCACAAGTGGTTTTTGTTTCATGCTTGGCAATTCATGTATATCATGGTTGAGAAAGAAGCAACCTATTGTGGTCACTTCGAGTTGTGAGGCTGAGTACAAGGCAGTATTCACAGCTACGGTTGAGTGTGTATGGCTCAGAAGCCTTATGGCTGATTTGGGTGTTGGACAGGACACTGCCAACACTATCTACACTGACAGTCAGAGCGCATTGGCAGTTGCGAAGAACCCTGTTTTTCATGCTCACACAAAGCACATTGAGGTGCATTACCACTATGTCAGGGAGAGGCTCTTAGTAGGAGAGATCAGCTTGGCCTACGTGCCAACACAGGACAACCTTGCAGATCTTTTCACAAAGGCATTGTCTCATGAGAAGTTTGAAGCTTTCTTCAAAGCTTTGGGCTTACTCCCCTTTGTGGACCGATCATGTCCTCAGGGCATGGCACTTCCCTTTACTCCTGTGCCAGCTCTCGTTCACCGCATCACTCGAGGGGGGATTTGTTACCATATACATGTGGTAGTGATGTGTGTGAACACACTAGGACCGCCGGGGCATTTTTTCCCTCTTTAGGAGGTTTTTTCCCCCGTGCATTGTATATACGCCCATCACTCTAGGGCTATCTATCTTTCCATTGCACACTAAGTAATACACTCTCTATTGTGTGCCTTGAGCTTTCTTCGTCTTCTCCAAGCTGTGTGTGTTTCTCTGCAACCCTAATTCCAACAAGAGGAGATGTACTCCCCTCCATTGTCATTGCGTAAAGCTTTAAGCTTTCGACCCGATTGGTTCTCGACCAATGCTAAGAAATTCTGAAAGACACTAAAGATGTTGCTCTTCTACTTCAAGAGATAAACCCATACCTTTCTAGTAGAGCCATCTATGAATGTTAGGAAGGATAACGCTCTTTCTAGAGATTCGACTGGAATAGGTCTGCACAAGTCTCTATGAATGAGATCTAGAGGACTCCCTAACTCCTTGTCCAAAGGCGTTGATGTCAACCTAGTCTGTTTTCCATAGATACAATGCTCATGACATAAAGAGAAGTTAGAGTAATCTAACACAGGGATATAACTAGAACACTGCAAGACTTTCATTCCCATTTGACTCATATGTCCTAGCCGGCTATGCCACAACTCTGTAGACGATAGCTCGGCTAGACAAATAGAATTCTTTTTCACAGCAAAAGAGACAAAAAGTGAGTACAATGAGCCAAATTTTTGGCCTTGCAGCTAGTAGCAGGAGTCCCACTACATAATCACTAAATAAAGATTAGGATTAGCCCCTAGTTATTTGAGAAATGTATCCAATGGATTTTCCTTTGTACATGTTGCTATCTTCTCCTATGGATGTCCAATGGAGAGCTATGGATGTATCAGCTGTCAAGACATCTTTTGTTTTCAAGGAATGAACTTTCCTGAGATGTTCTTAAGATGACAAAGGCCATGATTTCAGAATTGCATCTCTTTGGCTAGAACTAGCTATCTCACGTCCTTTCTCGCATAGATCATAAGCCATTTTATAGAAACCAGAAGACTAAGTGACACATAGTCCTCAATGATAGGTTCTCGGGCTTCCATAGACTCTGTAAGGTGGCGATTTATCCCCTTGTCTAATGAGACTCTG
The DNA here is from genome assembly GCF_014529385.1 of Adiantum capillus-veneris. NCBI lineage: Eukaryota > Viridiplantae > Streptophyta > Polypodiopsida > Polypodiales > Pteridaceae > Adiantum > Adiantum capillus-veneris. The sequence goes on from NC_140954.1 coordinate 39,975,997, forward strand.
ATCTTGGTCTCTCTCTCTGACCTAGCCTTCGAGTTATAATAATTACGAGATTTTAAAAGGATGAAATCAAAACAAATTGAGTTTTTTCACAAACCCAACATGTTACCTATTAACACTCTCTCCAAAAACCGTAAAAATGCTTTTCAACTTGTCCAAAAGTTGTTGAAATCCTTTCAATCTTGTGTTCTTGTCTAGAACCTGTGTGAAATTTGTCTATACTCACAAACAATCAAAAAAGTTAAGCAAACGTGCAAAATCAGCTCTTCTTTTGAGTTTTAGTTGTCAGCTCTTGAATGATATGTTTTCAGGCAATGTTATGATGGAAACCTCAATTCTACTTTGTTCCTAAGGTCTTCTCTCAGTTGTCCCAAGTGGTTAGGATTGAAAAAATTCTAAACTATGTCCAAAACTTCGACCATTTTCTCTCAGAACTACCAAAAAGCTAATCTCAGACACCCCTGAACGAAAATGAACCATTCCTTCAAGTCATGTATTACTCTGAGATCTATAGAGCTGCTTGCAAGCTACATTTAGATAAAAAAAGGTTTTGCAATCGGAGTCCGTATTGAAAGTTATGGCCATTTTTGTGAAAACTAGTGTTTACTTGAAACATAAAGCTGCTTGTAACTTGAGCTTTGCTGGGTATTTTTGGTCCAAACTTAGCAATGTACATGACATGCACATCAAGGTCACCAAGTCTTCTCCAATTTTGACCTCTATATAAAATGGATAGGAAAGAATCGTGATTTTTTTCTCAAAATATAAATTTTTGCAACTTTTTTCAAATTTGGTGAGTTCAATGGGTTCCCCACTCATAATATACCCACTGTATTAAGTTTTGTCAAGTTTTGATCTTTTTGGGTCAAGGAAAGCACAAAAAATTGTAATTTAAACATATCCTTGCAGACTGTTTTGCCTAGATCTTGCACTCCCAACGTCCAAATGACACCAAATTTTGAATGTGCACTCAACACATCATGCACTACAAGCACACCAAACTTGAGCCCAATATGAAAACTTTCCAGAGTACTTGGGAAAAAATCACAATTTTCTCCCTCAAGATGCTTTTTTTATAACTTTTTCAAACTTTCTCACTTTGGTTGGGTTCCTCAACTCATGAATAACCTACTCACCAATTTTGGTCCAATTTGGAGTTTCAAAAGGTCCCCTAACCCTGTTTGGCAGTTTCAGAATCCTTTTCTGACACTATTTTGAGCCTAACTTATGATTTGAGTGTCCAAATTTGACTTTGAAAAGACTAGTGAGTTTCTCACACCAAGGCATATGAGCACACCAAATCTCATTTGATTCTAACTGTTTCCAAAGACTTTTAGGGAAAAAATGCAATTTTCTCCTTGGGTCAACACAAATTTTCAAAATGAAGATTTTTTTGTTTTGTTAGGTACCCGATTTCTATAGATCTCACCTACCAAATTTGGTTCACTTTTGATCTCTTTTGAATCTTCTAAGCCAATTTTAGAGTTTTCTGGCACTTTCTAAATAGGGTTTGGTCTTATCTCATGTGCAAATTTCCAATTTCAAATTTTTCTTGATGAGTGTGATCCTTGCATCAAGATCTCCAACTGGTCCAAAACTTGGAAAAAAATTCTTCTTCTTCAGGTACCTGTTGCAAAAACGTGATTTTCTCCTCACATCCTACTTTGGGCAACTTTTTCCATTTTTTTTCCAATTCTCAAATGTTTTACCCTCTTTCAAGAGTACACTCACCAAATTTCATAGTGTTTGGTCAACTGATTTGAGTTTAATCCCAATTTTAGCGATTTCTCAGACTCAAAGCTAGGATTTGATCTCACACTCACAATATGTGTCCAAATTTAGTTTTGATTTGATGGCTTGCTTTCTTAGGTCAAATAGAACCTTTGTCCCAACCCTTATTGAGTTTTGAGTCCTGTTCTATAGCTGGTAGTTGGAAAAAAATGATGATTTTCTTCCTCTCCTACTACTTTTGATAACTTTTTTCAATTTTGACTTGATAGGGGTGATCCTTGCATTAAGGCCTACCACTGAACCCCATTTTTTATTAAAAAATTATTTTTCTAGCTAGTGATTGAGGAAAATTGCGATTTTATCTTGTCAGCCACCATCAAAATCACAATTTTTTTCATATTTCACTTTTCACGGGGCTTTTCTATCACTTTAGACCGAATGTGTCACAAGAAATCAAAATTTCAACAAAAAGTGAACTTCTTGGGTGGATTTTCCTATTTCATCACTTCTCTTTGCTGATTTTCACATGAAGTATATGCTAACACAAAACTCAGCCAAAAGGATTTGAATCTTCTCTCTAGGCATCTAGCTATCTACATAGGTCTCATTAAGTTGAGGTGTGAGAGAGCCTTTCCATAAATTGGATAAGAGTGCCACTAAGAAGCATTTTTGAGAAATTGCACATTCCCGTATGACAACGATAAGCATCTCCTCACAGAAAAATGATGATAAATTGGAGGGTGGTTGAACCACCCTCTACATATTGGCACTCTTCTGTTCCTATCTTGCTTCATTCATATCCTTGCATTTTTAACAAAGATATGATGTGCTCTAAATATAATCAAAGAGCTCGCTTGCTTGAATTTTGATGATGGTCTAATGCTTCAATGCAATCTATATGAGACATGCTTGCTATCATGTTAGGCACCTTCAACTACCTTAATTGTAGTATATGCTATCAAAGCCCGGTCTTTGAGGATGTAATCGATTGTGTATGTTGTCCTTCCCTATTTTTCAATTTTGACTTGATAGGGGTGATCCTTGCATTAAGGCCTACCACTGAACCCCATTTTTTATTAAAAAATTATTTTTCTAGCTAGTGATTGAGGAAAATTGCGATTTTATCTTGTCAGCCACCATCAAAATCACAATTTTTTTCATATTTCACTTTTCACGGGGCTTTTCTATCACTTTAGACCGAATGTGTCACAAGAAATCAAAATTTCAACAAAAAGTGAACTTCTTGGGTGGATTTTCCTATTTCATCACTTCTCTTTGCTGATTTTCACATGAAGTATATGCTAACACAAAACTCAGCCAAAAGGATTTGAATCTTCTCTCTAGGCATCTAGCTATCTACATAGGTCTCATTAAGTTGAGGTGTGAGAGAGCCTTTCCATAAATTGGATAAGAGTGCCACTAAGAAGCATTTTTGAGAAATTGCACATTCCCGTATGACAACGATAAGCATCTCCTCACAGAAAAATGATGATAAATTGGAGGGTGGTTGAACCACCCTCTACATATTGGCACTCTTCTGTTCCTATCTTGCTTCATTCATATCCTTGCATTTTTAACAAAGATATGATGTGCTCTAAATATAATCAAAGAGCTCGCTTGCTTGAATTTTGATGATGGTCTAATGCTTCAATGCAATCTATATGAGACATGCTTTCTATCATGTTAGGCACCTTCAACTACCTTAATTGTAGTATATGCTATCAAAGCCCGGTCTTTGAGGATGTAATCGATTGTGTATGTTGTCCTTCCCCTATGAGACTAAGGGGAGGGTGTCATTACCTCTGTGCTTTTGAAGTTTCTTATGTGTTATCTTTCCCCCTCTCTCTATCACTCTCTCTTGAGGATAGGAATCTCCATCTTTTGTCCTCTCTCTCTCTCTCTCTCTCTCTCTCTCTCTCTCTCTCTCTCTCTCTCTCTCTCTCTCTCTCTCTCTCTCTCTACCAACCAACCCTTGCAAAAAGTAAGGGCAACTCTCAACATTCAGAATTGGATAGCCATGACACTAAATGGGGTGACCTTGGGATCTAGATACAATTTCTCATCTTTTCCTTGGCTTGATTTGCGTTCGCGTACCTGCCATGATTCCTCTTTCTTGTTAGTACACTACCTCCAATGAAGAGGTAATACACATATATTCTTGCAGCTATATATAATGCTAAATTGATGATTAAAATATGTGGACTAGATTCTTGGCTTCGCCTTGACATTGGCTGAAATTTTTTTACTGCACACTAGTCACATGGATTCATGTGGTTTTAGTGTTTGAAAAAACAATATTATGTTATCAATAGTTCTCTTGTAGTCCCACTAGCAAGGAAGAGAAAAACCCTCTTTCTAAAATCAAGCAAAAGGTGGAAGTGGAGACCCCAACTCCCAATTCTCATTGGCTAGTCTTGCTAAAGTCCCCTTGATACCAAGGGAAAAGAGAGTATTAAGAAGATCTCCATTTTTTAGGATCTTGGTCCCCAAGTACTACTAAATTGATTAGAATGATGTGTAATTGCATTATATTGATATTATCTTTATCCCACAAATATTATTGAATCATAGGGTGATCGGACTCTAAGATGCTTCAACAATTTTGTTTAGCATTCAAACACCACCAAAATCATCACATGATGAACATCATGATAAGAAATTCCAAATCTATGTCAATATAATCCACGTCACTTTTGTCATATAACTGGGTTAACAAAACTCTACTAATAGTGGTGGTGGCTAGCCACTACAATCTGATTTTTAAATTGGTGTTGCTTAAATCGATATATTGACAAAAATTGAATGTGCTAACTATATGCTAGCAAATCTACACCAAGGTTGTGCTTCCTAAACCGGTGAATCTACATTGAGGTCACTCTACCTAAATAGACGATTCTACACTAGTGCTACCTAAACCAGTGAGTTCGTACTATAAAGTTGGTGTTGCCTATATTGGAGAATCTATTCTAGGGTGAAAATTGTATAATGCTTAAATTGATGAATCTGTGTGCATGTGACGAATGGACTAAACAAACATAAGCTAAATTGTATATATTACTAATGTAGCTTCAAAGTTTGAGTGTGTTTGTCTAAAGAAAGAGTTGCAAAAGTGGAACTCTTGTTCGCAATTTCCTCACTTTCTTCGCTTAAGATTATCTATATGAGTAGTATAACTTGACAAAAAAGACTTAGGCTTGATGTTATTCTATAAGAATAATATACAAGTAAGAGGGAGTCTTTGATTTGCAATGTGAAGGGAAGCATAATAGTGGAGTTGGATGTGTGCAAGCTAGAGACAAGAAGAAGGATAGAGCACAAGACACATAGATATGGTCATGGAAAGCCAACCTTCTTCTCAGTAGCACACAATAGCACATTAGTTTGTGTGTGCTCGAAATTGTACAGCTATACTATTAAAGGTCAATGGACATAAGTTAGTGATGGACAGTGCTCTGCATTAGTTTGCATGTGGCTCATAATTGTATATCTATACAATCAAAGGTCAACAAACATAACTTAGTGATGGACGACGAGCGCCTGCCTTACATGGTCAAAAACCCAACCATTAGGAAAAATATGAAACCACTAGGGGGCCCTTGGGATTAAGGTTAATTAGAGGCCATCCAATAGGAAGAGGGTGGTGGACACACTCTATACCCTCAAAAAATTAGGGGGACAAAGTAGCCTTACATGTCTTAATGGCCTCTTACCTAGTGAGGGGATATTTTTTTAAAAAAACTGGATTTTTAGGTTTTAAAAAAGGTCAAAAAATGATTTTTTGATATGTACATATGTTGGGAGGGAGTTTTAAGTAAAAAAATAATTAAAAATAACTTTTTGAAAAAAAGTCAAATTTTCAAAAAGCTAGAAAGAGAAAGTCACCTCCTAGGTCCATATCCTACATGTGTCTAAAAAAAAGGCTAGAAAAGCCTACTCAAACCTAGCTTCTTGAATTCCCTTGTCCCCTTATCCCTACACAACATTAGCCTTAATCCCTAAACATTAGGATTCCTTACAAGGCCCATGAAAAGTCTATATTTCTCCTAATGCATTCTCCCACTTGATGGACAACGTGGGAGGCCATAAAACTATATAACCTGTACAATTAGTGAATAATACTGCATCTTCATCCGATGTCCATCAGCTGGTAATAGTGTTGAAACTAATTTCTAGAGAGAGCTGTGTCGTGAAATGTATGTATCTTCACCAAGTCAAGCTTCTTGTTTGCTAGGCAATCATGACTGAAGTGATAACACACATATATGTGTTTTGTCCTTGCATGAAACACTGAGCCAAAGCAATAGCACTCTGATTGTCACAGTGAAGAACTAGTATCTTCTGCTCTAGTCCAAGATCTCCCACTAGACAAGTAATCCATATAGCTTCTTTGCATGCTTCACTCAAAGCAACATACTTTGCCCGTGTATTGGAAATTGACATAAAGTATTGAAGAACGGATCTTCAAGAAATAGCCTCAAAATAGCGCAGCCAAAAAAAGTGTATATCTAACCAATCATTGATTTTTATGATTGTCAACATAGTCTGCATAATCACATCAGCATATCCCCTTATGGATACCTCTCCATGACCATAGCATAATTGTCTATCTGTTGTGCCACTCAAGTATTTGAGAATCGATTTGATAGTATCCCAATGGTTCTTTCTAGGATTGGACATATATTTGTTGACAACTCCCACTTCATTTGTAAAGTTAGGTCTTGTAGCCACCATGGCATGCATGAGACTGCCACAAGTTGAAGCATAACAAACCTTAGCCATCGTGGTTTTTTTCTCAGTAGATTTGGGATGATCATTTTTTGTTGAGTTTCAAATAGGTAGGCAATGGAGTATTCAGTGACTTTCCCTTCTGGATATTGAAATGCTCAAGCACTTTTGGCACATGTTCTTTCTGAGACATGTTGTTTTTACTATCTCAAGTAATGCGCATACCCAAAACATGATTGGCATCACCCAAATCTTTCACGTCAAACTAATTATGTATCTTTTGCTCTATGTCAACAATGTCCTTTTTAGAATCTTCAACATTGAGCATGCCATCCACATAAATAATAAGCACAATAAGATGTCTATTTTGCGGCCTTTTCACATAAAGGATCTTCAGTACTATGTAAATCCTTGGATCAAATAAAAGTATCAAACTTATGATACCATTGCTTGGATGCTTGCTTTAGACTGTAAAGGCTCTTCTTTAGTCTACACATCAAATGTTTCTTGCCTTTTTGCATAAACCCTTTTAGGCTATTGCTTATAAATCTCCTCATCAAGATCTATTAGAACCTTCCCTATGATAGTATAGACATGATTTTCTCTTGAACCGTTCTATTCATTCTCTCCCAAAACACCATTTTGAGTTGGGGTATAAGGAGCAGTGAACTCACGCTTAATAACCCTTCCTACACAGAAGTCAACAAACTCTTTGGAGATATATTCTCCACCATTGTCTAAATGTAAATCCTTTAGCTTCTTACCAGACTGAGTTTCAACACTTGACAAGAATCTCTTAAAGCAAGAGAAGATCTCATCCTTCAACTTTAATGCATAAGCCCAAACTTTGTGTGTTGCATCACTATGTACACCACAAAGTAAGATGTGACACCAAGAGACTAAGTTGGCATGGGGCCGCATACATCACTATATACACGCTCTAAGTGTCATCTCTCTTTATCAAACAAAACATTACGGAATTGAGTGCCAGGGCCCATTATCAAGTGGAAATTCACCTGGAGGCAATTCATACCCCCCCAAAAAAGTCCTCATTTAATTAAAGAACTTGGTATGCTACCCAATCTCAAAGCCCTTGGCCGTGCAATTTCAAATTTTATTTTTGCTTCCCATAACTATTTCATTTATGAAGCTCTTACTCAAGTTTTATTTGGACTTGTCTCTTCAAAACCCATAAAAAATCCTTCACATCCTTGAATTTTTTGCCATCAATAACGATTGCAAGCTCATCAAAAAGATCCCTAAAGTTGCCCGTAGTGATCGATTCCTATCCAGATGAAACAATCATAATGCCAATCGACACCTAAAATTGAGGAAGGGAGTTTGAACGCAAAAGAAAATTCAATTTTCTCGCATATCGACTTGCTCAATAGATCGCCGATTGTGAAGTGCAACAGGAGCGCGTGCATGCAAATGCGCAAGGTGGTGTAGTGGAGCAAGAGCCCAGATGATGTGGTGGAGCTCTTGGTGAGAATTAATCACCGCTCCATATTCTTTCATTATATCTAATGAATAACTTAGCAATTAATGATGGACGACCGTCCAGTTGGTTGAACCCTAACAATCTCCCACTTGAAGGCCAACGTGGCCCGAGTGGCTATAAGTGTAAGGGTTAGTATGTACAACTACACAAGTGTGAAGAATGACCATAGCTTCACCCTACACCCATCATCTTTATGCAATGTGAAAACCACTGTGAAGATAGGCTCTTTGTCAGAGCATATGTTGGGTTCTCATCCATGTGGATTTTGGCTAGCTCAATGTGCCTCCTAGCCAAAATATCAAGTATCACATGATACTTGACCTCGATGTGTTTTGATTTGGAATGAAACATGGGGTTCTTTGCTAATGCAATTTCACTTTGGCTATCACAATGTAACACTGGAGTCTGGTCTATACCAAGGTCTCCCACCAGACGAGATAACCACACAGCTTCCTTGCTGGAACTGGGAACTGCAATATACTCAGCCTTGGTGGTGGAAGACGAAGGTGCAGTTTTGGAGACATGATCTCCAAGAGATTGTCATTCTAGCATACAGAAAACATAGCCAGATGTGGATCTCCTAGTGTCCATACAACTCGTATAATTGGAATCAGCGTATCCAACTATAAATGCATCATTGTTCCCAAAATGTAAGCACTTGCTAGCTGAACCCTTGATGTATTTCAAGATATGATTCACTGATTTCCAACGCTTTCTATCAGGGTTTTCCATATACTTGCTGACCACTCCAACTGCAAATGCAATGTCTGGTCACGTGCTAACCATGGAGAACATGAGACTACCAAAACTGCCGTAGAATATTGCACCTTTTCCATCTCTACCTTTTCTGCATTTGATTTCGGGAAATCATTCTTGCTAAGTATTACATATGCAACCATTGGGGTACAATGGCTTTTTCCCTTGCTTGTTAAAACATTGCAAGACATTGAGAATATACTCTTCCTATGATAGTTCAAGTATTCCATGCTTACAATCTCTTGATACGCATACCAAGAAAGTGATGTGCATAACCCAAATCTTTCATGGAAAACTACTTGCTTAAGGCATCTTTGAGAAGTAAAATGTCATCTTTTGACTTCTCAACTATAAGCATATCATCCACGTACAAGATTAGAATGATGAGGGAACCATTGTTCAACCTCCTTGTGTACAAGCAATGATCCTCTTGGCTCCGTACATAACTTTGGGATTAAATGTACTTATCATAATTGATGTACCACTACCTTGGGCCTTTTTCTAGTCCATACAAAGCCTTCTTGAGTCTACACACTAGTTCTACCCTAGTTTGCTTCTTAGGTTTTATCTAAAAACCTTCTAGCTGTAACATGTAGGCATATTCTTCAAGATCCCCACGAAGAAACACCATCTTCATATCCATTTGGACCAATTCAATGTACTTTATGGCTACTAAACCAAGTGCAAGATGCGGTGCAGTCATCTTGACCACTAGGGAAAAGACCTCATCAAAATCTACACCTTTCTTTTGCTTGAATCCTTTAGCAACCAATCTATTCTTAGACTTGGGATCTTATGTCGTGTACTTATTCTTGTACACTCATTTGCAAGGCAATGCTTGTTTTTTACCCTTTGATAACTCTGTCAATTCCCAAGTATCATTGGCTAAGATCGCGTTATACTCAGATTGCATAGCTTGCTCCCACTTCACACTATCTAATATCATTGGCTAAGATCAAGTTATACTTAGATTGCATAGCTTGCTCCCACTTCATACTATCTTCCACTTGAATAGCTTATTTATATAAGTAGGCTCTCACTTCACACTATCTAATATCATTGGCTAAGATCAAGTTATACTTAGATTGCATAGCTTGCTCCCACTTCATACTATCTTCCATCTAAATAGCTTGCTCCCACTTCATACTATCTTCCACTTGAATAGCTTATTTATATAAGTAGGCTCACCGCAAATAGTCCAATCCTGGCTGAAAATGCGCAAGTATACAAGATATATGAGTATCTCTTATGATTCCACTCTCTCTGGAGCAACATTTGTTTGTGTACTAGTGGAAGGTACATCTTTAGCACCCCTAGCATTTTGCGTAACTGGTGGTAAGGCAACATCCTTAAACCTCACTTTGCAATATTTAGCCTATTTCACTGGTTTTCTATGTATCTTATACTTGTTGAATATCACCTATGAGACTTGTACAACCTTCTTAGATGTTGCGTGCCAGAGATGATAACCCATCTCTCCACCATCTACACCATATACAATGAAGATGCACTTGTGTGATTTGGAATTCAACTTTTGTCCAAGCTCTTCTTGCACATGCAATAATGCCCCACACCCAAATACACGTAATCAATCGTAATTAGGCTATTTGCCCATCCACATCTCCTACGGAATCTTATACTTTAGTGGTGTACTAGGAGACTAGTATATCAAGTAAACAACTGTCATAATAGCTTTCCCCAAAACTTCTGAGGTAAGTGGTCGTAGATAACATAGTGACCCATTCCTAGATAGTCCTATTATCCTTTCTACCACACCATTTTGAGTGGGTGTGTAAGGTGTAGTGAAGTGTCTTCTAATGTCTCATTTATTGTAGACGTCCTTCAAATGAGAGGAGATATACTCGCATCCATTGTTAGTTTGCAAAGATTTAAGCTTTCTACTTGACTAGTTTTCTACCATGGCTAAGAAATTTTGAAAGACACTGAAGACTTTGCTCTTCTGCTTCAAGACATAAGCCCACACCTTCCTAGTAGAGTCACTTATGAATGTTAGGATGTATAGTGCCCCCCTAGAAACTTAACAAGCATAGGTCCACATAAGTCGCCATGAACAAGATCTAGAGGGCTTCCTAACTCCTTATCTAAAGGTGTTGAGGTCAACCTAGTCAGTTTTCCATAGATTCACTGCTAACATAAAGAAAAATCAGAGTAATCTAACATGGGGATATAACCAGAACAATGCATTACCTTCATTCCTTTTTGACTCATATGTCCTAGCCAGCTATGCCAAAACTCTTTAGACGGCAACTCGGCTACACAAATAGAATTCTCTTTCGTTGAAGAGACATAGAGTGAATATAATGAGCCAAACTTATGGCCTTTAAGCATGACCAAGTTTCCTTTCTCGATCATCCAAGAACCATGTGCAAAAATAGTAGTGTGATGCAAATTGTTTAATTGCCCTACATAAATCAAGCTCTTTCTCAATTTGGGTACTTGTCTAACACTCTGCAACATAAAGTAGATGCCATTACACATACAAAGTTTTATGGCCCCAATACTGCATATATCAAGCTCATAGGAATTACCAAGTATCATTGTACCATGTATAGCAATATATGTGGAGACCACTCTTGAAGAGGATTCACATGAAAGCTAGCACCACCTAAGTCCACTATCAATTTTGGGCATAATACTCATCAAGAGCTAACAATGCATCAGGGCTGAGGTGAAAATCAACACATTAGGAATAGTCTCAATAGCTAGAGACTCCACAACATTAATTTCTTCTATCTTCGGTGCTCTTAGGTGTGTTAGACTTCACTTTTTCTTTGCCCTTTTCACATTGTAATGCACAGAAATCCTTCCTTATGTGTCCCTTTTTATGTCAATAATAACATTCAACGTTCTTCATGTCTCTTGCTACGATTGTTCTTGTGATGCTGAGAACATTTACAAATACAACCATGTTGCCTTGTCTTGTCACCGGTTGCCACTAGCCATATACGCATCACCATGCCCACTCACATTAAGAGGCTGGCGTCTAATCTCCTCAGTGAGCCACATTAGAGAGGGGGAATGGGGAACACACCCGGCACAAAAAAGACTGCCTCTCTATACTCTAGGGCATACACAACACCCCAATCCACTAGAGTTCACATTTGAAGCTCACAACGCACACTGGCAAGCCATCGCTCGCACACACACCAACACGTAACACGCACACCACAGCTAAACACGCATTTCACTGCCCGTTTCGAGCCACACACCACTGCCACACATGAAACCACACTCTCACTTCCATTTTGCACACAAAGAAGGGGCCCGGGGGCACATACATCCACACCGGCACCGCACCCACAAGCAAATGAAGTAGAGAAGGAGGGGGAGGGGAAACGATGCGAGAGAAACACCATCAAGGCTTCATCACTGCTCAAACACTGTGTACATCTCATTTACACCAAACGGCATACGCACATGGTCGTCGGGCAAGAAAACATACACTTAGGGCTTTGTAGGCACACACCTCTGCACAAAAAAGCCAATCCAAGAACTCACACACATACACTCTATCTTGGCTCTCTGCAGGCTCACCGGCTCAAGGCACTGGCAACAAGAAACCTACTGTGGCAAAAAGCATGAAAAATGGCTAAAAAATGGTGCCCCTTTCAATTTGGGCATTTGGGCTCCGATTGGTCCACCTTGCACTTTCATTTAGCAACTTGGGAGGGGGTAGCCACCTTTGCTTCATCTGCTCTTGCTCTCTTCTTTTGCATTTGGGAGAGGGTGTACTAGCGACATCGCTAGTGCCCCTTAGAATTTTTTTATTTTCCTTTATTTCCACCCTTTGTTAGGCTTCCTCTTGCACTGCCTCTTTGACCTCCTGTTTGACCATCTTTGTCCGGCCCTCGCTTTCTTGGCCACCAATGGACTCACCTTTTCTCTCTATTACTTGGAGGGCCACCTCTCCTGGTCCTTTGACACCTTGTCGGGCTCTCCCCTTGAGCTTGCTCTTGCTTGTTTTGTCCGGCCAATTTGGCGTTCCTTTGGATCCCACACCCGTCCATTTCCTCTCTCTTACTCTCTCTCTCTCTCTCTCTCTCTCTCTCTCTCTCTCTCCCTCTCTCTCTCTCTCTCTCTCTCTCTCTCTCTCTCTCTCTCTCCCTCTCTCTCTCTCTCTCTCTCTCTCTCTCTCTCTCTCTCTCTCTCTCTCTATGGAACTCATCCCTTGAACCCTCTCTCTCACATGGGCTCCCCTCGTTACACCCCTTTAAATTCCCCACATAAGCCTCTAAAAAAAAACTCTCTTGCTGGCCACTTTCAAGCAAGTGCAACTTGCTGCTCCAAGGTCTAATACCTGAGCCGTAAATCCCAGCCAAAAGCTCACATTTCCGGCTTCATTCTACATAACCCTCGCTGCCTCTTCACTTCTTCGAGCCCGCTACCCAAGGCAAGAAAAAACATATGTATGCACTCCACCACCAAATGCTCCCAACTTTACCAGGCCGTAACTTGACACTCGTGCACCTGTTTTCCAAGCCGTCTGTTCCAACTAGCTCCATACATCACCTACTACCTTCTTGAGCCTTGTTGAGATCTGAAAAACACCAGCTGGCAGGAGTTCCCATGCGATCGACTTGGCCCAAAAATGGCCCCCGAAAAATCTTTTGATGGCCATAACTTGCAATCCAGAGCTCCAATTCGCAATCCGAAAAGACGGGCATGCTCCATAATTTGAGCTTTATGCATCTGTCCACTGACATCCAATTGGGCTGCCTTTTCCTAGCTTCCTTGTCCATCTCAGATTTGCTAACTTTAAATTGCAATATCTTGTGCAACAGGTCTCCGTTTGACGAGCCGTCTGGACCAGCTTGTATAGCACCTTGAACTCCAAATCTTAGGACACTGACTCAGCAGTTCAGGCACCCTTGCCTATCATCCTAATTGGACCATCCTTGAGCCTTCTTGGTCCAAAAAGCCACATCAAGCATACATTCCCGCTGCACTAGTGTGCCTAAGGACATCATACCTGCTCTAGCCTTCTGCACTGCACCTGCATGTAGCCTTTGCTTGGCATAGACCACTTTCTTGCACATACTACCTTTGGCTACACCAACGTGCTAATAACGTCACTGAAAACAAGCTTGTCCTTAGGGACAAAGTTATTAATGGTAGTATTGAACAGATCTCAGGATGATGACAGCGAACATAGCAAGAAGATGGCATTCATCTCATCATCAAAATTAAGACCTTTGGAAGTAAGCTCCAAAAAGACATTTTTGAACTCATTCAAATGAGAGCTAGCACTATTGCCTTCTTTCATGTTCATGCACATAAGTTTTTTCATGAGAAAAACCTTGTTCAAGGCACCTGTTCCGTCCCATGATGTACATAAGACATGGTGCTATCAAGCCCTTATTGATCAACACATCCTGCATATGCTACTTCCAGATTGCAAAGTGTCGAAAAGGGAAAAAATTAAGGGAACTTGTGATTCAGAGCATATTTTTGCATGGAAATTGGTAGAAGTGCTTGAAAACCAATGCTAGGGACTTGTCAATGACTCTGAATGAATTCTGGACAAAAATCTATCAGCAAACATCATACACGTATGATGTCTGAAGAGTAATTCTTGCAGCAAAATTGACTTTTTGACTTTACAACCCTATTTTGCATGTTGTGTTGAGCACATACACCAAATTTCATTTCATTTGGGCATATAGATTAGTATTGAGAAGATTTCACTCTTTTTGGGAAATTCCTTGTCAAAAAGTGGTAAATTGGTGCAAGTTTGACTTTCAAAATTTGATGTGAGCACATGTGTATGTTGTATATATCAAGGAGCACCTTGGGTGGGAACATAGCTTCAATTTGACCAGAAAGACATCATACACATATGATGTCATAGAGGCCAGATTTGAGGTTAAAAGATACATCTCAGTGCACCCTTGTGATCTAGAGCATTTAGGAAGCAAATAGGCAAAATTCCATTGAATTTAAAGAATTTTTGGGCTTTTAAAGGCCACAAGACGGATATAGGCTAAGTGAATGCTTGAATTGATCATATCTAGCACAGAAAGTGTTGAAATTGAGTTTTTGAAAGCTGATGGGAGTTGCTTGTGAGGTGGAAGACCTCTGGAGTGCATTTTGCTTCAATTTGACTAGCTAGACATCATATGCATATGATGTTTAAAGGACAATTTTAGGGACCAAAGCTGACATCATAGCAGACCAGGTTATTTAGCACCACAACACAAGCTTAGAGACTAGGTTTCATCTAATTTGGAACTTTCTTTACTCAGAAGACCTTCCAGATATATTGATAGCAACCAAGACAGAATTAAGGGAGGTTGACATGCCTACAGGTGTCTAAATCACAAAGCAAAACTTGGAGTCAATAAAGCATATCAAGGAGAGTCTAAACTTCAAGTTTGGGCTAATTTTGAGCAACTAGACATCATACGCGTATGAAGACTTTTAGGCCAGATCTGGGTCAAATCAGACATGTGGGTATACCCTAGTGTCCTAAAGCATAAAAGAAGTCTCTAGCCAAAATTTCATTGCATTTGGAGCACATTTGGGCTAAAAAGTGCCAAAAGACAAAAATTGGCCAAGGTTCATGCTTGTATTGATCATATCCAGCACAAAAAGTGTTAAAATTGAATTTTGAAAGTTGTTGAGAGTTGCTTGAGTGATAAAGAGTCTTTGGGATAAAATTCACATAATTTGAGAGAATTGTGAGGAAACGGTCGCGGTTTTGGACATAGTTTCAAATTTTTCCTAACCAAAGCACTTGAACACATTGAAATAAGATTGTTTACATCAAGCTAGAGCTGTTAAGCCCAGGAATCATGTCTATTTTAAATTCAAACTCAACTTATACAAGCTTCTGGATCCCAGCCATAGAGGAGCATCCACCCATAATGGATATTTGAAACTTGCAGTTAATAAAGACAAATTTTGTTGAGAAAGTTTGGATGACAGATCATGAGAGCGAAGGACTATATAGATACATTGACAACAGTGAGGTCAACCTTTATAGGTTCTCAGAGTGATACCCATAAAAGCTGACATATTACAAGCTCTTATATGTCTATACATACGGAGTCGAGTGTCAATGGAAATCTATAGTTGTTGACAAGTATGGAAAAGAATATAGAGCTGTAGAAAACACAAATTCATAGACTGCATTAGAAATAGGTGGATATTTGGTCAATGGAGGACCACAGATACCTTCAACACACATGGAAATTCCTATGAGAATTCCAAAAAGGGAGCCACCTACATTCCCACCTAGAGCAATAACGAGAGATGAAATGATCACAAAGATGGTAGACATGCCTCCTCAAGTGAATCTCCCTAATGAACCAATCTCCAACAGAACAACCAATCTCTTCGAAGAAAACCAATATAGGTGTTGGCTACGCATGAAAGGGGAGACTTTCAAGTTCAATGGAATTTTGTTGTTGACTTCAAAAAATTGGTGTACATGTAATTGTGGAATGGGTGCAACGGCTAGGTCTCCACACTTGTTCTACACGGACTCTGCAAAGGTGATGGACCCAAAGTGATGGAGAAAGGCTCCTACTCATCATGTGATGAAGATCCTAATTTTTGTCTAGTTCTAGATATTCCACTTGTTAATGTCCACATATACTTTTTTGCCTTCTCAAACTAGAGTTTGAGGCACTCCAATGGGTTATTGGAGCTTTCCAGCACCTTGTCATCACTATTGTCTTCAGAAATAAACCCATTCCTCTCCTTTTGGAATTTCAAGATGGTGGCCAGTGTAAAGTATTCCCTTAGACAAAAAATAGTATGAATGTCATAGAGAAAAATGTATGACCTATTACCATTTTTAAAATTTGGCACACTTAGGAGCATCAACACTTGCCTCTCATTAAACCCAGATACATCTAAAGGTAGCTTGATTTTTTATGTTTTGATCGAAAACATTTTACTTTCTTCCACCTATTTTGCTTCTTCCTCAAGCTTAACAACTTCTGCAATCTCGTCTACTTCGTTGTAGTCCTCGTTTGAATCCTCCTATTCATCGGTGGTAAATCCTCTTTCTCCGTAACTTTGTCGGACTTCTTCACAAGATCACCAAATAGGCAATTGAGTATATAAGAAAGCCAAAGGATTCTTGGACTAGCTTGCAGTCTCTTTCATGCTTGGGGCACTAGAAGAGTTCGTAGGAAAGCGGTAACTGATGGTACTTCTATTATCACCATCCTTTACCATCACAATCTTATAAATGGACCACAACCATCTTATTAATGATGACTCACCCCTTTTGAACTTCCACCTCAAACCTCTCTCTTTCAGGTTTCACGAAATTGTTGTGTTGAGCTAGAGGCATTTTCTCTCTCTCTCTCTCTCTCTCTCTCTCTCTCTCTCTCTCTCTCTCTCTCTCTCTCTCTCTCTCTCTCTCTCTTCAATATGCCCCTCTAAAAGACCTAAGAAAACTCCTAATGGTATAGCTATCTTCCATTACATGGGTATGATAGATTTAACCACCTACTTTTCTAATAGGTTCTCTCATTTGAGCACCCAAAAATTGAAAATTGGATATTTTATTTGTCCTCGTAGACTTGTTCTATTTTACTGAACCATAAACATGATATAGAATGTATAGACTTCTTTTTGGATAAAGTTTTGTATATGGGATAAATGCGGGGTTTATTTTGCCTTGCTTGATCCAAGAGAGTGAGTTTCGATCGATCCTATGTTTGTAGGCATACACAATGAGAATTATCTAGAGATTCAAAGCCCAAGATTGACCTTAGTTTACCTCTTAAAACATTGATGATGGACTTTTCTATGCTTGCCTTTAGCCACTGACTCTGGTTTTTTCTTACATCGTGCAATAAAATGGATCCTTGTTTATTGGTACATCCTTTTTAAAAATATAGGCCTTGAGTTTTGACCCATATTCTTGAAACTCGGTCGCAAGAAAATAATTCTAGGCCAACTTATGTCTTGAAAGATCTTGGAGAATTGGCTTGCTAGCCGTTTTGTCTGATCTGGGCGAATCCCTTTTGCTACTTGTTGATTTGGTTAGATTATGGCCACAGTGACGGTGCTTTAGAAGATATGATCAAAAAGAAATATTTCACCCAAGAAGTGTAGCTCAGTTGGTGAATCTTTCATGATGTAATCCTAAGGTTGAGGGCTCGAGGCCCACGGGCTATGTTCTCTTGGGTCCTCCTCCCCATTGGGGAGTTTTTTCCTATGATGTGGCCCCTTGGGATGTTGTTTGAATATCAAGTCCGGCTGTAAATACACGGATGTATAAAGTTTTCCCTACTACCTTCCCCACAATCATGGTTTTTTTTATATAAAAAATCCTTTTAGTGTTGAGGTCTACATGAGAATTATGTTGTCTAACAATGCAATACTATGCTACTGAGTTTTCTCAAGAGCCTTTTTTTCAGATTTTGAAGTGTTTCAAACAATTATATTCTTTGGGTAATTAGCCTTCTTTGTATTTATCGAGCGAGAGAACCTTGCAAATTCAAAATTGCGAAGACAATTACATTAACAGTGACTGGGTTTGAAGAAGTGCCATGTGCTATTGACCATGTTTCACATAGGCAACCACGTTTAAACTTACAGATTATACCATCAATAACTATTATTTTTTAAACTTATAAACCAAGTACCAATGTAGCTTAATTTATAGAAAAATCCAATTGAATGCTAACATTCGGGATAAAATTCATGTCGAGCTATCCTAAGGTTTGGATACGTTACTTGTATAGATTGATGTGCAAAGAAATTTCCAGACTTAATGGTAAACTTTTAATTTTGAAAATCATTTTGAACATTTGCAAGATAATAAATCTTTGTTCAATGACGGTGACGACACATCTAGGACTAACTAAATGGTTAACTATGTGGACAGATGCAAGATGAGAAGCCTCCTTTTTACCAAGATGGCTGGTAGTACACTAGGGAAGATTTTGTACATCTTCTACTGATTTTACAATGAATGTTCTCAATCCACATCTTCATATTTATGGCATTAAAAAGGAGTTATGCATATTGCATGTCTTGAATCGATTGTCTTCATCTTATGAACACTTTTTGTTCAATTGTTTAGTTTATGGGTTTGTATAGGCAAACACACAGGATTGTCCTCTTTTCTATCAATGCATCAATCAACAGTGTCAATATGCGCGTAAGCATTGCAATCATCATCTTCTATATCCTTAATCCTTTCCAAAGAGTCAGCATAAGAAGACCCTTCAATCAATACATAGGAGACTTCATTTGAATTCAAGTCATAGGTGACACTGCAATAAGACATTCAAATATGCAGGATGTCATAATTGCTTGGAACAAATTTTATGGACCAATTAGAATCTACCATCAGCCAAACCTTCTTATTATCTATGGTTTGATCCAGATGCCTTCTTCAATCTCTAGTCTTTCCATTGTCACCTTCTGGATGTGAGGTTTGATCCGCTTCTTGTCGTAAAGAAACCCACAGAGCTCTGCCCGGAACCAAAGTGCCATGATCAATCAGACAATGTCGCCGATATGATATGACATCCGGGCCCAAATACAACAAACAATCAAAGTACACAGGGAGATGCCATAAGACAAACTCAGAGCTTTCAAAATCAAAGTAAACACAGTAAAACAAGACTAAAATGACACACACATATTATGAAATAAGCGAGGCCTCTCAAATTCTAAACCTGTTGCGTACTCCAAGAAACACAATTGATGAAGCAACATACATGCATTGCTCATTTTAATTGCTGATGCAACATGCATTTAATGAAATACATCCTGAAGCTTACAGTTAAAAAAGGAATGCTTTAAAAGATTACTCTTAAATCACACAATAAAACTCTCGATTTCCTTGGAAAATTTCGAAGGTATCGCATAATCGTAAATAATGGTTGATTCTGATCATATAGGTGAGCCAACTCATGAATGAGAGAAAAAAATGAGTGTTGAGGGCAATAATAATAAGAATTGTGTAAAATACTGAAAACATTCTTTCACAAAAAAAGCGCTTCACATTGTTGACGTGTATCTTCAGGACTTGTCACTGCAATTACATACACGGTAAAATGTAAGTGTCTAAAAGGATTTCACTGCACAAAAAAGCACAAAGAGAAAGGTAAGTGACTACCAGTGTGTCCAATGGTCTTGCTAGATGAAAAAATCTCAAAATCGTTTCCCCCCTGATAAATACGCACTAAGCATCAGACACTGCAATTTCAAAGAAAAGCAACAATGACCTTACTACAAAGAATACATGGACTCATCCTTTAGGGTAGAGGGGCCAGTTTAGAGACACCTAACTTGAGACGCTTGGATCTCCCGTGAGTTCAATTTTCATCAATGGGTAACTCATCTGAATCGCCTTGCCAAGTGCATTGAGAGGAATATTATTAAATTTTTTTCCCAAGGCCATGAACCAAGAGTTATGGCATCATTTCCGCAATCCAGTGTAACAAAAAGAGGGTCCAAAAGGGAGATGCACCCTGGGCTGAAAGAGAGAGAGGCCCAATAGGAAGCCCTTATTTTGAATGAGGTAACCGTTTAGGCTCAAAATTTGGGATATAAAGTTGGCACCAATTTGCCTTATTATTGGGGTCTGAATGTCTTTGCATTTGAGGCCCATCTACTTATTGGCTCCTCTACCCTAGACTCTGCTCAAAATAAACTTTTCCTAAAACCTTGGAAAACGTACACATGGAAAAGTTTAGAGGTAAACTGACTATGTTTGAAGGTTTTTCCACTAAATCTCTCAAGTTCTCGTAGGTTTTAAATTTAAAATTTAGAGGTAAATTTCAAAACTTGTGGGTGACACTATTACACTGGACCTACATTTTCCTCGAGCATTACAAAGTACCTTGTATGTCTTGTCGCCAAAAAAGTGGATTTCGGTAAACTCACTTTCAACATATTGCAAACAGTAAGTTTTATCCCAACCTTGCGGAAAAACCTGCACAACATTGAAAGCATTACCACCACATTAATATACATTTATCGGACAACAAGGAAAAAAACATCGTACTCAGATTGAAATTACATCAAAACTAATTTGCCCTCCTATAGAAAAGGTCAGATTTAGATGTGCGAATTTTTTCCGTAAGACGGTAACCATCTTCTCCCTTACTTTTGCCACCTACATGAAAATCAAAACCATCGATTACTGCCACAACCATCCCTAGTCATGCAATGATGGCAATTCCTTTACCTTGTCGTATTGTTCAAACTCGTCACGCTCCTCTTGGCTGCAATTGCGACCAATCGGTGATATATTAAGCATGCCTGATCTGAACTCTATGAAGGTACCCCTGCAAAAGGTGTAAACTATTTTCATTAATTTGTGTCGCCTTAAACTTAATCGTATCCAGGTAAAATCTGCTTACCTTTTGATGGGGATATCTAAATCCGCAATGTAATGCAGAGTAAAATTGATGAATTCCTGCAGAGTGATCATTGATTATAAGTTACACATTCATGAATTGAATTATCGTACACGTGACTTGGAATTATTAACAGTCGTTCACGCTCTCAAAGGGCAAAAACCAGCAATTGAGAAACATTTCCAATGGGTAACGAATGTACCTTCAACTCGTCATCCCCCAAAAATGTCTTCAGACTCTGTATGACACACATAAATTCCCCCCCTCAAATTAGTAGCACATTGCATATTATTTTCTCCAAATTAATGTCACTTCCATCCACACATAGGCCAACAATCTTAAACTTGAGAGACTAATACCGTGTTTCCAATAAGTTTCCCATCCTTGTGGGCGACCAGCCCATTCTCAGAGAATACATAATCATAGTCATCAATCGCTGCAAAAAAACTCTCTCTCTCTCTCTCTCTCTCTCTCTCTCTCTCTCTCTCTCTCTCTCTCTCTCTCTCCAAAATAAAGTATCGAAATCGAATTCAACTCCATCAAAAAAAAATTGAACCTAGAGTGAATAAATTGATAGGCTTATTTAATTGGACGAGGCAAGCTTCTCTTACAAATCCAAATTAACTTTCTCCGAACACGTTTCCAAAAACAAGTTTCTTTTTGAATAGTTCCATTTGATACCCCGTTTTAACCGAAAGAATGGGACGTATCAGATGCTGCCACATGTGACTGGATACAGATAGGAGACGGCTCATCAAGTAGATGCGAGATCTAAGCATGGGAGTAGAGGATCGCGAGAGAGGGAGGGGGGGGGGGGGGGGGGGGGGGGGCAGTTCTTTGTAGGAAAGATTTGCAGTCGCTTGTACATATTGTTCGGAGAGACGATCATGCCAGGTACATGTGGGTGAAATTGAAGGCTGACATAGTCAAATTTCTCTATATTGCCATATGCTATTTTGCTCCAAGTACATCAACCTATGCATCACCTAGAGGAGAGTCTCCTTTCTTTGTGCTTGATGATGATATATGGGAGTTCTCTAGGGATGGAGACATCATTCTCCTTGGGGACTTCAATGCCCGAACAGGTAACCATCAGACAATCCTCTATGATACCTCGGAGGAGATGTTGAGAGAGTTGGACACCAAAGACATGGGGCTGGATATACACTCACAGGATACAAAATTTGCACATTATGGGAGATACTTGCTAGATATGGCACCGCACATGGGTTAGCCATACTTAATGGCTTACAAAGATTCGCAGCAGACGTTGGGTTACTTTCTTCCCACATCGTCACGAGGCTAGCACAGTGGATTATATTATGGCCACCTCGAGCTTTCTATCCCATAGAGGACTTCACAGTTGGACCCCAGTCCACAGGGGTAGCAGTGGACCATGTCCTTTTGACACTGAACATCGCCTTCCAGTTTACCACGGCTCAGAGGACACGAGCAGGGCGTCCTACAAGATATACTTTCACTTCGGAGACAGACTTTGTTTACATGGATGGGATTTATAGACGCCTATGCACAGGATCCACGGCGGCTTTTGGAGGAGATTACCCATATTCTAACAGAGACTCTACGGGATGCGGCTAGGGACATACACAGCCTGTGCAGAGATGCCGTTTTGGGACTATGCCCCAGAACAGTTGCTATGATGAGGAGTGTAGAGATTTGAGAGCCCGACTACAGAGAGAGGTTTCTCTAGGAGACATCATTCACATACAGTCGCGTATTGCCTTCAGGCATTTAATATGTCATAAGAAGAGGGCGCAGGAGTTATGCCAGCTATTTTTGAGTCAGGATTCGGCTGAGGCTTGGCGGCTTTTTCATGAATCTTCTCCCGCTCTAGCTATTACTTCTCTAGAGGTGTGGGGCCAATATGGAGCATCCCTATATATAGTGTCGGGGCAACCACCTCTACCAAATCCACCAGAGACCAAAGCCACCTCTACCAAATCCACCACAGCCATGCCCACATGTACATGTCTTCTTTACAGCGGAGATGGCAAGGAAAGCCATTGACAGGATGAAGCATGGAAGAGCTTATGATCATGAAGGACTAGTGACCGAGCATTTTATTCATGCCAGAGATATGCTTGCAGAGCTTCTAGCTATGATATCCAATCGTGCTATGTGTGAGGGTCTACCTGAGACTTGGAGTTTGTCCACTATCGTGCCTATCCTGAAGGCAGGAGACCCTATGGAGCCTGGGAACTACCTTACTATTATGATCGGTCACACATTAGCACGGTTATACGCATCCATTCTCGAGAGCAACAAGCAGACGGGCAAGAGACAGGGTATACGAGCAACAAGATAGCAAGTTTTAGGAGGGGTTTTAAAACCGGCCTGTACACAACAAAGGGCGGTACTATTTCAATTACCTGTTAACTTTACACAGAGCTGGAACAGAAATTGGCGTGCTGTAATTCCCTGTTTTGCCATTGCCAGGTGCCCAAAGCCTTGTCTAAGTATGCCAAGGCTTCATGAGGCTCCCCTGGTGTTCCCTTGCAGTTTAGGTGTGAAACCCTAAATCTACAGAAAAACATAGCAGGCTGTAATTCTCTGTTTGGAATCGTTTTAAGCAGAGCGAACAAGTCTACGCGTGTTCCAAGGGCTCCCGCACGCAATGGGACAATTCCCTTGTGAGTTGGACGAGTTTTCACGTGAGAAAACTCTCCAGATTCGCAATCTTTCACGATGAAATTGTGCGTACCTGTGGGGGATTAGCAATTAGCTAATCCGGTTCCTGTTCAGAAGGCTCTTGCCTTGACAAACGCGCATAAAACCCTCACAACTGTAGATGATCATCTGAGTAGTAGCCCAACTAGTGGGGCATCACCATATGTGCAAAAGGGGAGAGAGAGATACGCGAGAGCAAATCATCGCGCTTCATGAGACAAAGGAGAAGGCAAGCTTTCCATTAAAGTTGTGAACCTGCACCCACTACTCTCTCTCACACACACACACACACACACTGAAGTTCAAATCAATCTCAACTCTCATTTGGACGCCCCCTCTTGCTGAGGTGTCTTGCAAGTTGCTCTTTGTAAGGTGCAACGCGGAAGTGAAAGATGAGTGCTCCGAACTCTGCTCAAGGGTTCCTTTTACTTACGAAAGGGAGAGCCTTCCTTCCTGCCTTCTGTTCCTTTTAGAGAGAGTACAATGATCACGAACAAAGTGAGTGCTACTGTGAATGAAAGTGCCGAGAATGAGAGAGAGAGAGAGAGAGAGAGAGAGAGAGAAGAATACGACATTAGACGGTTCTCAAACCCTCCTCCGAGGGGCCCCCTCTCTATGGAGAGAGAGGTCTATGCTATAGATTGCACAAATTTGGTACAATGGTCTAGATGCAATGGACTTGCCGACGATGTTGACGACAAGGACGGGTTGAAAACTGAAAACGCTAGGGCTGAAATGCTGAAATCTGGAAAATGCTGACTTTTTGTTGAACATTGACACTGTGTCGGCGAGGAGGGCGATGAAGACAACTCCACGACGATGTGCTGAAAACGTAGATGCTGAAATTTAAAAACAGCTAGCTGAAACTGGAAATGCTGGCTGATCCGACGGTACGGTGAGGATCTGCTGCGGGTAGGTGAGATCTATGAAGCTAGGAACTGGATCTGCAATGGCTAAGGGCTGAAAACTGAAAACGCAACTTGACTTAGCTGATCTGGTGACGAAAACTGCAAACCGGTAGGAGGATCTATAGGAAGCAAAAACGCCAAGCCTAATCTGCAACAGAAAACGTTGGGGCTGATCTACAACAAAAACGCTAGGGCTGATCTTGTTGGCTGAAAACGCTAGGGCTCTCTGCCAGTTTTGCTGAGAAGGTGCACTGCAAGTTTCCGGAGCTTCTTTTGCTTCCTCTTCTATTGGGAATGAGCGCCCCCTCCTCTGCTTATATACCTGATACAAGTTGGGTCGAGCAATCATCCCTACAGCCCAACGCCTCATAAAATGGGACATAATAAATAAATAAATAAATAAAATGCTTGTAACTGAACTGCCCCAAAATGCCATGAAAATTTGGGTGTATTGCCTTGGACAATGCACGTGCTGTGGTATTGGGTGTGCAATCAGAGAATATGCAACTACTCCAAGTGTCTGGACATGCACAGCCTGCGCACAGGCTCACAAAGGTGCCAGAACACTTCTTAGGCTAACATGAACCCTAGACATGAGATAGCTTGTCCACATGCACATAGGTTTAAATGTGCACGTGACATCCCGAGCTACATGGCTTCCTTGTAGTCTGCCAACAACTCCGGATAATCTCTGAAAAACTCTTCATCGACCCACACTGCCTCGTGGGTTCCTCGATCCTTGAACTTCAAAAAGTAATGTCACACTTGCTTCTTTGAGCCATGGCGAAACAATGCAACAAGATTTGCTCCAGTTCCATGACTTCAGCTTCATCCATGATCTCTGGTTCTTCTTCTTCCGAAATGTCATGTGGAGGTGTACCCTGAAACACTTTCAACCAAGAAACATGGAAAACGTTGTGCATTGACCATAAGTTAGGCAATTGTAATTTCATAGAAACCTCATTGATCTTTTTAATGACAGGAAATGGACCATAGATTCTGAAAAACAATTTAAGACAATTCTTACCGACTTGCTTAAGACGTTGCTTCATGATTCTCAAATAGACCCAATCCCCTTCCTTGATAGTAACATCCTGACGATGCTTGTTAGCCTGTCGTGAGTAAGATTCCTGAGCCTTGCTTAGCTGAAGCTTTACATTCTCAAAAATCTCATCCAACGACTGACTTTCAACATTGGCATTAGGCAATTGACTAACCGATTGAGTCAAAAGCGACTGGAACGGACAACCAAAAGCTGCCTCATACGGAGTTCTACCAATGGCAGAGGAATAAGAGTCATTCAAAATTGCTTGGACCAAAGGGAGATCGAGCTCCCAATGAGACTGTTGATCATGCACATATGACTCCAAAACATCAAAAGCCAATTGATTGTAAATTTTTGTTTGACCATCTGACTGTGGATAAAAAGCAGATGAAATATTTAACTTTGTGCCAACATTTTCAAAGAGAGCGCGCCAAAAATTTGACGTGAACTTAACATCCCTATCTGAAACAATTGACTTTGGTAAACCACAGACGGGGTACCAATGCTTAATGAACAACCGTGCTACATCTTGTGCAGTGACTCTAGCCTTACAAGGAATCGACATGCAAAATTTGCTGAAATGGTCAACAATTGTCAAATATTGAGTGTTTCTTGAATGCAAACTAGGTGGAAGGTTAGTCACAAAATCCATAGAAATATCCTGAAAAGGCCAGTCGGGAATAGGCAACGGTAGCAAGAGGCCTTGCTACTTACCCCGAGGAGCTTTTACTTTTTGACAGATGGTGCACTGTGTGAGATAACGAAACACATAGGCACTCTTGCGTAATGAGAGAGTCCATACCGGATGCGAAGCACGACACCTCGAGAGTAGTTGTCTAGCTAACCTCCAAGCGGACTCTCTCTATTACAAGAAAGTCACCGATCACATGACCATAACATTTAAAGAGAGACTCATCAATGTGTGTGTCAGAAACATGGAGAGAATCAGATTGGTTCACTAAAGTGTTTGTGGTAGCTGTCAATGCTTTGGGTTCTTTAGGTGGTGATGTCTTAGGACATGCCTTCTTAATATGACCCTTGACGTGACATTGATAACATCAACCTTCCTTTGCATAAATAATTTGTTCTTCTGGCGTTATGTATCCTCCTATAATTCCTTGTGTAGCTTTTTCATATGGGGTTAGCTTAGGTTTAGCATGTGTTTTAGCTTTACTCTTCACCAACTCCACTCTCTTCACCTTCACGCAAATATCCATTCCGCTTCAGGTGATGACCATACACTGCGATCTTGAGTACTTAAGTTCTTGAAGAACTTGGGTTCTTGAGGCCCTTGGGTTCTTGAGGTGCTCGAGTTCTTGAGGTTTTTGAGTTCTTTAGCTTGCAATCGGTGTTTGAGAAGGCTTTTCTCTTACCCGAGCTGGACTCTTTCCTACGGGCGCACCCCTTGGCGGCCTTGCACTCACACCAAAGTTTCTTTTTCCCACCTCACGTCGATTGGCCGGCTGCTAAGTGCACGGTCCGCTCTCAATGAGTGAAAACAAGAACACGGGGAGGTTGAACAAGCCCTTCTTTCTTTGGCTACCTATCACTCTTCAAACACACGATTAGGAATCGACACGCCCAAGTGGACTTGGGTTACATGTGACCGCAACAAGCAAAAAAATTCTTGTGGTTCTTTCTTTGAGTGACAGAACATGCCAAAAAGCTCTGATACCAATGTAAGGTGCAGCGGAAGTGAATGTTGATATTGCTCAAGACGAGTGCCCCAAACTGTGCTCAAGGGTTCTTTTTACTTACGGAAGGGAGAGCCTTTCATTCCTTTTAGAGAGAGAGTGCAATGATCACAAACAACGTGAATGCTACTATGAATGAAGGTGTTGAGAATGAGAGAGAGAGAGAGTGAGAGAGAAGAATATGACACTAGACGGTTCTCAAACCCTCCTCCAAGGGGCCCCCTCTCTATGGCGAGAGAGGTCTATGCTTGCACAAATCAAGCACAATCGTCTAGATGCAATGGACTTGCCGACGATGTCGACGACAATGATGACGACGACGAGGACGGGCTGAAAACTGAAAACGCTACGGCTGAAATGCTGAAATCTGGAAAACGCTGACTTTCTGCTAAACACTGACACTGTGTCGGCGAGGATGGCGATGAAGACGACTTGACGACGATGCGCTGAAAATGCAGATGCTGAAATCTGAAAACAGCGGGCTAAAACTAGAAATGCTGGTTGATCCGACGGTACGGTGAGGATCTGTTGCGGGTAGGTGAGATCTGCGAAGCTAGGAATTGGATCTGCAATGGCTAAGGGCTGAAAACTGAAAACGCGGCTCGACTTGGCTCATCTGGCAACAGAAACTACATAACGCCAAGAGGATCTGCAAGAAGCAAAAACGCCAAGCCTGATCTGCAACAAAAAACGTTGGGGCTGATCTGCAACAGAAACGCTATGGCTGATCTTGTTGGCTGAAAACGCTAGGGCTCTCTGTCGGGCTTGCTGAGAAGGTGCTCTGCAAGTTGCTGGAACTTCTTCTGCTGCCTCTTCTGCTGGGAATGAGCGCCCCCTCCTTTGCTTATATACCTGATACAGGTTGGGTCGAGCAATCATCCCTACAGCCCCACGACCTCATAAAATGTGACATAATAAATAAATAAATAAATAAAATGCCTGCAACTGAACTGCCCCAAAATGCCATGGAAATTTGGGTGTACTGCCTTAGACAATGCAAGTGTTGGGTGGTATTGGGTGTGCAATCAGAGAATATTCAACTACTCTAAGTGCTTGGACATGCACGGCCTGTGCACAGGCTCACAAAGATGCCAGAACACTTCCTAGGCTAACCTGAACCCTAGACATGAGAGCTTGTCCACATGCACATAGGGTTAGATGTGCACGTGACACTCTCCTTCTACCAAGTGTCCACTCTTTGCCCCTTTGGTTTAATTACCTAGTTCCCACCAACTTATGAAGTTGTAAGTGTCACAAATTGGTGACGTGGCAGTCCCTCGAACACACACACAAACTGTATGGACCCCCATGGAATGCGCCGACAGGCTGACGTGGCAAATTGTACGGACCCCCCCAAATTGCGATGACTGCTGACGTGGCAGATTTTCGTAAAACACGATGATTGCTGTGTGGCAGTCCGTACGAATTTCCGGAAATTACGTTGGCCAGCTTTTGGGCATAATTCTTTTGAGTTGAGAAGCTTTTGAGTTTAAGATTTTGGGGCTCTGCTTTTCGGCATTCCTTGTAAGAATAAATAAATCTTTTGGGCCTCATTACTCAGAGCATCTCGACGCAGAGTCTGAGTGTGAGTTCCCGCGGACTCTCTTGTACTTTGCACACAGATTAATATAAAAAGAAATACCGAAAGGGGCGCCAGTCTTTGGGGCCAATACCTCTTGCATGGAACTACGCTAGGCCGTGTCGTCTTTTGTGAACTGTTTTAAAGTGAATCTCTGCTGTGTCGCGGTAGAATCTAGACTTGGGGTGTCCAAGTTTGTTACAGTGGTATCAGAGCACGCCCTATTTCTCTTCTACCGGGAAATCCGAAACTTTCCTCACGACACTTATGGATTCCAACAAGAAGCAGTCGACTTCTTCTGCATCTGTTAATGCGAGAGGAGATCACGAAGAAGATTTTGATGATTTAACAGAGGAAGAGTATGGGCCACCTCGGCCTACTCAGTACGAACTTCAAGAGATGGAACGTCGACAACAGGTTGACGAGTGCACGAAGCAGATGATTAAATTTGTGAAGGATCCACATTTTGCAATTTTTTGTCTGAGCAATCCATCGCAGAAGTGCACACCCAGTGGTAGAAAGCCACAGAACTACCCATCAAACCGGCAATCAAGAAACGTCCTTCTCCGAGGATGTTTACAGAACAAGAACTACAGGAGGTGGTTCAGACTTAGACAAATCGGCTTTTGGACGCGAACAATCAATCCAAAAAGCAAGTAAAAAAGCGCAAGAAGGGGACTGACTACCCTGGTTATTTGGGCCGTCAATCTTCTTTTGCATCTGCAAGAAAGCAGACGAAGCGAGTACGTTTTGAAGGACTACCTAGTTCTTCTTCTTCCTCTTCTTCTTACAGTTCTTCTAGCTCTTGAGCAGAAAAGGTAAAAAGCGAAGCAAGAAGCAAAGCTTCAGAAAGGGAAAGAAAAAAGCATAGAAACCCGGATTTCGCCCAGTTTCTGATAGTTCGGACTCCGATGACCATATGTTTTATGCAAAAGAGAAGCATTTTTACAGAGCCAACCAAAATGACTTCCTCGAAGACAAAAGCAAGAAAGTAAAAGAATTCAAAGAAGGTGGACAGGCGATAAAATTTGAATCCTTTTCTGGGTTCCAAGATGCACAAAGGGCTTTGGCCTTCTTTCAGTAGTTTGACATAGCCTTCTCTGGAGGGCACTACTCAGAGCACTCCAAGATTAGGAGGGCTACATCTTTCTTCAAAGAAAATGCTCAAAAATGGTGGTCCACTCTTCTTCTGAGAGAAAAAGCTCGAGTTAAGTGGTTGAAATTCAAAAGGCTCTTTATTTTTTCTTGGTTGACTCACGAGTACCAACGAGATATACGAACCGCTTGGAATCATCTTCGGATGACCAAGGGAGATTCTTTGGACGCTTATTGCGAGATATTTTGGGACTCTTTTCTACCAACCTCTTCATTTAAGAAGGTCTCTTTTAAGAAACAGACTGAGCGGTTTTGCTCCAGACTCCCTACAGAGATCCGAGACTAATAAAAGTCAAATCCTATTCAAGAATTCATGGGTCATGCTGTAAGAGTTCATATTCCCGTTCGGTGGTAGCTCCGTTATCTCCCAGGAGCAGATTAGGGAGTGAGGGCTGTTTTGTGGCTGTGCTCGGCCAGTGTGAGGTTGTTCTCTCATGTCAGGTCATGTCTAGCCATGTTTAGCTCGGGTTTTGGCTCTGTTCCATGGTCACCCGTGGTCCTGCAGGCTGGGAATAGCATTCCCCACTCCTGGCATATTTTTCCCCTTGAACCTATGTGCATCCAGTGCACTTTCCACCCTATTCCCTATTTTTCCCCATTTACCAAGGTCGTGGGGCTGGGAGTTTGGGTCTAGTAGCTTCTTGGGAGAGCTATATAGGCAGGCAACGGGGATCACTTCCTAGCATTTCACATTAGCCCCAGTGGGGGGGCGCCCTCCTTTGGGTGCCCTAGTGGGCAGCCCTCTTGTAGCCAACAACCGGTGGACAGCAGGGTGACAGCCCAGGCAGCACCCGCACCAACGTTTTTTGGTGCAGCCGAAAGCCTGCAGAGGAGGAGCAGCCCAGTGTTTTCCTTGGGCAACAGGAGCATTGCTCGGAGTTTATCTCTACGGTGCATTACCACCTGAGGGCAGCCCTTCACAGGATTTGTGCCCATGCTGTAGTCACTTTCCTCGACCAAGGAAAAATCTAGATCTAGCCAGGAGGAGATGCACCAGATCTATGCTCTCAGAGCATGTTGGAGGTGATGCACATGTCGAGGTCGTGTCGGTGGTCTCGTGTGCAGGAGCAATTGGCAGTGTCAGTAGCAGTCTCAGTTGTGTGTGTCCTCGGGTCTATCCATTGGCATGTCAGTTCTATGCCGAACCACCCTTGGTCACTTGTATGAGCAGATTGTTATCAGCATGGAGAGCCTTTCCCAAATCTCTCTCTCTCTCTCTCTCTCTCTCTCTCTCTCTCTCTCTCTCTCTCTCTCTCAGTTGTCCTGTCTCATTCTACCTATGTGATCTCTCTTCTACACAGGTGTGCCTTATTCATGTGTTTGGCATTGCAAGTGTTCTAGATCGGAGTCGAGGTACCCACCAGATCACGAGCCAAGTCTTGTCCTCATTGCATCTTCCGCTGCAACTTTTGACATGCTATCAGAGCTCTATGGTGTTACGACTACCTGAGTGCTCGGATATGGCTGATCCGGTGCGGTCATGGACATGATTAAGAGAGAAGAAGCTTGCTGTTTTTTTTGGTTTTCTCCAAGTTTGGGGCAGCGTTGGGTATGTGGAGGCCTTGGATCGTCGTCTACGACTTCCCTGCCTTTTACCCTTTATTACCCCAACCTCTCTTCACCGAGGGGAACCCGATGGAGACTCCAGGATGTGTAGCAGTGCTGGATTGCTTTAGTTATCACAGATGGAGTCATGTTACCGTGCTTTCCAGCAAGGAGAGCAAGCATACAATTGTTGGATCCAGAGGGGGAGCTACTCATTTCCGGCTTCTTCTTTAGAGAGAAGTGTTTGGACAGCAGTAGGATCTTCTTCATTTCTTTTGGAGGAGCTTTCTATGGCTGTGTTTTCTTCGAGAAGATGGATTAGCAGATCTGCTTTGCCTTTTGCAAATGCACGTCTCTCTTGTAATAGTCGACGGAGCTTCCTATCCTTTGGGTAGCAGGTTCATGATACAGTTGAACTATTGTTTTAGATTGTGGATTTCCCGACTTGAAGTAGAGGATGCTTCATGATTTTTTATTTTTATTTTCATTTTCCATCTAAGGATGGAAGTTCTAGTTCCGGCTTCAATAGACTCTTGTTTATCTGGTATGCAACAGTTCAGGTACATGTTCCAGTGCATGTGTTGGAGTTGGCTGGAGATACTTCTGCCTCCAGAACCACTTCTTGCTTGATCATCTGACTTCCTTGGATGAGGTTTAAGAGGTGGAGCATGTGGTGCCAGACCCTTAGCCAACAATGACAACAGTACGAGGAGGTTATGTTGGAGTATGAACCCTTCCTTTCTCCATGTTTTTCCCCAGTAGTAGTGTGGCCCTACGGAGTTGGTCACTTCCTTGCCCTCTTGTGAGCTTGTCAATATTAGTTGTGGGACAGTTTACGATCCTTCTCAGGTAGTCTACACCAGTTTTGGGACAGGTTTACAACGCTTTATGGGCAGTTTTTTCTTGATGATTGACAACAAATTTGTCGAGATCCTTTGGATGACAGATTTGCATGTAGTGTCGGTAGTTAGTGAGGACATCTAGTTCCTACTCTCGCAGTCAGTAACATTTGAAAGCTCCTTCCATAAATCTCTTTGGAGAGCTCCAACCTTGGGGGAAGCCCTTCTTCAGGTGTGCAGATTTGGCCATGGCTGGCTAGTATAGCAGGTTCTTCACTTGCAGTTTTGTGCCCAGTTTTCTGGCATGTTCCAAATCAGCCCTAGCGTCCTTCACGGGCTAGTTCCCTGAGCCAGTTTCTTCACTCTCCGTTTGAGTATTGGAGTTATGTTGTGTATTGGATATTGATTGCACAGTTTAGTTGTGGGTATGTTCTTTGCAGCACAAGTACAAAGGACAGTTTTCTGATGAAGTTTTTTAAGGAAGCAAGTTACAACAATGGCAGTATATGTGCTATTCCGAGTCTGCATGCAGTTTGGCATGTTGTATTAGATTGTACCGACTGGTTTGATCTTGGCAGATGCAGAGATATGGTGGACATTTGGTTTGATCTCAGGGAGTTTGCTTGAGTAGCTAGGTCTTTTTGGACCCCGACAGCTTCTTTGGCAAACATGATCCTCAGGCGACGACCTTTCAGGTCTTCCTATTCTTCGCAGTCCGCGTTTACTGGTGGTGTGATTCTCTTCGAGTCTCGAGCTTCCTAAGATTCAAGCTTTGCTATTCATTTTCAGAGGAAGCACTTTTACTCCATGTTGTCTCAGATTTCTTTCTAGTGGTACTTATTCTCTTTTCCTAGAATTGTCTTTTCCTAGAATTGAGCGGGAGGGGGACTTCCTCTCTTTGAGGGAGTTCTCAGCTTTAGCTCTTGAGCTTTCAGTGTCAGTGTTCGCTCTCGGTTGAGTCACTTGCTACCGAAGAGCGGACTTTTGAGGATACTTCTCTTTCAGAGGGGGTTTCCAAGTTATTATCTTCAGTCGACTACCGGTGCTCCATTCAGCGGAGTACCACGCATGGTGTCTTTCAATCCTAGGTTTCCCTTGCCCATTTCTTACGCTTTTGGATGGTGTGCTTGAGCCCACAATGCAGTTATTATCTTGGCGGATGTTTTCCTTTAGCTATTTTGATGGTTGCCCATCTTACAGATTTGTGGTGTGACGGTTGCTCTTCACAGTGCAGCCGAGCAGTAGTTCCTATGCCTCGTCTTCCGGATTGATCCCTGGAGACTGTACCATACAGGACACACCTACTTCCCTTACCCTTAGACCGGCATGTTCTCTTTGTACAAGTGGATAGTGGTCCTTCTCAGACTAGGAACCAGTTACAGTTAGCCATGGCATTCTTCAAAGAGGGGAGACAATCTTCTTGCTTCTCCCCGATTTGGTTCCAGGTTCCACAGGTATATCATTATTATCATTATTATTTTCCTTTCGGATTCACCTATCCTTGGTGATCCAGAGACTGTTGGAGAGTTATGACAGTTATCCATGGTCCGTATTTTCTCCCTTCGCAAGGGGATGTGGAGCCAACTTGGGAGTTAGTTTGCGCAGACTACTCGTTCTTGTGGTTCTATGTGCAGCAGACAGGATTGACAGTTTATTTGGTTGCTTTCTACATCACCCTGTTCATCTCTTGCGGAGCTTGGGAGCAGGATCTTCCTTTGATCTTGCCATGTTAGCTGCAGTCTCAGTATTGATGTGTGTTTCCATTCTGTTGGATGTTTGTTCTCAATTCACTCAGAGAGTGGGGTGATATTCTCTTGGGTGGTATTCCAGACAGATCAGTTACAGTTTCACTCTCAGTTCCGATGAAGTTCCTTCAGATACAGTTAGTAGATCATTGTTCTATATGGTCGTTCTATATGGTGGTTGGTGCAATTCTTTGGTTCCTCATCATCAAGCATATAGTTCCAAAATATCCTCGGATTGTTCCCTTCCTTGGACTTCCGTAGCAGCTTGGAGTTTCTGGCATGTGGTATATGACCGGAGGTGGAGATTTCCAACTCTTTCCTCGAGGGTGGAGTACTTTAGAGTTGGGAAATCTTTAGAATTGGGAAATAATCCGGATACCATTCTTTTTTTTTTTGGCCTTTTACCCTCAGTTCGGATGTATACTCTTGGAGCGGCTAGCAGAAGTACCTTCTGCAGATGCTGGTTGTGCGACTTGAGAGTCGATAGGCTGGAGGAGATTCTTCATAGAACTCGATTTACTTTCAGGAGACAACATTATACTTCACGGACGTCTTTCGGGAGTAGCGGTTGGATGGTATACAGGCCGGGTACTATTCAACCTCGGAGTTCTGTAGCAGATATCCTCGTCCATGAAACCCTCTCTTTACAGTTGCAGATTGCTTATTCCAGCTTCTTGGATCCGTTTCTCGTCCAGGATCTGAAAGGGGGTGTTAGAGTTCATATTCCCGTCCGGTGGTAGCTCCGGTATCTCCCAGGAGCAGATCAGGGAGTGAGGGCTGTTTTGTGGCTGTGCCCGACCAGTGTGAGGTTGTTCTCTCATGTCAGGTCTTGTCTAGCCATGTTTAGCTCGAGTTTTGGCTATGTTCCATGGTCACCAGTGGTCCTGCAGGCTGGGAATAGCATTCCCCACTCCTGGCATATTTTTCCCCTTGAGCCTATGTGCATCCAGTGCACTTTCCACCCTATTCCCTATTTTCCCCCATTTACCAAGGTCGTGGGGCTGGGAGTTTGGGTCGGGTAGCTTCTTGGGAGAGCTATATAGGCAGGCAGCGGGGATCACTTCCTAGCATTGCACATTAGCCCCAGTGGGGGGGCGCCTCCTTTGGGTGCCCTAGTGGGCAATCCTCTTGTAGCCAGCAGCCAGTGGGCAGCAAGGTAGCATCCCAATGTTTTTGGGCAGCACCCTCACCAGCGTTTTCTGGTGCAGCCGAAAGCCTGCAGAGGAGGAGCAACCCAGTGTTTTCCTTGACCAGCAGGAGCATTGCTCGGAGTTCGTCTCTACGGTGCATTACCACCTCAGGGCAGCCCTTCAAAGGATTTGTGCCCATGCTGTAGTCAGTTTCCTCGACCAAGATCTAGATCCACATCTAGATCTAGCCAGGAGGAGATACACCAGATCTATGCTCTCAGAGCATGTTGGAGGTGATGCACATGTCGAGGCCGTGTCGGTGGTCTCGTGTGCACGACAGTTGGCAATGTAGTAGTAGTCTGAGTCGTGTGTGTCCTCGGGTCTATCCATTGGCATGTCAATTCTATGCCGGACCACCCTTGGTCACTTGTATGAGCAGATTGTTATCAACATCGAGAGCCTTTCCCAAATCTCACTCTCTCTTTCTCTCCCTCTCTCATCCTCAGCTGTCCTGTCTCATTCTACCTATGTGATCTCTCTTCTACACAGGTGTGCCTTGTTCATGTGTTTGGCATTGCAGGTGTTCTAGATCGGAGTTGAGGTACCCACCGGATCACGAGCCAGGTCTTGTCCTCATTGCATCTTCCGCTGCCACCTTTGACACATGCGAAACGGGGTTTGTCGATACATTCGGGAAATTTGACTTGCCCCACTGATGAGATCTTGGCTCAGACAACTCCACAGACCTCCAATAATGGAAGTAGAAAGAGAAAGAGTTCCCAAGAGAAGAGAGACAAGGATACACGACCTCGGCTCACTATTCGAGAGAGGGCCGATTACATCAAAGAAGGGAAGTGTTTTGGTTGCAGGGAACATGGGCACATCTCCGCAAAATGGCCCAAAAAGGCACAGCAAGAACAAAGTGAAGACAGGCCAGAGAGTTCGAGAGCAACAGAGGAACGTGGCAAAAAAGGCAAGATGAAAGCAGGACTAGTACCAGATTGCATGGGTATGGACCCAAGCCTAATTGATGAAAGTACAGAACTTTGCAGAGCTTGGGGCAAAGGGAAAGATCAAGAAGCCCTGAGTTTCTTCCATGGAGGAGCCAAGGCTAACATCATTTCACCTAAATTGGCCGCGCGGCTCCAGATTACACCCGATAGGATGGGACCACCAGCAGAGGCAGTTCTAGCGGCACCCGGACGGGACATAGCCATTACACCTGTCATTGGCAAACTTCGATTGCATTGTCATGGTATTTAGGCCACGAGGACTTTTACATAATGCGCTTGGAAGGTTGTGACGTCCTCCTAGGAGTCCCTTGGTACCATAAGAACAACGCCGTGGTCGATTATTGGGCAAAGAAAGCAACATTGACGAATGAAAAGGGCCGAAAAATTATACTTGATGTAAAACTCAAGGGCGAGTTCGTCCCTATTGTATCGGCTTCGGCCATTTCCAAATTAATGAAATCCACACTCTTTGTTTACTAGATCTACTTGAAAGAGTTAAATGATAGACACAGAACGAACATGTCTAAACTTGATAAAGAACGCCAAGATTTTCTCCACAATCATGCCGATTGCTTCCCTGAGGGCCTGCCGGGCGAGTTGCCCCCATCTCGACCTACGGGTCACACTGTCACAAGGACGTGGCAATTGCTAACCTTAGTTGTTGGTTTCTTTCCAATGACTTTTGTTTAATTTTTGAGATCCTCTTTTTGAAGTTGCAAATGGTCGGACATTGTATGGCCAATGTGAACGGTAGTTTCACCCGCAGACGGAAAGTTGGTCGGCACTGGAATTCGTATGGTAAGAGGATGTCTAGGCTCAGAGCAAGATCATATAGGTCCCTCCGTCGCACTTAGCAAGTTGGTGGATACTAGGAAGTGAACTCAATAAAGGCCTAAAGTCAAGGTGTGACTACCAACAGAAAGTATCCGACAGTTGGGCCACATTGCACTTTTGGATGACCACAGGGAGCCCAACGGAAGCATCTCCTAAAAATTAGGGAACTGCTATTTTGGGCCGTGAAATGTGTTCGTGTCATTACCTTCGGTATGACCGGGGGAACATTTTATTACTCTACTGCAAAGTCAACTGATGCACCAGTTGAGAGATTTTTAAGCAAGAAGCCCAATGCGGGGAAATTGCATGTATGAGTGTCAAGTGGCACTTTTTGGTCAATTTACCAAGTCTAGGAGTATTGAACCCGTAACTGACTTTTTCAAGCAGTTTTGGAGGCGGTTAACGCTGATTTTCAGCCATTTCTCTCCATTTTTTAGCTCCCATGACTTTACCTTGGACCAAGAAGCTCATTTTCAGCATTGGAAGGCATCAGATGCATGTTTACAGGGCTGTTTTGCTGCATTTTCAGCGATACGCAGATTTTGGCAGCCATGGAAATCTTCCCCTTTTTGCATCTATTTGTTCACAGATGCATTACACGTCAAGGGCAGCAAAGGGGGCGCTCGATTTATGTTGGGGGGATACTTCATTGAGAACCTGTCACAAGTTAAGAGCTATGGATGAAGTGCTTGCTTTCCTCTCTATGTACAGTGTGGTGCTAGGAGTGATGACCTGCACACTACACACTGCTCTCTCTCTCCCCTACGTGCAGTTATGTGATGCCCCACAAGAGGGCTCTTCATTTGACTGATGTACAGTTGTGTGGTTTCATGCTTTTGTGCCGAGGCAAGAGCCTCCTTGAGCAGGAACAGGGGTAGCTAATTGCTACTCCAACCCAGGCACCGGTGAGGGTCATAACCTCACCGTACAGGTGTGTTTTCAGCGCTGTGTATGCACTGTAAATTGACTGTTTTTCAGCCATACGGACGCTAGAACCATTGGGAATAGTGCCCCACTGGCAGAGGACAGCTAGGGGACTGTTTGGGGCTGAAAACAGGGCAAAAACCAATAAATACAGCATGCTGAATTTACTGTTTTGGGGCAGGAATCAAAGGGTTTATGCCAGTGGAAGTGAGTTCCAGCAGGGGAATCAGTTTCGCGCAAGTTTTGGGGTTGTTATGTTGCCCAAATCAGGTGGTATCTAGTTGGATATAGCTAAAGGATTCCCAGGACTCTACTTTGTAAATTTACCCTCTCAAAGAATAAAGAAATACCGAAAGGGGCGCCAATTTTGGGACCTACACGTTGTCGGCGTCTACTCGGGGCATTCTAGCTTCCGAGCCGTGTGTGTATTCAAGTGTTAATTCCCGTCGCAGGTTACCTTTGCAAAGTGCTCTATGTGTGTGTTTAAAGTAAAGAATTTCGGGTGAAAGCCAACGCCTACCGCCCCACCACGGGCCGGTTTCAGGTCACACCCTTGATCTGATACCTGGAAGCACACCACCGAACCGGCCACCTTACCGTGTTAGCCGTGCCCAACATGAAGAGATTATGAACCAAGTGAAAGACCTTTTGGAAAAGGGTCTTATCCAGTCGAGTACTTCACCCTACTGCTCTCCGATGTTGTTGGTTTTAAAGAAAGACAAATCTTGAACAATGTGCATTGATTATAGAGATCTCAATAAAATCATCATCAAGAACACATTTCCGAATCCAAGGATCGATGATATTCTTGACTGACTTCACGGATCCTCTTTTTTCAGTAGGATTGATTTGAAAAGCAAATATCATCAGATCCGAATCGCGCTGGGAGATGTCTACAAGACAGCCTTTCGAACGAGCTTCGGTTTGTATGAATTTTTGGTGATGCCTTTTGGCCTTACCAATGCTCCAACGACTTTCAACCGAATGATGGATAGGATTTTCACAGAGTATAGATCATTTGTCGGCACTTTCTTTGATGACATTATAGTCTTCCCCAAGGATGAAGCAGAACATAGACACCATCTGCTACAGGTCTTTCAGGCATTGCGAGATCACAAGTTACTTATCAATGCCAAAACGAGTGAATTTTTATTGCCGGAGATACACTTTTGGGGACACATCGTCTCAGCAACAGCAGCAACAGCAACAGGAATACACATGGACCCAGCCAAGATTGAGACTATATGTGATTGGCCCGATTTGAAGAATGTTCATGAAGTTAGAAGCTTCTCGGGCTTGTCTTCTTACTACCGGCAATTCATTCAAAAGTTTGCAGAGGTAGCTTCCCCTTTAAACATTCTGACACAGAAAGGAGTCCCTTTCTCGTGGGGACCCACAGAGGTGACTACCTTTTAGACACTGAAAGAGAAATTGACTACTCGACCAATATTGACTTTGCAGAAGTCATGACACATTTGAAGTATATTGTGATGCTTGTAGTCGTGTCTGGGAGCGGTCTTAATACAAGAAGGCCATGTGCTTTCCTATAAAAGCCGATTGTTTTCAAGGCCAGAATTGGCAGCACAGATTTATGAGAGAGAGATTTTGGCAGTGATCCATGCTCTTACTCAGTGGCGACATTACCTGCTCGGAGGTCTTTACAGGTCATCAGAGTTTACGCTACTTCTTGTCACAAAAGCAGCTTTTGGAACAACGAATTCCATGGGCTAACATCTTGTCACAGTTTCATTTCCAGTTTGTCCATGTTCGGGGACAGAAGAACTTGATGGCAGATGATTTATCTCGGAAGCCGCTAGCTAGTCTTGGCTATTTAGGCGATTCATCATAGAAGCTTCGAGGACATGTTGATCAGTACACCATAGATCCGGATTTCTCGGATGTATTCACTCGAATACAGAATGGGGAGGTAGTAGCAGGATATTCCATACGGGATGGCTACTTGATGAAGAAAACGATGTTGTGCGTTACACAGCCGTTGAGGGAAAACGTTTTGACTAAGTGCCATTGTCTACCTTTTACGGGTCACCGTGGCATCGACGCCACCTTGAAAGGTGTGGAGCGTTACTTCTTTTGGCCATGTCACGGGGACGTGGCAACTGTTAACTATGTCACAAGGACGTGGCAACTGCTAACTTTAGTTCTTGGTTTCTTTCTAATGGGTTTTGTTTTATTTTTGAGACCCTCTTCTTGAAGTAGCAAACGGTCGGACATTGTATGGCCAATGTGAATGGTAGTTTCACCCGCAGATGGGTAGTGGTCGGCACTGGAATTCGTATGGTAAGAGGATGTCTAGGCTCAGAGCAAGATCATATAGGTCCCCCCGTCGCACTTAGCAAGTTGGTGGATACTAGGAAGTGAACTCAATAAAGGCCTAAACTCAAGGTGTGACTACCAACTGAAAGTATCCGATAGTTGGGCCACATTGCGTTTTTGGATGCGGTCCCAATGAGGATAGATGGTCAGAAGACCAATGGAAACCCAATAGAAGCATCTCCTAAAATTTAGGGAACTGCTATTTTGGGCCGAGAAATGTGTTCGCGTCATTACCTCCGTATGACTAGGGGAACATTTTACAACTCTGCCGCGAAGTCAACTGGGCAACCGGTCAGGATATTTTTAAGCGGCGAACCCGATACGGGAAAATTTCTGTGCACTTGCCTCTCAAGGGAAAAATTGGCGCTGAATTTTAAGCTGGGAGAGAGCCTCTTTTGCATTCTGTCACAGGTTAAGAGCTGTGGAGTGCTTCCTTTCCCTCTTATGTACAGTGCGGTGCCAGGAGTGACGCCCTGCACGCTATGCACTGCCCTCTCTCTCCCCTACGAGCAGTATGTTATGCCCCACTAGTGGGCTTTTCATTTGACCAATGTACAGTTGTGCGGGTTCATGCGCGATTGCCGAGGCAAGAGCCTCTTGCACAGGTACTGGATTAGCTAGCGGCTACTCCCGTGCAAGTATAGGTGAATTCGGAGAGGTTTCACGCCAGAAATCTCGTCCGATTCAAAGGGCAAGTAGCCCTACAGGTGCGGGAGCTCGAGGTCTTGCGACCGGCACGCGAAACGGAGCCCAAAACAGGGAATTACAGCCTGCTGTGTATTTTTGCAGGTTTAGGGTTTCAGCCCTAAACGGACCCTAATACCCCCAGGAGGTTCGGGGATGCAAGGGGACCGCTGTACAGGTGAACTGGCGTATTTTCAGGACAGAAAACAGAGAATTCAGCATGCTGCAGATTCTCGCCAGGTTTTGCAAAGTGTCCGTATGCGTCGGGAAAGTCACCTATTGCGTGGGGATACTGACTGTGAAGTGTCCTAGTACATTTATGTTGCTGAAATCGGGCCAGAACAGGTGTTTCTTAGCCTAGATTGTGCGGGGCAGCTAGTAGGAGAACATAGGTTTTATTCCCTCTGTTAAAGAATAAAGAAATACCGAAAGGGGTGCCAATTTTGGGGCCTACAGGTTGTCGACGTCTGCTCGGAGCATTCTAGCTCCCGAGCCGTGTGTGTACTTTGGTGTTAATCCTCGTTACAGGTTACCTTTGCAAAGTACTCTGTGTGTGTCTAAAGTAAAGAATTTCGGGTGAAAGCCAACGTCTACCGCCCTACGGGCCGGTTTCATGGTTCCGTTGCCGGGACATCAATCACTTTTTCCTTAAAGAGTGAGCCTGGATCGTTTTGGGTAAAGACACAGAGTGCAGGAACGCGGGGATTACACTATGGCCGACAAGGGGAAGGGAATTATGGAAGAGGGTTCCTCTTCAAAGGACAGGGAGGAGATCCCTATGGTTTTTGAGATTGGCGAGAGCTCACGGCCACGTCAGTCTGTACCTCCTGTCAATGTGAATGTCCTTCCAGTAGTACAGGGCTTTATGACTGGGCAACTTGAGGATGATACGTTCAAGACTCGGTTGGTTGCCGCGGTGAATGTCTTTTCACAACTGGTGCAGAATCCGAGGTTTATGGAGTTCTTGCAAGCGCCACCAGTGCAACAGCAAAATAGGCAACCTACGCCGCGTACGGAGCTTGTTGATGCTCAAGCCCAGGTACTTCATGTGGCGCAGGAGGAAAGGGAACACTCGCATGTTGCGGAGTCGGGGGCTCCAAAGCAGGTTCCTCCCGTGCTTGAACAGGTGGCTAGAACACCTATTCCATAGGTTATGCCAGTTCAGCCCGCCACCTTTCAGAGCGGGCATGCTGTCTTGAATGGACAGGGAGCTGGATACCAAGCAATGCACTCAGTTTTTCCACCACCCACGGTACATCCTGGGTATTTCGGGGGTGGATCAGTGTTCCAAAGTATGGCTGGTTATGCGCCTAGAGGTCAGCCGCACATGCCAGGAACAGTGTTCGGGGGTATGCAAGGCATCATGCCAAACCCCATGTATGGTAGTATCGGCATGCAGCAAGGTTTTCATTGCAACTAGGGCCAGTTTTGGGTGCCACAGGGTCATTTGGGCATGGCTGGTTTTTCTGGACAGCAGCCAGATATCGCACCTCTGACGCAAAATGTGAATGGCCAAGATGTGCCGATCATGCCTACTATAGTGCCCATGTTGCAGACCATTCCGTATGACAACTTGAGGGCACTAGAGAAGCCGAAGGCTTACAAAGAAGGTGGTAGCGGTAAAGTTCAATACCTTCAGTGGTTTCGAGGATAAGACAAAGGCCCTCACTTTCCTCCAACAGTTTGATACAGCTTATGCGGGAGGGAATTTTACAGAGGCCTAGATGGTCAGGAAAGCTACCACTTTCTTAAAGGACAATGCGCTTACATGGTGGACGACGTTGTTAATGCAAGGACAGGCACCCGCCACTTGGGTTTACTTCAAGCAAATGTTTGCATCTGCTTGGCTGTCAAATGAATGTGAAGCCGACGTCATGACACATTGGCACCAGCTTACTTCAGCTTCGTGTAAGAGCTTGCTGGAGTACAATAGGAGGTTTTGTAA
The DNA here is from genome assembly GCF_014529385.1 of Adiantum capillus-veneris. NCBI lineage: Eukaryota > Viridiplantae > Streptophyta > Polypodiopsida > Polypodiales > Pteridaceae > Adiantum > Adiantum capillus-veneris. Next base: position 40,019,125 of record NC_140954.1, read on the forward strand.
AGCGTTACTCTCAGTGACCTCCTACAGATTTGTGCCATTGACAGAGCAGATAGAGAAGTACTGTTGTGGGCTGCCTAAAGGGCTTCGCGATTACTGTACAAAGAACAGAGTGGCTACCCTTACTCAACTTATGGAAGTTGCGAACACTGGTCTTGCCTTGTTGAAAGGAGAGGACACCTTGTTGAAAGGAGAGGACAGTGGATTTCCGAGCAGTGACAAAGGAGGGCAGCAAAAGAAAAATTCAGCGAAGAAGCCCTTTGTAAAAACGGCTCCTGATGCGTCACAGGGGTCAGAAAAGGCCACCAAAGACAAGGATTCAGCCGAGACTTCTGGAGCGCAGGCAAAGAAACAGAAAAGGAAGCCTTTTATGCGCAAGTCGCTCGAGGAAAAGAAGGTCCTAATGGCTGAGAACAAATGCTTTTTATGTGAGCAGCCTGGCCACTTTTCTATCAATTGTCCACAAAGGAAAAGACCAACTGACTCAGAGGATTAAGAAGACCAAAAAGGCAAGAAGCCTAAACCCACGGCAGGTTTAGTGCCAGACATGGTGGGTGACAGGCCCAGCACAGATGCCAGTGAGTTATGCAGGGCATGGGGTAAAGTTAGGGATCAGATGGCACTCATCTTCTTTGATCCAGGTGTCAAAGCCAACTTTATCTCACCAGAGTTAGCTATGAAGCTGGGCATCAAAGCTGAAGAGATGGAGTACACAGCAGAGGCAGGGTTGGCATGTCCTGGCCACTTAGAGTGTGTTACTCCCAGCATTGGAAAACTGCGTCTGCATATTCAGTCATATGTGGACACTGAAGAGTTTTACATCATGCCGCTGGAGCCTGGAAGGTTGTGACGCCTTGTTGGGGATCCCGTGGATGTTCCGAGTGCATGGAGTCTTGGATGCCTACAACAAAAAGATCAATGTACAGCATAGGGACAAAACTCACATCTTGGATGTAAAGCTTAAAGGAGAGTCAGTCCCTATTGTATTTGCTTCCGCTATCACTTCTGTAATAAAGAATCATCTTTCTGTGTACTTGATGTTTGCACGTGATGTCTTAGATAGTGATCAGTCAAATTTATCTGTGTTAGATAAAGAAAGGTAAGCATTTTTGCAAAAGTTTAGTGACTGTTTTTTTGATTCATTACCGTCGCAATTGCCGCCAGAGAGACATGAGGACCATCGGATAGATTTGGTGCCAGGGTGTAGCCCACCAAATAGACCTCCCTACAGGGTTAGTGCGGTGCAGCAGAAAGAGATTATGGGCCAGGTTGAGGAGTTATTAGAGAAGGGGCTGATTCAGCCTAGTTCTTCACCCTTTTGCTCCCCAGTGCTCCTAGTGCAAAAGAAGGATGGCTCATGGCGCATGTGTATTGATTACCGTGCGTTGAATAAGAATACCATCAAGAATAGGTTCCCTATTCCTAGAATTAATGATATTCTCAATCGTTTAGAGGGTGCTGCAATTTTCAGCAGGATAGACCTTAAGAGTGGGTACCATCAGATTCGTATAAGGCCAGAGGATGTGCACAAGACTGCGTTTAGAACGACATTTGGTCTTTATGAGTTTTTAGTGATGCCGTTTGGGCTAACAAATGCTCCTGCCACGTTCAACAGAATGATGGACCGGATTTTCCGCTCGCATCAACGGTTTTGGAACGTTCTTCGATGACATGATAGTGTATTCGAAGAATGAAGAGGAGCATAGGCGTCACTTGACCATTGTGTTCGAAGAGTTGCGCAGTCACAGGTTACTTGTCAATCCTAAGAAAAGTGAATTCTTCCTCGAAGAGATCCACTTTCTTGGCCACATAGTCTCAAAGGATGGTGTTAGAATGGATCCCGCAAAGGTCGAATCTATCAAGACATGGCCAGACTTGAAGACTGTGCACGATGTCAGAAGCTTCTTAGGATTGTGTTCCTACTATAGAAGGTTTATTAGAAATTTTGCAGAGATAGCATCGCCTCTTCACGGTTTGCAAAAGAAAGAGGTCACTTTCAGATGGACCCAAAAAGAGATTTCAGCTTTTAGTCTCTTAAAGGAAAAGTTGACTTCAGATCCAGTTATTGTTTTGCCAGATCTCAGGAAATCATTTGTGGTCCAGTGTGACGCGTGTGGCAGTAGCATTGGAGCAATGCCAATGCAAGATGGACGGGTAGTAGCTTATGAAAGCCGAATTTTGCAAGGGCCAGAGAGGACTATGCAAGTCTATGAGAAAGAACTCTTGGCCATGATTCATGCGCTTTCTAGCTGGAAGCACTACCTCTTAGGTGCTGATTTTGTTGTCCAAACAGGTCATCAGACCTTGCGATACACAGTCAAAGTTATCAGAAAAGCATATGCGATGGGCAAACATTCTTTCCATGTTCCACTTCCAGATTATGCATGTGGAAGGCAAGAAGAATGTTGTGGCTGATGCATTATCAAGAAAGCCACAAATTTCAACTGTGTCAATTCCATATCATCATAAGTTAGATGACATGAAGGAATAGTATACTGCTGATGAAGATTTTGCAAGAATCTTTGAACAGTTACAAGAGGGGCAACATCACGAGCACTACCTCCTCAGAGATGGTTTTATGATGATGCATGGCAGAGTTTGTGTCACTAGGCCACTGCGACATATGGTCATGGAAGAGAGTCATGTCCCACCGTATGCAGGGCATAGTGGCATTGATGCAACAGTTAAAACGGTAGAGACATTCTTCTATTGGACTACCTTGAGGAGAGATGTGGATGCCTTTGTGCGAGCATGCATAGTTTGCCAAAAGGTCAAGTTTGACAGGCAAAAGGCACCAGGGTTGTTACAACCACTGTCGATTCCGGATAGGCCATGGGAAAGCATTGCTATGGACTTTATCTTTGATCTTCCAAGGACGCTAACAAGGAGTGATGGTATATGGACCATCATCTGCAGGTTCAGCAAGCAGGCCCATTTTATCCCTGTCAGGAAGAAGATAAAATCTGATCAGATGGCACGCTTGTTCATGTCCAACGTGTTTAAGTACCATGGTATGCCACAATCGATTATCAGTGATCGTGATCCTTGCATGACCGGTTTGTTCTAGAGAGGATTGTTTGAGAACATGGGCACTACGCTCAAGTTCTCGTCTTCGTTTCATCCACAAACTGATGGACAGTCAGAAGAGGCTAATTCTACTGTCTTAGATCTGCTGAAATGCTATGTGTCAGATAATAAGGGCAAGTGGGAACAGTATTTGCCTATGCTTGAGTATGCGTACAATAATACGGTGCATTCGTCTACTGGCAAAGCACCTTTTGAGATTGTTGAAGGCGGCAAAAAGGTTCCTCCCATTTTGCATACAAAGGACAAGATCTTTGAGGCAGATCGATATGTTGAGAACATGGATGAGATGTATAAGAAGATTAAAGTTGCCTTGGAGAAGACTCAGGCAAAGCAGAAAAAGGCTGCTGATCGTCACCGTCGTGAATTGTTGTTATCACCTGGTGATTGGGTTCTGTTAAGGTTCGAAAAGGCAAGGTTAAAGAAGATGAAGGGCAAGGAACGGCTGTTTCCTAAGCTCAGCATGCGTTACTATGGTCCTTTTCAAGTGCTTGACAAGATCAACGATGTGGCTTACAGGCTGAAATTGCCTAATGCGTGGAAGATTCATAATGCGTTTCACGTGAGTCTTCTAAGACCCTTCGTGGGTGATGTGCCAGAACATATGCCAGATGAGGATTAGCCAGAAGTTGAGGAACTTGATGAGATCCTGGTACCTGAGCAAGTTTTGGCACATAAGGAGAGAAAAGTTAAAGGACAAGTTGCAAGACGCTATTTGGTGAAGTTCAAGAACTATCCACCTATGGATGCAAAGTGGATGGAAGAGCATGAACTGTCAGAGTCACCAAATGTATTGCAGCTTTACCTTCAAGCCTTTGGGTTACAGCCTACTTACGCCCCAACCCAACGTGTGCAAAGGAGGGGTAATGATAGAGCTAGTACATCAAATGTACATATGAATTCAGTGTAATAGATGGAAATGACAAAAGTATGAAGACCTCATTAAGTCATTTGTATCTATGTGTTATGACCTTTCTTGCGGATACATGCGATGATAAAAGAGTGTTAATAGCACAAGATCATCAGTGGCGTGTATTTATGGTATGCAATCGAGGACGTTTGCGATTTCAAGAGGGGGGTATGTCACAGGGACGTGGCAACTGCTAACTTTAGTTCTTGGTTTCTTTCCCATGGGTTTTGTTTTATTTTTGAGACCCTCTTCTTGAAGTAGCAAACGGTCGGACATTGTATGGCCAATGTGAATGGTAGTTTCACCCGCAGATGGGTAGTGGTCGGCACTGGAATTCGTATGGTAAGAGGACGTCTAGGCTCAGAGCAAGATCATATAGGTCCCCCCGTCGCACTTAGCAAGTTGGTGGATACTAGGAAGTGAACTCAATAAAGGCCTAAAGTCAAGGTGTGACTACCAACTGAAAGTATCCGATAGTTGGGCCACATTGCGTTTTTGGATGCGGTCCCAATGAGGATAGATGGTCAGAAGACCAATGGGAGCCCAACGGAAGCATCTCCTAAAATTTAGGTAACTGCTATTTTGGGCTGAGAAATGTGTTGGCGTCATTACCTCCGGTATGACTAGGGGAACATTTTACAACTCTGCCGCGAAGTCAACTGGGCAACCGGTCAGGATATTTTTAAGCGGCGAACCCGAAACAGGAAAATGCTTGTAAATGCGCCAAGTGGCACATTTCGGTGCACTTGCCTCTCAAGGGAAAAATTGGCGCTGAATTTTAAGCTGGGAGAGAGCCTCTTTTGCATTCTGTCACAAGTTAAGAGCTATAGAGAGCTTCCTTTCCCTCTTATGTACAGTGCGGTGCCAGGAGTGAGGCCCTGCACGCTACGCACTGCCCTCTCTCTCCCCTACGAGCAGTATGTTATGCCCCACTAGTGGGCTTTTCATTTGACCAATGTACAGTTATGTGGGTTAATGCGCGATTGCCGGGGCAAGAGCCTCTTGCACAGGTACTGGATTAGCTAGCGGCTAATCCCCCGCAGGTACAGGTGAATTCAGAGAGGTTTCACGTCAGAAATCTCATCCGATTCAAAGGGCAAGTAGCCCTACAGGTGCGGGAGCTCGAGGTCTTGCTACAGATGCGGCCGGCACGCGAAACGGAGCCCAAAACAGGGAATTACAGCCTGCTGTTTATTTTTGCAGGTTTAGGGTTTCGGCCCTAAACGGACCCTAATACCCCCAGGAGGTTCGGGGACGCAAGGAGGTTCGGGGACGCAAGGGGACCGCTGTACAGGTGAACTAGCGCATTTTCGGGGCAGAAAACAGAGAATTCAGCGTGCTGCAGATTCTCACCAGGTTTTGCAAAGTGTCCGTATGCGTCAGGAAAGTAACCTATTGCGTGGGGATACTGACTGTGAAGCGTCCTAGTACAGTTATGCTGTCGAAATCGGGCCAGAACAGGTGTTTCTTAGCCTAGATTGTGCGGGGAAGCTTGTAGGAGAACACGGGTTTTATTCCCTCTGTTAAAGAATAAAGAAATACCGAAAGGGGCGCCAATTTTGGGGCCTACAGGTTGTCGACGTCTGCTCGGAGCATTCTAGCTCCCGAGTCGTGTGTGTACTTAGGTGTTAATCCTCGTTACACGTTACCTTTGCAAAGTACTCTGTGTGTGTCTAAAGTAAAGAATTTCGGGTGAAAGCCAACCTCTACCGCCCTACGGGCCGGTTTCAGACCGAGACTCAAGAAGGATGTGGACGACTTTATACGAAGTTGCTTGGTATGCCCAAAGGTCAAGTTTGACAAGCATAAAGCACAAGGATTGTTACAACCTTTACCCATTCCCACCCGCCCTTGGGAAAGTATTGCTATGGATTTCATTTTTGATCTCCCGAAGACACAGAGTGGACATGATGGCATTTGGACTGTCATCGACAGATTTAGCAAGCAAGCTCACTTCATTCCAATGAAGAAAACAATCAAGCCGGATCATTTAGCGAGACTGCTCATTGCACAGATTTTCAGATTACATGGCATGTCGGAGACAATAGTCTCTGACAGAGATCCCCAATTAACGAGTTTGTTTTGGAGGGCTATTTGGAAGAACATTGGCATACGGTTGCACTTCTCATCATCTTTCCACCCGCAGACAGATGGGCAATCTGAGATTGCAAATCTTGTTGTACTAGACTTATTGAAGTGTTACATTTTTTATCAGAAGAGTCAATGGGAAAAATTTTGCCCTTGGTGGAATTTGCCTACAATAACACAATTTACTTTTTGACGGGGAAGGCGTCATTTGAGATCATTGAAGGTGCTCCGAAGGTTCTACCCTTCCTTAGCACGAAAGATAAAAATTTTAAAGGCGACAAGTACACGAGGGACTTCGACACTGCATTTGCCAAGGTCCGGGAAGCTTTAGCGAAATCTCAAGAACGACAAGAAGGCAGCAAATCGACACCGTCGCGATTTGAAATTAAAGGAGGACGATTGGGTGCTCTTACGTTTTGAGAAGGCACGCCTAAGAAAGAAAAAGGGAAAGGAGCGGCTTTTTCCAAAGCTTAGCATGAGGTACTACGGCCCTTTCCAGATAAAAGAAAAGATAAATGATGTCTCCTTTAGACTGAAGCTACCCGATACTTGGAAGATTCACAATGCATTTCATGTGAGTCTATTGAAGCCTTTTAAAGGCGATGTGCCCAATGATGGGGAGCGAGATGAGTAACACGCAGTGGAGGAAAGCAAGAAGATACTCGTTCCAGAACAGATATTGGCACACAAAGACAAAAAGATAAAAGTGATTAGGCGGTTCTTGGTTAAGTTCAAGAACTATCCTGCAAAGAATGCAAAGTGGATGGAGGAGGAGGACCTAGCAAATACTCCTCAGGTTTTGGAACTTTACCTTGAAGCATTAGGTTTAGCATAGTCTACTCCGATAGAACCCCGATTTCAGCAAGGGTGAATCTAGTGCAGCGGGTTTGCACAAGAGGGGAGTCACTCCGCTCCTTTGTCAATGGATTACCCCGATTTTGAATAGAGTCACTGATGACCCCTTTGGGTTTCACGAATACTAAAGGGCTGAGTAGTATTCTACTATATGACTTTATAACTGGAATTCCCAAAAATGAAAATGATTGATTTGAACTTGACTTGTTTGAGTGCACGAACTGAAAGACGAAATGACTGCAGCATTTCGGTCTCATAAATCTTTATAGACATGATTGCAATAGGGACTAGTTAATCAGGCATCCGTGAGGTCCCGATTGGATCTAGATCCAATTACTAAATACGTTGCCGATTCATCATGGTCTGAGATTTGGAATGAATTTGCATGTGAATTGTCATTTGATGTCTTGTGATGTCAAGTGATGTCAGGTGATGTGACTGTCGTTTTGTACAAGTGCTAGATATGTTGTGTCTAGTGCGTCGGCACTAACAATTAGTGTCTATTAAGACAATTTATGGCCTCCCTCTGTTTTGCAAGCGTAATCGAGGGCGGTTACAATTCTTTCAAGAGGGGGTATGTCACAAACTGGTGACGTGGCAGGCCCCCGGACACACACACGTAACTGTCCATAATGCGTCGACAAGCTGAGGTGGCAAACTATACGGACCCCCACAAATTGCGCTGACTGCTGACGTGGCAGATTTTCGTAAAATGCAGTGGCAGTCCATACGAATTTCCAAAAATTACACTGGCCAGCTTTTAGGCATAATGCTTTTGAGTTGAGAAGCTTTTGAGTTTAAGATTTTGGGGCTCTGCTTTTGGGCATCCCTTGAAACAATAAATAAGTCTTTTGGGCCTCATTACTCAGAGCATCTGGACGCAGAGTCTGAGTGTGAGTTCCCGCGGACTCTCTTGTACTTTGCACACAGATTAATATTAAAAGAGATACCGAAAGGGGTGCATGTCTTTGGGGCCAATACCTCTTGGCACGGAACTACGCCAGGCCGTGTCGTCTTTTGTGAACTGTTTTAAAGTGAATCTCTGTTGTGTCGCAGTAAAATCTAGACTTGGGATGTCTAAATTTGTTATAGTAAGTGACTTGCTGAGTGGTCCAGAATTCCTTATGGCGCACACAGGCTTCCATACTCATCAAAATTCAATGCTAACTGGCCCAACCAGTCCCAGACTGACCGACCTAGACTCCCGATGTGAGAAACCTGTCCGGCCGCAGCCATTTCACACTAGCCATGCAATGTCCACTTGCACCTTTTCAAGGGTTCCAGGAAAAACGAGTAAAAAGAAAATAAATAAAAACATGTAGTACATATTTAAAGAAGGCAACAGGAAAAATACATCTCTTGATGACAGGTTTCTCTACTCTTGATCACATCTTGACTCTACGGGCCATTATTAAGGAGGGCAGGTCACATGGGAAACGGATATATTGTAGCTTTGTGGGCTTCCGCAAAGCTTTTGATACAGTACCCAGAGCTAGACTAATACGGCGACTGTAGGTCATGGGGGTACCCACAGAGCTCATTTGGGGGATATGGCTTTATACAAATCAATTGTGGGGCAAGTACCCACTCCCGAGGGGATTTATACCCTTGTTCACTCCACTATTGGATTTCTACCCTAGTTCACTCCACTATTGGAATGAAGCCGGGATGCCTACTATCTCCTACTTTGTTTGGTATGTATGTAGATGAGGCCTTTGATTACATTACGAGACTAGGGGACAAAGGAGCACACCTAGCAGGGACATGGATCCCACATTTGTTATAGGCTGATGATATGTGCTGATTTTTGACTCCCTAGAGGGAGTGGAGCGCCGCCACTTGGATGCCTTACATGTGTTTGCGGACGATAGTGGATTGTCTATCAACCTTGGTAAAACCAAGGTTATGGTGTTTAACACCACACCGCATTGGGTCAAGAGGTTAGCTCCCACATTTACCTACGGGCAGGAGATTGTGGAGTATACAAATGCATATACTTATCTAGGGGTAGTTTTTAGTGGGCCAGTTTTTTCGTTGAAAAGAGCAGCAGAGACTAGATTGACCACAGCCTATACAGCCTTGGACAGACTTGAGAGGATGTGTTCATAGGTTCAATTTTCAAAACCTCAAACCAAACTTTGGTTTTATTATATTTTGGTGACCTCCGCTATGATGTATGGGGTGCACATTTGGACCCCTCAGTTGGTTGTCACGGTAGAGCTGGCAGCACTAACGGATGGAAAGGGATGGAGAGGCCCTTGGTATCTATGATTGCCCAGATGATTAGAGCAAAGGCCCACTACCTCATGAGATTATTATAGCAGAGCTAGCTGCCACTCCGGTGGTAATTAAGGCACTTACTAGATCAGTCTCTTTCATAAAGATTGCTTGCCGGCTTGCTCTTGAGTCTTTCCGACAGTTGGACTTACAGGGAGACACGGCCTGCCGGTATGGACAAATCTGAGATGACTTCTTGGTTCCAGATGCATGGTTTTAGCATAAACAGACTGCCTCCCTTCCAGTACTCTTTGGAGACTCCCTCTCTCACTGTGACACGGACAGAGATTACTAGACTAGACTTATCAACCAGGACGAGATTCAAATGGACACCATGAGGACTTGGATAGAGCCTACTCAGGAGTTGGGCACGAAGATGGCTTTTTACAACATTTTCTCCAACACACGGTAGATGGATTTTGTAGTCAGGCCCAACTATATGGACACATTTATCATATGGGGTGCGGTGTGCTATTGGCCAGATACGTCCATCCTCACACCAGCTTGAGATTGAGACTGGCAGATATAGAGGAGTTTTGGTTGAGGCCAGGGTATGTCGTGTATGCCATAGGGAGCCAGAGACAAAGCTGCATTACATATGTCATTGCTCCGCATACTATGAGATTCGTTGGCGATTCCATTGCTTATTCAGGGAGGGTTTTGGACCACTTTCCAGAGTTATGGGATACCAAGATCAGAGATGCTTGGGTTTGTTCTTGCTTGAGTTGAGGAGACATAGAGATTGCGTGTTGAAGTGACCAGAGAGACGAACTCAACAGTAGGTTACGGACTATTTCAGGCCAGCCATTGCCATTAGACAGCTAGACAGACAGGTTCTGCAGCAAAGTTAGGATCACACCTCCACTACAGGCACACTGATTGACCGTGTGATGGACCTAGGGAGATCCAGGCGTCCACGATTACAAATGAGGGCATCCCAACATAGACGGAGATTACAAGAGAGGATTCGAGATTATTTTGGCGTGCAACGCACGATACCCAGTCAGGTTTTTTACCATGGAGGACATCGAGGAGATCCGACACCAATCGATGTTGGATTTACTCTGAGCAGGAGGATTATCCCCTTCTTAGTTGCTTAAGTTTCTTGCATCCCTCATTATTTTGTACCTTTGTATTGACTAGAGAGACTCTAGTCTTTTCCCCACCTTCACTTTCATTACAACATTTTGTTTAGGATGTTAGTCTTTCTTTCAGCACACATATTTTGCATTAAATTCACCAGTTTATAACTTGTTGGTCTCATAGGTCATTTTGGCCTTTTGTAGACATTGATATATCATTTCATTTCTATGACATCCACACACATCATCAGTACCCAAACTGATTATATAGAGTAGGCTCATGAATGGAACTTACTCTATATACCAACAAGCTGAGTTTACTACAAGGGTGATGAGGAAAACTTGGCCATGATGATGAAGGCTAGCGCTTGTGAAGTAAAGATCAAAATGTACTGATGTACAAAAATAACGAGACAGGCTAAATAAGAAAAGAGTGTGTCACTAAGCCAAAAGGTAAGAGGGCTTTTGAGCCCCTCCTTCACTTAATCTTCTACTGCACATTTTTAACACTCCAAAAGAAGGAATGTTGGAGATAAACTTACTATGTTGCAAAAAAGATCAAACAACTTTCAAGATCCTTTTGAACAAGCACCCTTTTTTCAGTTAGTAAAAAAATAAGATGACAAGCCTGAACAAAAAAAGCAGATATAGATATTCGACGCGGCTGTCAGAATGTAACAGCCACTCCATTTTCAAAATGGCTGTTACACTCTAACAGCTGCGTCCTTTAAAAAGAAATGGACCATTTTATTCTTCCCGAACCTTCCCATTTTTCCTCAAAAATGTCTCACAAAAAGGGTTTAGGGTTTAGTGCTTAGTTTATCATATCTTTATTCCTTTAGTCATGACTTACTTAATCAAAGTTAATTTCAAAGGACGCTCCTTGATATTAATCTACCTTTTCTCTGAACAATGGTTGAAAGTTTCAAGTTTAATGACATATTTTGTAGTCTATGTTAAAGTGTGTAGTTGCTCATTCTGTTTCCTGTGTCTGGTCACGGCAAACCCCAATGCAATGAAGATAACATGCATAATTGAGCCAAACCTTACTTGCACAAGTACTCTACACCCAAACCGCACAAAACACAAAACAACTACAAAAAGACACAAGCCAAGAAAAGACACACACACACGAGCCTACACAGACACAACTGATGGATTTACTCTCAAGCACCAACAAACAACATTGCACTCGCAAAAAAGAAATTTTCAAAATAACCATTGATCAATTGATTAATATTTAGATCCCTTAGGCGAATCCTCTAAGTGAACATCCACCAGCGTCAGTGTAGACAAGACTTGGCCATGATAGAGTTGTAAAGCACATACAGAAAACAGCACAAAGGAGCACAGAAGTCAAGATGCAGTTTGACATGGAATTTGAATTACCTGATTTGCCAAGTTGCTCTGAGATCTTACAAAGGTCTGAACCACCTACAACCCCGACCACAACTACCTGCATGTAAAATCATTCACCTCTTTCTAAAAAATTAAAAATCACAAACCATTCGAAGCAATCAACAAAACTAGAAAAGGTTCCTCAATCAAAGCAATCATTTGAAGAGCAGAAAAAAGAAATTGAGGTCTAGAACACCCGGCCCTGTGAACTACTCTTATGACAACTTCATGTACAATAGGAGCAGTGACATGAGAGGAAATAAGAGGCCACACATACAGGGACCTAGAAACTCAGATTGGACTTGGAGGCAACGGAAAAAAAATTGTGCCAGATATCAAGCACATAGGAGGACACGCTGCACCAAACCTTCAGCTTCACATTAGGATGGGGGCAGTGGCACAAACTGGTGACGTGGCAGGCCCCCTGACACACACACCTGACTGCCCATGAAATGCGCCGAGAGGCTGACGTGGCAAACTGTACGGACCCCGCAAATTGCGCTGACTTGCTGATGTGGCAATACGTACGGATTTCCGGAAATTACGCTGGCTGAATTTGGCAACTTTTAAGTTACAGTTGCTTTTGAGTTTGAGAAGCTTTTGAGTTATTGAGGAAAGAAGAATAACATAGACACTGTGTGAAATCTCCCCCTATGCAAGAGTGAGAAATTTTCTCTTGCATGTATTTATTGCAGATTTCTTGAATGCTAAAAATGAATACAAATTGTCCGTCTAAGCATAAAGTGACCAAAGCTCATAAAGCGCACTTTAATAATGAAATGTTCATAAATATGCTATCCTTTTGCATAGCTCATAGATCACTTAACATGCTTTTTCCACCTGTCAGTTGCAGTAATTAAATATATTTTTATTTACAAGAGTTGCTAAGCTACAAATCTCCAAATCATACTTTGAAAATAATGGTTAAAATTATGTGTATGGAACATAATAAAAATTCAGAAACTTAAACAATATTTGCTTATGCCTGTCATCATCCACATATTGCATATTCTAATGTCCCATACCACAAGAATATGCACTATTTGTCATATCCTCATGTATCAACATATCATTGATCAGTCATTGTTTCATAATCAAATTCCATTAATTTAGAATCCAGTTCAATATACAATGTTGACATTATATGATCATAAGCAATATCCAAATCCAATTTCAATTTCAAATCCAAATCATTTCCATTATATACCCGGGTAATAAAATTATGCTAGAGAATATGATAGCTAGTCATTGCAGTATGATTTTGTAATCGGTGTTTGCTAAATTGACGAATCAACATCGATGGGACATGCTGCCTAAGTAAGTAAATTTACACTTGTATTTCCTAAAACAGGGTTTCTCGATACATTCGAGAAATTTGACTTACCCCACTTATGAGATCTTCGCTCAGAGAACTTGACAAACCTCCAATAATGAAAGTAGAAAGAGAAAGAGTTCCCAAGAAAAGAAAGATAAGGATACACGACCCCGGCTCACTATTCGAGAGAGGGCCAATTACACCAAAGAAAGGAAGTGTTTTGGTTGCAGGGAACATGGGCACATCTCCGCAAAGTGTCCCAAAAAGGCACAGCAAGAACAAAGCGAAGACAGACCAGAGAGTTCGAGAGTAGCAAAGGAACGTGGCAAGCAGGACTGGTATCAGATTGCATGGGTATTGACGCAAGCCTGATTGATGAAAGTACAGAACTTTGCCAAGCTTGGGGCAAGTTAAAGATCAAGAAGCCCTGATTTTCTTCGATGGAGGACCCAAGGCCAACTTCATTTCACCCGAATTCCCTCCGCGGCTCGAGATTTCACCCGATCCGATGGGACCACCAGTAGAGGCAGTTCTAACAGCACCCGGACAAGACATAGCCATTACACCTATCATTGGCAAACTTCCATTGCATTGTCAGGGGTATTTGGGGCACGAGGACTTTTACATAATGCCATTGGAAGGTTGTGACGTCCTCTTAGGAGTCCCTTGGTACCATAAGAACAACGCCGTGGTCCATTATCGGGCAAAGAAAGCAACATTGACGAATGAAAAGGGCCGAAAAATTGTACTTGATGTAAAACTCAAGGGCGAGTCCGTCCCTATTGTATCGGCTTCGGCCATTTCCAAATTAATGAAATCCACTCTCTTTGTTTACTCGATCTACTTGAAAGAGTTAAATGATGAACACAGAACGAACATGTCTAAACTTGATAAAGAACGCCAGATTTTCTCCACAATCATGCCGATTGCTTCTCTGAGGCCCTGCCAGGCGAGTTGCCCCAATCTCGACCTGAGGATCACACCCTTGATCTGATACCTGGAAGCACACCACCGAACCGACCACCTTACCGTGTTAGCCGTGCCCAGAATGAAGAGATTATGAACCAAGTGAAAGACCTTTTGGAAAAGGGTCTTATCCAACCGAGTACTTCACCCTACTGCTCTCCGGTGTTGTTGGTTTTAAAGAAAGACTGATCTTGAAGAATGTGCATTGATTACAGAGACCTCAATAAAATCATCGTCAAGAACACATTTCCGATTCCAAGGATCGATGATATTCTTGACCGACTTCACGGATCCTCTTGTTTCAGTAGGATTGATTTGAAAAGCGAATATCATCAGATTCGAATCGTGTCGGGAGATGTCTACAAGACAACCTTTCGAACGAGCTTTGATTTGTATGAATTTTTGGTGATGCCTTTTGGCCTTACAAATGCTACAGCGACTTTCAACCGAATGATGGATAGGATTTTCACAGAGTATAGATCATTTGTCGGCACTTTCTTTGATGACATTATAGTCTTCTCCAAGGATGAAGCAGAACATAGAGTCTAGGCACCATCTGCTACTACAGGTCTTTCAGGCATTGCGAGATCACAAGTTACTTACCAATGCCAAAATGAATGAATTTTTCTTGCCGGAGATACACTTTTGGGGACACATCGTCTCAACAGAAGCAGCAGGAGTACACATGGACCCGGCCAAGATTGAGACTATACGTGATTGGCCCGATTTGAAGAATGTTCATGAAGTTAGAAGCTTCTTGGGCTTGTGTTCTTACTACCGGCGGTTCATTCAAAAGTTTGCAGAGGTAGCTTCCCCTCTGCACATTCGGACACAGAAAGGAATCCCTTTCTCGTGGGGACCCACATAGGTGACTACCTTTTAGACACTGAAAGAGAAATTGACTACTGGACCAGTATTGACTTTGCCGGATTTGCAAAAGTCATTTGAAGTATATTGTGATGCTTGTGGTCGTAGTCTGGGAGTGGTCTTAATGCAAGAAGGCCATGTGATTATCCTATGAAAGCCGATTGTTTTCAAGGCCAGAATTGGCAGCACAGATTTATGAAAAAGAGCTTTGGCCAATGATCCATGCTCTACTCAGTGGCGACATTACCTGCTCGGAGCAATTTCACGGTCTTTACTGATCATCAGAATTTATGCTACTTCTTGTCACAGAAGCAGCTTTTGGAAAACCAAATGCCGTGGGCTAAAATCTTGTCACAGTTTCACTTCCAGATTGTCCATGTTCAGGGACATAAGATCTTGGTGGCAAATGCTTCGTCTCAAAAGCCGCTAGTCTTGGCTATTTCCACGATTCATCATAGCAGCTTCGAGGACATGGTTGATCAGTACACCACAGATCCGGATTTTTAGGATGTATTCACTCGAATATAGAATGGGGAGCTAGTAGTGGGATATTCCATACGGAATGGCTACTTGATGAAGAAAACGATGTTGTGCGTTACACAACCATTGCGGGAAAAGGTTTTGACTGAGTGCCTTTGTCCACCTTTTACGGGTCACCGCGGCATCGACACCACCTTGAAAGGTGTGGAGCATTACTTCTTTTGGCCGAGGCTCAAGAAGGATGTGGACGATTTTGTACGCAATTGCTTCGTATGCCAAAAGGTCAAGTTTGACAAGCATAAAGCACAGGGATTGTTACAGCCTTTATCCATTCCCACCCGCCCTTGGGAAAGTATTGCTATGGATTTCATTTTTGATCTTCCGAAGACACAGAGTGGGCATGATGGCATTTGGACTGTCATCGACAGATTTAGCAAGCAAGCTCACTTCATTCCAGTGAAGAAAACAATCAAGCCGGATCATTTAGCAAGACTATTCATTGCAGAGATTTTCAGATTACATGGCATGTCTGAGACAATAGTCTCTGACAGAGATCCCAAATTCACGAGTTTGTTTTGGAGGGCTATTTGGGAGAACATTGGCACACGGTTGCAGTTCTCATCATCTTTCCACACGTAGACAGATGGGCAATCTGAGATTGCAAATTCAGTCATACTGGATTTATTGACGTCTTACATTTCTGATCAGAAGACTCGATGGAAAAAAAAATTGCCCTTGGTGAAATTTGCCTAGAATAACAGGATCCACTCTTCAACAGGGAAGGTGCCATTTGAGATCATTGAAGGTGCTCCGAAGGTTACAACCTTCCTTAGCACGAAAGATAAAATTTTTGAAGCCGACCAGTACACGAGGAACTTGGACCCTGCATTTGCCAAGGTTCGGGAAGCTTTAGCAAAATCTCAGGAACGACACAAGAAGGCAGCAGATCGACACCGTCGCGATTTGAAATTAAAGGAAGACGATTGGGTGCTCTTACGTTTTGAGAAGGCACGCCTAAGAAAGAAAAATGGAAAGGAGCGGCTTTTTCCAAAGCTTAGCATGAGGTACTATGGCCCTTTCCAGATAAAAGGAAAGATAAATGATGTCTCCTTTAGACTGAAGCTGCCCGATACTTGGAAGATTTACAATGTATTTCATGTGAGTTTATTGAAGCCTTTTAAAGGCGATGTGCCCCATGATGGGGAGCCAGATGAGAAACCCGCAGTGGAGGAAAGCAAGGAGATACTCGTTCCATAACAGATATTGGCAACAAGGACAGAAAGTTAAAAGGTAAACTGATTAGGCGGTTCTTGGTTAAGTTCAAGAACTATCCTGCATTGGATGCGAAGTGGATGGAGAAGGAGGACCTAGCAGATACTCCTCAGATTTTAGAACTTTACCTTGAAGCATTTGGTTTAGCATAGTCTACTCCGATAGAACCCCGATTTCAGTAAGGGTGAATCCATAGTTGCCACGGAGTTTCGAAACGTTTCGTTTGAAAAGAGTTTCAAAAGTTTCGAAACGGTTTCGTCCGAAAAAGAAACGCCAAAACAGAAGTTTCGTGCAAACTGAAGAAATGTACGTAAGTTTAAGTGGTATAAGCTGAGATCTTAGACATGAAAAAGAGGGAGAATAGGACTAACTTTCATCATTACAAGTAAGAGAGAAGCTACATTCATGACATTGAGGATTTCATGACATAAAAAAATCAACGCTACAACGTGCGAAAACTTATGAGCATTGACTTTACCTTTGAAACGTCCAAACTCAAAGAGAAACGTTTCTGAAACGTTTCATAGGTTTCATGAGTGAAGAAACGCGTTTCTTGGCAAGACTGGGTGAATCTAGTGCAGTGGGTTTGCACAAGAGGGGAGTCACTCCGCCTTTTTGTCACCCCGATTTTGAATAGAGTCACTGATGTCCCCTTTGGGTTTCAGGGATACTAAAGGGCTGAATAGTATTCTAATGTATAACTTTATAACTCGAATTCCCGAAGTTATAACTCGAATTCCCGCAAATGAAAATGATTGATTTGTACTTGACTTGTTTGAGTGCAGGAACTGAAAGACGAAATGACTCCAGCATTTCGGTCTCATAAATCTCTATAGACATGATTGCAATAAGGATTAGTTAATCGGGCATCCGTGAGGTCCATAAGTTGATGGGAACTAATATAAAAATTGTCCCATTCAGTGAGGTTCTGTAAGCTGGTAAAACTTCTTTCGGTGTTGCTTCTTCTTAGGGTTTAGGCCCCTTGGCCGCGATCTGCAGGTTGGCTCCAATCTTCAAGGGCTTGACACGTCAACAATTTGTGGCATGGATATTCGTATAGGTGCCACATCAGCAACTAGCGCGAATTGTAGCAGTCCGTATAGCATGTCAAAGCAAATTGCGGAGCATCCGTTACTATCATTGGCTTCAATCTCATCCAATAAGGAGTATATTCTCACTCCAGATCGCGGCTCTTGATACTTTGACGTAGGAAAATTAGCCATCACACCCAGACCGCTCTGTAACGGGTGTCTTGATGCATTAAAATACATACCCAGGCAATCTCACCCAATTAGGAATATTTTCAGTGGTTGGCACTTCACAATGCAACGTAAATGCTCACATGTGCATGTTACAAGACACAACGAACAATGTCGCTAAGCACTCCCCCGAGACACATGGTCTGCGGTATAAAGCTACTCAATGACTACCTCGTCACTCCCCCGCAAATAACCTAAAAAGGTCCAAGACAAGTTCAAAACAGATACCATCCATTTCAAACAAAATTCCGAATAAAATCACTGAACTCCAAACAGATTCTCAGACAAAGTTCAATCTTAAAAACCAATCTCAACATTAGTCCAGCTCAAAAAGACGACTGGCTTTCCATCGTGAAACTGCACCAAAATTAGGGTTCAATTTCTTCCATAAGGTTGTAGCCAATCGCAGCATAGTCCATAAGCTCTTGAATAGTTGAAACAAGCCTCGACAGACAGTGTTCCTACGGCGGTGATGGTAGCCCCAAGATATACCAATCACATTGGGCCTCCAAGGTTATCAGTTCGAGAACGCACACCTGCTGAGAGATGTCGAGAAATTTCAAGTTATAATCTGCTAGGGTTTCCGTGGCAAGCATTTTAGGATACCCCACTGTGCCAGAAGCTGCACTCTGAAGGCAGATGTATGAAGGCATGTAACTTCGGGCAAAAAAAAATTCTTAAAAGCTTGCCAAGTCCTTGTCGACGATGGTGATGACGATGACGAGGTACTGATGGGTCTATGTCGACGTCGGTGATAACGGCGACGAGGTACTGATGGGTCTGTCAACGACAGTGATGACGACGACCAGGTTTTGTGGATCTATGTCGATGCAATGACAACAACGACCAGGTTCTGTGGATTATGCCGAGCAAAGACACAAGGGATATTGGGTGACCGAGGCTCACAAAGGTGCCAGGCTTGGTCCCAAGCTAAGACTCATGCTAGATTGTAGCAGAAGCATGTCCATGTAGCGCTAGTTGAGAGCGCACGTGACATCCCCCCGTTAAAGGTAGGCACAACTGCCGAACTTCTATCGTGGATTCTTTCTGTACTTTTGATAGTGATTGCTTATGACGCATGTAGATGCATAAACCAATGAGAACTCCTCCAAACTCATGGATATTGTGGATGTAGGTCCTATTGCGATGTAGACACCGACCAACCGAGTTGCTAGGTAGCGTTACTACTGTCGCAGAATACCAGCCTTCATGCTGACTTTGCCTTGCAAGCAAGTACTACCACTCCAATAGTCATGTCGTGAAAACATTGCGGGTGAATCTTGTCACGATTGTGACTATGTTACAATATTACATCTACTCCTAGTTGCATATATGCAAAGTGCCATGCCAAGGAGAACCCCTACGCTTGGATGGTCACGACCCTTCGCTCAAGAGACATGCCTCTTCGCCAAAAGCCACACTCCTTTGACGATTGGTCACAACCCTTCGCTCTACGATTGCGACTCTTCGTCCAATGGTTGTAGCTCTTCGCAAAGGATGTGTCTTTACATCTAAAGTCATGTCTCTTCACCATGAGATGTGTCTTTTCATTTGTGTCTCTTCGTCTCCTATATAAGGAGCCTATTGTACTCAGTTTTCAAGCATTCATTCAATCAATCAAACATACATTCAGTCTCTTGAGTCTCAATTTGATCTTAAGTATGAAGTTTTAAGTCTTAATTACAGAATTAGCACCACTAATCCTCACAGTGGTATCAGAGCAATTTTTTTTCCCGGGACCCGAAGCTTGTGAGCCTCTCACCCTCGCCGCTACACTCTATCCCCTCTACACCGCGTGTTGTATGGCAGCAAAAGGAAGATGGAATTCAACTTCTTCGCCGATGATATGAGGTAACTTGGTATCAATTTATTGTTAATAATAATTACATAATACCAGTTATGTGTGAGAAGGCTTCAGAGTGAAAGGGTGCACCCATTTGCGAAAATTGTTGTGAATTCACTCCTAATCTAGGAACTCATCCTAAATGACCCTTGGAGGCATCCCTTCATTATTTGGCCCTAACACAGCCTTATCTTAGTCATTGGGATATACACAGCAGCAAATTTGAGGGTTGCCACATCTATCGCAAGGAATTTTTACCTTGCATCTGTGCATTAGAGAGCATACTTATGGATCGTCACGCACCTCTTCAACCCTGTAGCCATGCCCCTTAGCAAGCAGCGTGTCTCTTCAAGGCCATGCGATGTGTCTTTTGATGAGTGGCTACGTGAATCGACAACCTGCAATAAACTTGCGCACCCTGTTTCAATAAGCCAAATACGTAAAACCTTAGCCAATTTAACCGGCCGGATCAAAACTTGGCCAGGGCCAAATTTAAGGGGTTTAATTAACACATTAAAACATAAGTTCGCTGCCAGCCAGAATCCGTACGCGCTGGTATTTTCATTCGCCATCACCCGCATGAAATCGTGTGCTACTCCTGGCGCTAACTCACAGGATGGCAGAGGAATTTGACCCAGACTATGAAATTCCTCTCTCAAATCCTTATTTGTCATACATTGACGATATTCCGGAGGACATACTACCGGAAAATTCACTTCGGCCTGTGATTGCTCCTGCACAGCTCCCATTTCTCTCGTATATAGACAAGATTCCGGACATTGTTCTCCCAGAAAAACCCCCCCTACACCCGAAGTGATAAGTATTCCTGATTCCCTAACTCCAAAGCCGGAACATGTTCCAGACATAGCTTCGCTCCTGGAGTACCCATCCCAGAACCTGCTGTTGCACCTGTTCGAGTTCCCTTTGAGACGTAACCATGCCAACTTCTCAGGACAGAGGTGGTCAATCTGAAGACGCCCTTAATCTTATCAAGGAGAAGATGGCTACACTTTCCACAAGCCTCGCATCACTCCACGCTTGCTTGGATCAGATGCAGACGCAAAACAATTCTCGGAGTCATCCTACAACTTCTCGGACGACTAATGCAGCTTCTTCCACACCTTCTTATGAAGCTTCAGTGGACGAGCCAAACGAAACAGATCCAACTGATGAGGTAGATAATCGTGAACTTCAATTACTTTATAAAAAATTTAATGCTGCACAGAAGAAGAAGCTTGATGTTAAACTGTCGGAACCATATAATGGTTCAAGTTGAGACATGTTCATTCTATGTTCATCATTTAACTCTTTCAAGTAGATCAAGTAAACAAAGAGACTGGATTTCATTAATTTATAAATGGCGGAAGCCGATACAATAGAGACAGACTCGCCCTTCAGTTTTACATCAAGTACAATTTTCGGGCCCTTTTCATTATTCAAAGTCGCTTTCTTTACATGATAATCGACCACGGCGTTGTTCTTGTGGTACAAGGGACTCCTAGGAGGACGTCACAACCTTCCAAGGGCATTATGTGAAAGTCCTCGTCCCCCAAATACTCCTAACAATGCAACCGAAGTTTGCCAATGACAGGTGTAATGGCTACGTCACATACGGGTGCCGCTAGAACTGCCTCTGCCAGTGGTCCCATCCAATCGGGTGTCCCAACCTATCGGATGTAATCTCGAGCTGTGCCACCAATTTGGGTGAAATGAAGTTGGCCTTGGCTCCTCCATTGAAGAAAATCAGGGCTTCTTGATCTTTCACTTTGCTACAAGCTCGGTAAAGTTCTGTACTTTCATCAATCATGCTTGGGTCAATACCCATGCAATCTAGTATCGCTCCTTCTTTCATCTTACCATTTATGCCACGTTCCTCTACTGCTCTCGAACTCTTTAGCATGTCTTCACTTTGTTCTTCATGTGCCTTTTTGGGACACTTTGCGAAGACGTGCCCATGTTCCCCTCTGCAACCAAAACACTTCCCTTCTTTGATGTAATTGGCCCTCTCTCGAAGAGTGAGCCGGGGTTGTCTTTCTTTTCTTGAAAACTCTCTTTCTACTTTCATTGTTAGAGGTCTATTGGGTTCTCTGAGTCAAGATCTCATCAGTGGGGTAAGTCAAATTCCGAATGTATCCCAAAACCCTGTTTCGCCTGACCCATCAATTCTTGAATAGAATTTGACTTTCGTTCCAGACAATAGTCTCGGATCTCTACAGACAGTCCATAGCAAAACCGCTCAATCTATTCCTTAAAAGACACCTTCTTAAATGAAGAGGTTGGTAGAAAAGAGTTCTAAAATCTCTCGCAATAAGCTTCCAAAGAATCTTCCTTGGTCATCCGAAGATGATTCCAAGCGGTTCGTATATCTCATTCGTACTCACGAGTCAGCCAAGAAGAAATAAAGATCCTTTTGAATTTAAACCACTTGATCGGAGCTCCCTTCCTCAAAAGAAGAGTGGACCACCATGTTCGAGCATTTTCTTTGAAGAAAGATGTAGCCCTCCTAATCTTGGAGTGCTCTGAGTAATGCCCTCCAGAGAAGGCTATGTCAAACTGTTGAATCAAGGCCAAAGCCCTCGGAGCATCTCGGAACCCAGAAAAGGATTCAAATTTAATCGATTGTCCACCTCTTTGAGTTCTTTTACTTTCTTGCTTTTGTCGTCAAGGAAGTCATATTGGTTGGCTCTGTAAAAATGCTTTTTCTTTGCATAAAACATATGGTCGTCAGAGTCCGAACTGTCAAAGGATGACTCCTCTGTAGGACTGTCAGAAAGTGGGAGAAATCTGGGTTTCTTTGCCTTTTTCTTGCCCTTTCCGAAGCTTTGCTTTTTGCTTCCCTTTTTGCCTTTTCTGCCCTCCTTGCTCGAATCAGAAGAGCTAGAAGAACTGTCAGAAGACGAAGAAGAAGAAGAAGAAATGGGTAAATCTTCAAATCATACACGGTTCTTTTGCTTTCTTGCAGATGCAAAAGAAGATCGACGGCCTAAATCACCGGGGTCCCCTTCTTGCGTTTTTTCTCTTGCTCTTTGGATTGGTTGTTCGCGTCCAAAAGCCGATTGATTTGTGTCTGAACCAACTCCTATAATTCTTGCTCTGTAAACATCCTCGGAGAAGGAGGTTTCTTGATTGCCGGTTTGATGGGCGGTTCTGTGGCTTTCTGCCACTGGGTGTGCACTTCTGCGATGGATTGTAGAGACAGAAATTTTGCAAACTGAGGATCCTTCGCAAATTTAATCATCTACTTTGTGCACTCGTCCACCTGCTGTCGACGTTCCATCTCTTGAAGTTCGTACTGAGTGGGCCGAGGTGGCCCATACTCTTCCTCTGTTAAACCATCAAAATCTTCTTCGTGATCTCCTCCCGTATTAGCAGATGCAGAAGAAGTTGACTGATTCTTGTTGGAATCAGCGAGAAAAGTATCAGATTTCCCGGTAGTAGAGAAATCGGCCGCGCTCTGATACCACTGTAACAAACTTGGACACCCCAAGTCAAGATTCTACCGCGACACAGCAAAGATTCACTTTAAAACAGTTCACAAAAGATGACATGGCCCGACGTACTTCCGTGCCAAGAGGTATTGGCCACAAAGACTGGCGCCCCTTTCGATATTTCTTTTTATATTAATCTGTGTGCAAAGTACAAGGAAGTCCCTCGGAACTCACACTCAAGACTCTGCATCCAGATGCTCTGAGTAATGAGGCCCAAAAGACCTTTTTATTGTTACAAGGGTTGCCCAAAAAGCAAAGCCCCAAAATCTCAACTCAAAAGCTTACTGCCCCAAAAGCTCGCTTAAAAACTTAAAAGCAATCTTCTCCAAAAGCAGCCAGCACTAATTCAGCCAAAAGCAACAGCGCAATTTTTGGAAATCCGTATATTGCTACATCAGCACGTCAGCGGATATTGCGAAAGTCCGTACTACCTACCACGTGTCACAAACGGGAGCGCATAACAATATAAAATACATTAGGATAAATAGGATTTATCACTTATTACTGAAGCCAAAGGATATAGAGAGAGAAATAGATAGAGAGAGAGAGAGAGTGAGAAGATAGACACAGTACTGGGGACCAGAAGATGGGTTGTCCCCCCCCGTAATAGTACCTTTATTACTGAGGAGAAATCTATACAAGCACTTGAACCGAACGTATTACCACGTTCGTTCTAGAATAAGACTTGATGGTTCCTGGAAGCCTCAGATTCCGATTCCCAGGGCAAAACCCTATTCCAACTCCTTGAGAACCAAGGTTCTCGCCTCTGGATCTCACCTTCCAGACTCAGGGCATGACATCCCTGCAACTCTCTTTTCCAACTCTGTTTCCAAAGTCCTCTTCCCGCAGAACAACTCTGCTTTCCCGGACACGAAGTCCTTACTTGGGAATCCCGACTTCCTGATCACAACTTGAGAGACTACCTCTCTCCGATCCGTGGATCTACTTCCCAAACTCGGGTACGAAACCCTTGGGCTGATCTGGCTCTAGTTCCTCAACGCGCTTTTCTCCTGCAGAGGCTCATGCCTTCCTCTGCTCCTACTCCCTCACGAAGAGGAAGTACACCTATAATCAAAAACTCAGAGATCATAACATGAAAATCGTTACCTTCAAGGTCTCGACGCTCGAAACGCAACTCGGTTCTCGAAAAGCAATTCCTCGGAAGAGATCTCTACACAGAAAATCCTCTCTTCCAATCCTACACACAAAAGAGGTGTGTTTTCAGGTTCCTTCTCGTAAATCAGCCCTGTCTACGACATTTACGGGCTGAAAACAGAGAAAAACAGCAACTTGTCACGATGGAAACACGCTCCGTAGGCACTCCTTCGCGAGGGAACTCGCGCACTGGGTCTTGGCGACATCGGGTACACTTGGGGCAGCAATGGGTATCACCGGCAAACGTCTTCTTTGTGGGTGAACTCTGCAGCAGCATCTCCTTCTTGCAAAAACAGATCCTCCCCACTGAGTGAGGGCATGTGAAGCTTTTATAGCTCCTGGCCACGAGCACGGATAGCTGCTCGCGTAGAGATCACGGCTGTTTTTTTTTTCTTTTTTTTTTTGCCAGAAAAAGAGAGAGAATGCTGGCTGATCTGTTGCCTTATTTATCAGATGGCTGCCCCCTTATTAAGTGGGCGGCCGGCGTATTTTAAAAATAGTCTGAATCTGCCCAAAAACTCAATAAAACCTTATAAGTTAAAAACAATGCTTTCACAGCACTTCCCAGGCGTCCCTGGATGCAATCACACGCACAGTTGCAATGCAGACATAGACTTCCTCGCGGGAAAGCATCTGCTTTCCCGACAAGCAATCCCGCTTTCTCAGAAAGCATCTGTTTTTCCTCTGAACCCATCTTCATTCAAGTGCTTGCTTTTCCTTGTGCACAATTCTAACACAGTTCGGAATTTCCTCCCGACTATGGATATTCCCTTTCTGATGCACCCGTCACCCACCTTGTGACGCATCAGGAATACCCATCACCTAGTCCTTTCCTACCGACTTACGGTACAATCTCCTTCATGATGCTCTATGTCACCCATCCTATGACGCATCAGATATTTCCGTTTCCGGATGGTCGGATACTTCTTCCCGATGCTCCCTGTCACCCATCTGATGTGACGCATCAGAAGTACCCGTTCTTGGTGGCCTAACAGATATTCCCGTTCTCAGTGCTCCCGTCATTACTTTGAATGCCGCACTAGGAATACTCTGTACTCGGATGTCTCTAGTGAGAAAAACCCTCTCACTTAAAATTCCAATAATTCATTTAGAATTATTTTTCCTTGGTGTTCCAAGCGAGAAAACCCTCTCACTTATAAATCCAATAATTTATTTAGAATTACTTTTCTATAAGATATAGCCAATTTAGCAACACCTTGTCACCTGTCAGCTCATTTTCCGGCGGGATTTTTGTCGGCTTGCTGCCACGTCAACTTGTCGGCTCATTTCACGGGAGTCCGAGGGCCTACCACGTCACGAGTTTGTGACATAGTTCAATAGCTTGGCTTGCCAACTCAAAAGACATCTCACTTATATGATGTGGAATTAGCAGATGGATCAATTTTTGTGATGAGACAGTTCGACAATTGCAGTTCGATATTCAAAATTGTGCAAATCAACTGGATTTTGAGGTCATGCCTTTATCTTACTATGACATGATTCTTGGTCAGCATTGGCTATTCCAATATGATCCAGCTATTAGCTTTCGAGGACATACTATCAATTTATTCAAAGATGGACATGAACTGATTTTACATGGGCTTTATCATGCGGAACGAGTAATTCAAGCCTCATGTGTACAAGTCAAACAGCATGATACAGTGGATTATGCAACGAATATGATCTCTGATGCAGATGCAGAAATTATAATTGATGAATTTTTGAATTCATTAACTTAACCTGAATCAATTGATGAATACAAAGATGATCTCGAGCAAGAAGTTTTTCCAAGTGATACTTCGTTACCACACAAAGATAAGGACATAGTTGCATGTTCCGAATCTGAAGACAACTATGCTTTCTTTAATTCTTTGTTGGATGATGATATGCCAATTGCAAGTCATGAATTGGCAATTTCTAAAGATGATTCTGAAGAATTTTGGGATTCATTATTGCAAGATGATTACAGTCTCAATCCAAAATCCTTCCAGTGATTAGCATGGATGAAGTTAACCCCTTCGAAGAATGCCTTGAGAAGATTTCCTCTTCACCAAATATTTCATAGTTATTAGAAGATTTTGAACCAAAAGTCTTACATCACATGAAGGATTTTGAAGATCAATCTCTTGTTGCAGTCAACCTGATTAAGCCAGACTCCTCTAAAAAATCTTTGAATAATGCAATGACATGGGATTTAGCAGTCAAAGCAAAAAGGTTTCACAAGAAGCAATTGTTCAAGACAAACGTTTCAGATAACTCAAAGACTGAAGATTTTCAGAGATTCAATGCTTTTCCAAAGTTCTATCAACATCAAAAGTCCTTTCTTTAACCGAAGCTCTCATTTTAAATGGGAGGAAATATCACGATGTGACTATGTTACAGTATTACATCTACTCCTAGTTGCAGATACGCAAAGTGCCATGCCAAGGAGGACCCCTACGCTTTGGATGGTCACGACCCTTCCCTCAAGAGACATGCCTCTTCGCCAAAAGCCACACTCCTTCAACGACTGGTCACAACCCTTCGCTCTACTGTTGCGACTCTTCGTCCAATGGTTGCAACTTTTCGCCGAAAGGATGTGTCTTTACGTCTAAAGTCATCTCTCTTCTCCATGAGACGTGTCTTTTCATTTGTGTCTCGTCTCCTATATAAGGAGCCTATTGTACTCAATTTTCAAGCATTCATTCAATCAATCAAACACACTTTCAGTCTCTTGAGTCTCAGTTTGATCTTATGTATGAAGTTTTAAGCCTTAATTATAGTATTAGCACCACTAATCCTCAAAAAGCTGAAAGGTAAGGGTGCTCGAAGGTAATTCCAAGGGTTTCTTGTCGACAGTGGTGGATGCACGCTACATGCGAATGCAAATGCAGAAGAGAATTAAGAATCATGTCTCCAACATCTTCCATATCCGCATAAGAGGCAAGTAGATCCTGGTACTCAAGATCTAGGTTTTCGTGTATCCGATGTCGATCTTCCTTCAAAGACATGGCAATGAAGATCGGGACTCAAAGATTCTCTCGGGAAAAAAAACTAGGAGAGGTTCTTTAAGTTCTAAAGTTCTTAAGGTTCTTAAGGTTCTTGGTTCTTCTTTAGGTTCTTCCCTTAGTACACACAAAGCTCTGATACCAATGTCAGGCACAGCAGAAGTGTTTATTAAGGATTCAGCTCGGATCTAGTACTCCGCACAAACGCAAGGCACACTTTACTGCACTTCAAACAACTGAACTGAACTAAATGAGAGAGAGAGAGAGAGAGAGAGAGAGAGAGAGAGAAAAGAGATGACACTTGTATATGGCTTGGACACTAGCGAGAAATCAATAGCAACAAGAACAAAAACTTCATAATCATTGAACTTTAATAGAGAGAGAGAGAGAGAGAGAGAGAGAGAGAAATGGCCCGGCGGAGTTCCGTGCCCAGAGGTATTGGCCCCAAAGACTGGTGCCCCTTCAGGTATTTCTTTTTATATTAATCTTTGAGCAAAGTACAACTCCCGCAGGTGCTCGCTCTCAGACTCTGCATCCAGATGCTCTCCAGAGTGAGTCCCCTTGGGTCACTTATAAACATTACAAGGGATGCTAAAAGCAGAGCCCCAAAAGCAGGTGATCTCAAAAGCAGAAGGCCCAAAAATCTACCATAAAAATCAGCAACGCATAAAGCGAAAATTTCCGTACAATTCAACCAAGTCGGCATGTCAACGTGAAAAGCGGGATTCCCGTACAGCCTGCCATGTCAGCAATTGTCAGCACAAAACGCGAAAATTCGTACTGTCTGCCACGTCAACATGCCAACGCAAATTCCGGAATTTCCGTATTGTCTGTTGCCAACTCGCGGGTGATCATGCCACGTCATCAATTTGTGACATACCCCCCTCTTACGTCGGATTCTTCGGCTGATGCCTACACTTTCCACAACCAGCCAGTACATTTGGGTATCGTAGCTTGGTCCACACTCACGGCCCCAGCACTTCGTTTTGGGATGGCTTCTCTGTAACAGACTTGGACACTCCAAGTCAAGAATCAACCGCGACAGCACCAAATAACCACTTCAAAACAATTCACAGATCACAATAGATTTGCACTGGCCCGGCGGAGTTCCGTGCCTAGAGATATTGGCCCCAAAGACTGGCGCCCCTTTCGGTATTTCTTTTTATATTAATCAATCATCAAAGTACAAGAGAGCGGTTAGGATTTCACTCTCAGACTCTGCGTCCAGATGCTCTGAGAAGTGAGGCCCTCACCACTAATTTAAAGGTTACAAGGGATGCCCAAAAGCAGAGCCCCAAAAGCTTTTAAAATCAAAAGCATCAGTTCTCTCTCTCTCTTAGAGACTCTTTTCTCTTTTTTTTTACAAAAAAAACAAAAGCAAAATTCGCGTCGCTCATCATTTTCCAAAAAAAAAAAAAATAATAATAATAATAATAATCCGCCTCCGCAATTTCCGGAATTTAGGGTTTTTGGCAAAATTTAGGGTTTGCAGAAATTTTAGGGTTTCTGACAGAAATTAGGGTTTCTGCTGTCCGCCACGTCATCACTTTGTGACATTCTCTCAGCAGGATAATTGTCATACGAGAGGGCCGGCCTACATTTTAAACAGCCACAGAGCTAGTTCCTCAAGAGTGGAGCAGAGATAGAGAGTTGTGTTGAGAGCTCATCTGCAATCTAACATTGTCTCACGTGACACATCCCAACCCTATGTGTCCGTGGACAAGCTACACCACAGCAAGGTTCAGTCAGTTTAGATTAGCAGTGATCTGGCACTTTTGTGAGTCTATTCGTAGACCGTGCATGCCTAGTCACTTAGTGTAGATGCATATCCTCCGGTTGCACACCGCATAAGCATAAGCATTTCCTTCAGAGTCAGTTTGGGGATTTTTCAAGTGACTTTATCCTATTTTCCCTATTTTTCACTTATTTATTAAGTGACTTTTGTTGGGTAGTCAGTAGGGCAAATTGGGTAAGTTAATATATAAGCAAACCCAAGTTAGCACTTTCTGGTAGAAGAGGCAGCAGGAGCTTCCCGCTCAACAGGCAACTTCACAGCAGTACCCTCTCAGACCCTCTAGCGTTTTTGCATCTCCTAGCCTTCCTGGCGTTTTTGGATTTCCCAGCCTCGCCTACCCTCAGATCTGGCGCTTCCTTCCATTGCAGGATCGCCACCATTACTAGCACCACCTAGCCATTGCAGATCCCACCGCAAGCAAGTCCCATTTGCTAGCGTTTTCCCACTTCAGCCTATTGGCATTTTTGGACCTCCAACACGCCATGCGTTTTTGGCAAGGGACAGAGTCAGCCAGCGTTAGTGCTTTTCAGCCCTAGCCGTGTCAGGAAGGCAGCGTTTTCAGCCTATGGTACAGTAGCAGAGTCAACCTCCATTGGTTGCAGAAAGACCTTCATTTTCAGCCATAAATACGCAGCCAAAACAGTCATTTTCAGCCACCGAAACAGTCCCGAAAATCAGCAGATAGAAGACCACAGATTTCAGCCATCAAGTCGTCGTCATCATCACCGTCGTCGTCATCGGGCACAGTCCAAGTTGCATCAGTCCATTGCATACGCATTGTACACCTTTGTGCAATCAAAGTAGACCACTCTCGCCGACGAGAGTGGGGCCTTCGGCGGAGGGTTTTACAACCTCTCGGGTGTCGTATCTCTTTTCTCTCCTTCTCTCAGTCTCATTCACTTGCACGCACAATATCCACTCACTTTGTTCGTGATCATAGCACTCTCCATAAAGACGGAAGGCTCTCTCCTTCCCTAAGAACTAAAAGGAACCTTGAGCAAATATAGATCACTAATCTTGAGAAAATACAACATTCATTCCGCTGCACCTTACATTGGTATCCGAGCACTCTTGGCAGCCTTGCGCTCACACCAAGGTTGCTTTTTCCCACCTCACGTCGATTGGCCGGCCGCTAAGTGCACGGTCCGCTCTCAATGAGTGAAAAGAGACACAAGGGGAGGCTGGACAAACCCTTATTTCTTAGGATTCCTGTCACTCTTCAACAAAACACGACTAGGAATCGACACGCCCAAGCGAACTTGGGTTCGTGCGACCGCATCAAGCAAAAAAAAAATTGTTGTGGTTCTTTCCTTGAGTAATGCAGAACACTTCCAAAACTCTGATACCAATGTGATTCTCCTGCTATCTTTCATGGAGAGGACATTGCTCATTCTCCATCTCTCATTGCTAATATGCAGGACAAGATTGCAAGGATTCAGGAGAAGGACACTCTCTCAGTCTCTTTTTCTCCACAGCATGACACACAGGATTTGCATGATTATGAGAAGCATGATGATTTGAATGATAATGATTTGCATGATGATTTGGATGACAAAGACAAGCATGATGACTTGCATGAAGAAGATGCGATTGTTCACAAGCATGATGAGTTAGTGGATGCTTTTTCTAGCGAAGCTACCCTCGTTGTAGATTCGATCAATCATGAAGAACCGATCTTGGCTTTCGAGTCGAGGTCCAAAGAACCCCCACATGACGATTCGATCATTCAAGAAGAAGCGATCTTGGCTCTCGAGCCTTGGTCCAAAGAACCCTTACAGGAAGTATTATGTGTTCGCATGATTGATACACACGCATTGTTCGAGTGTTTCATTGGTGAGGGTTTCCTGTATTTTAGTCAACATCGTTATGTGATCCCTTTTCCTAGGCATGACATATTGTATATTGAGCACGTTTCTCTCATGGAGGAGCACGAATGTATGCGGATTTTTCGTGAAAAGCTGAAAAGTTTGTATGTATGGAAGTCACATTCCATGTCTCTTCCTTGGCATGACACAGTTTCCGAAAGAGCGCATAAAAGTATGAGCACCAAGCATGGGCATTTCCATTGTGATTTGCCACAGTTGATTGATTTTGATCAAACAGAAAAGATTCGATCTCATTGTTTGCATGTGTTTGATGAACGGGTTATCACTCCGTCTCTATGTTCATCTACATTGCATATACAGTCTTTAGAGAAGACAAGATTTTTTTCCTTCACTTTACATGGAATGGGTATGTTCATGGTTTTGTGTTGGAGATGGTTTCAGGAATTTTCAGCCATGGAGATTCTTGAAGAAGAAAGAAGAGACGAAGTTGAAGCATCGAAGGAGCCACAAAAGACTTTGTCGCTTTCGGCGCGGCCCAAAGAAGCAGGCATTGCAGACCTTTATGAAGTTCCAGTACCGCACGACCCACACATCAGAGTGGGCCGGCGAAGAGTCCCTTCCAAGATTCCGGATGCTGTTGGCAATCTCCCTCGACGCCATACAATTCGGTACCAGTACCTCACTTTGAAAAGGAGGGTATGTCACGTGACACATCCCAATGTGTCCGTGGACAAGCTACACCACAGCAGGGTTCAGTCAGTTTAGATTAGCAGTGATCTGGCACTTTTGTGAGTCTATTCGTAGACCGTGCATGCCCAATCACTTAGTGTAGATGCATATCCTCCGGTTGCACACCGCATAAGCATAAGCATTTCCATCAAATTCCATCAGAGTCAGTTTGGGGATTTTTCAAGTGACTTTATCCTATTTTCCCTATTTTTGACATTTTTCACTTATTTATTAAGTGACTTTTGTTGGGTAGTCAGTAGGGTAAATTGGGTAAGTTAATATATAAGCAAACCCAAGTTAGCACTTTTTGGCAGAAGAGGCAGCAAGAGCTTCCCGCTCAACAGGCAACTTCTCAGCAGTACCCTCTCAGACCCTCTAGCGTTTTTGCATCTCCGAGCCTTCCTGGCATTTTTGGATTTCCCAGCCTCGCCTACCCTCAGATCTGGCGCTTCCTTCCATTGCAGGATCGCCACCATTACCAGCACCACCTAGCCATTGCAGATTCTCTCCCACCGCAAGCAAGTCGCATTTACTAGCGTTTTCCCACTTCAACCTATTGGCGTTTTTGGACCTCCAACAAGCCATGCGTTTTTGGCAAGGGATAGAGTCAGCCAGCGTTAGTGCTTTTCAGCCCTAGCCGTGTCAAGAAGGCAACGTTTTCAGCCTATGGTACAATAGCAGAGTCAACCTCCATTGGTTGCAGAAGGACCTTCATTTTCAGCCATAAAAACGCAGCCAAAACAGTCATTTTCAGCCACCGAAACAGTCCCGAAAATCAGCAGATAGAAGACCACAGATTTCAGCCATCAAGTCGTCGTCATCATTACCGTCATCGTCATCGGCACGGTCCAAGTTGCATCAGTCCATTGCATACGCATTGTACACCTTTGTGCAATCAAAGTAGACCACTCTCGCCTACGAGAGTGGGGCCTTCAGAGGAGGGTTTTACAACCTCTCGGGCGTCGTATCTCTTTTCTCTCCTTCTCTCAGTCTCATTCACTTGCACGCACAATATCCACTCACTTTGTTCGTGATCATAGCACTCTCCATAAAGACGGAAGGCTCTCTCCTTCCCTAAGAACTAAAAGGAACCTTGAGCAAATATAGATCACTAATCTTGAGAAAATACAACATTCATTCCGTTGCACCTTACACATTGTGATTCATTTGGCGAGCCTGCTGCTTTTGCATCTTCGAGGCTCGACCCATCTCACCGACAGAGATTGTCCATGACATTTGGCTGGGGTTGGTCCATATCCTCAAGGGCCGGTTTCAAAGACTTCAGGGTAGTTCCATCCGCATGCGGGAGTGCTGAGAGGCCTTCTTGCGTCTTTGGCGCTTAGTGCCCTTCTTCACCATGGTTCATGGCGCGCCTAGGTGACAGTATCGTCCACTAGTGTGGTTATTTCCTCCCCCCATTTCTTGATGCAGCCATCATTGTGCATATCGTCTTTTTACTAGGAGTCTGGGCACTTGTTGATGTAGCCCTCTCTAGCAGGGCAGCTTGTAGCCCATTGGGCAGATTTGTCTTAACTAATGGAAGGATCTTTTTCTTTGGGAAAAAAATTGTTTGCTTGCTAGCAAGCTTGCAAGTCCCATGTATTTACCAAAGCCCCTTTGGCCCTCTTTTCTCTGGCATTGCCATTGACACAAACTCTACACCTTGAGATGCATTTCCACTCAAACCATCGACCATAGAATCAACCATACCCCCTCGGCCCTGCGCTTTGCTAGCCGCGTCAGCATGCAACCTCCTGCATATGTCTTTTATATCCTCAGAACGTTCATCACATTTGTCGACACCACAGCCACTCGAACCAAGCATGTGCGCATGGATGCGCTGAGGGCTTCCATCCCATTGATACGGGCACAGATTGCATTTACATGTGTACTGCCCTTTCCCGAGGGACTTAACCTGTGTCGCATATTCTACTCTAGACCCTTCTTGCGGCCCATCACTCGCATATCACACCACTCGAGCATCAAGACTCGAATCTCACAAGTCACACCGCAAGCAACACTGGCCCAAAGCCCCAAGTCCTTAGACCCTCCAGATGCACGGTTACACACACTTGTAGCCACAAAAGGCTCTAGGTCTTGAAGCTTCAAGAGCCGTGCAAAAATTGCAAGTTTCAGAGTCTATGTCTACAGAAAAACGGAGGCAAAAACTACCCATGTTCACCCACTTTTTGCCTGCCACGCTGTACGCATGGGAAAAAAACTATGGATCCAACAAAGGCTTAGTTATCTGAAATTGGCCTATATTGTAGAAAGTCCATGATGTGAGGAGCTTCTTGGGCTTATATTCTTACTATCAGCAGTTGATTAAACATTTCCAGAGATATCTAAGCAGTTGCACACCCTTACTCAGAAAGGGGTACCATTCACTAGGAGAGCTTCACATATTAGGGCATTTGAGCGGCTCAAAGAAGATTCTACCAAACTTGCAAAAATCTTTTGAGGTTTACTGCAATGCTTGTGAAGCAGTTTGTTGCGGTATAGCTCATGAGAGTGAGATGCTTTCAAGACTAAGAGGTTTGTACAGAGTTATTAGAAGAAAGTTGAAACTCTTAGCAATAATTCATGCTTTGAGTATGTTCTACACATTTTGAAAAAAAAAATTGAGAGGAATCTACATCAATTCTCTCTCATCTCTCTACGACACTCATATTATCAGACGAGAGAACTCTCAGACTACATGAGAACAGACAGTTCTCTCTCTCTCTTTGCAACAAATGCAACGCTCTCGCCACACTCTGGATGACGAGCTGTAGCAAGGGATTTGATCTTAAGCGGCAAGGACGAGCTTGGATTCTCTCTCTCTCTCTCTCCCGCTCTCCCGAAACAGAGGTAGCGCTCCCTTGAGTCTCACGCTGACAGGTTGCTAAGGGCTACATCACGAAACAAGGTGCAGGTGTAGGCAAGGGCAAGTGGAGCATAGATTTTCCTGCGTTGTGGTTTGAAGGGAATCTTGATAGCTAATGGGATTTATTTTACGCGTAACCAGTATGCCTCTCTTGAGTGAATTGAAGGATCACTAGCCTGGCACAAACTTTGCAGTGTTCACAGACTACAAAGTTTTAGAGTATTTCTTGTGCCAGACGAAGTTGCCCAAGAAACAAATGAGGTGGTCAAACATCTTGTGTCAATTTTATTTTCAGATATTGTACTTCAAGGGCAAGAAAAATGTGGTTGCAGATGTTTTATATCCATTGTTACAACAATGCATCATCAAGACTTCGATGAGATGCGAAGGTAGTATGCTACAGATCTAGATTTTGGTGGGATTTTTGACAAGGTGCTAAGTGGGGACAAACAAGGTATTCACTCAAGGAAGGATATCTGATACGGAAAACCGTGTCGTGTGTTACACGGGATTTGAGACAATACCTAGCACATTGGCCTTTAAGTGAGAGGGTGTTGGGGTTAATGGCAAATTGGCCGTTCATCCAGAGTGGGCACATACAACATACCTATTACATACACACACAATGTTTTTCATTCTTTTGTAGTCTATGGAATAAGAAAGGAAAAAGACTAGACGAGCTCACCGTTAGCGCTCTGGCTACATAGTGTGCCCTCCTTTCTTGCTCCCAACACAAACCTCATAGCATGGTCCACCTCTCTCTCTCTCTCTCTCTCTCTCTCTCTCTCTCTCTCTCTCTCACGTGCTCCAGCTCTATATCATGTCAAAAGCATGCATAACATATAAAGGTCCATGCTCGTGACAAAATTGCGTTAAAATGCACAACTCTTAGAAGGGACTAAGAATCAGCTGCAGATCTACAAAACCAAAAGTAAATTGGGATAGATCCAGCCATCAAGAGCAAAAACATAGATGGAAAGAGGGAGATCTGCTACTTCACAGCAATATTTCATATGCTCACAGTTAGATCTAGCAACCAAGAGCAAAAACACAAGCATAGGAAGGGAAAT
The DNA here is from genome assembly GCF_014529385.1 of Adiantum capillus-veneris. NCBI lineage: Eukaryota > Viridiplantae > Streptophyta > Polypodiopsida > Polypodiales > Pteridaceae > Adiantum > Adiantum capillus-veneris. Next base: position 40,054,734 of record NC_140954.1, read on the forward strand.
CCACAATCAGATACAAAAATGCAGACACAACCGAACCAAATGTGGAAACGCCTGGTGTTAAGGCCTGATCAAGAGGCACCTAGCATGGCGCTGATGCTATTTTAAAGTGCACAACGAAGCTGAGGAGAGAGACAATGGATAGAGAGGATAGATGGAGAAACAATTGGAAGCAAAAAAGATTTTGATACTAAACTCAGACCATGCATGAATATTCAATGTATTCTTAAGACCAAAAGTGTGAAGAGATGTAAGCTTTGCAGGTATACCGGGCTTCTCAAGCAAGAAATAGTCAACTAACAAATGACCTCAAAGTGGTAGGTTAAAAATAGTGCACTAACCTAGCCCTGTAATCATGCATGACCAAAAAGAAAGAGAACTGAGTGAGCACAATGAGAGGCCTAACTAGGGGACCAAAGGCTCGAGCGGCCTAGGCAATGCGTCTCCATATAGGTACTCATGAGTTATGAGTGAGCCACAACTCACCAGTCATAATTGACAGGGTGGCCGACCCACAACCAAGGGCCATGCATCATGAAAAGAGAGCAGATAAGCAGTACTGGAGCTCTCGCTCTCTCTCTCTCTCTCGCGCACACACACATTCACACATTTAGGTCCATACCAATATGCTTTCACCAAACAGTTTCAAGTTCAGTTCCATCTTGGTCTCCATGGATCCACATTACCAAATGCTCTCTCTCTCTCTCTCTCTCTCTCTCTCTCTCTCTCTCTCTCTCTCTCTCTCTCTCTCTCTGTGCATGCATAGTTTTGAAGCAGCTACGATGTTGCAGATAACCAACCTGACGCAGGTCTTGCAGAAAATCTAGCATAGTCTGGGTTGCCATCTGCAAAAACAAGTCAAAACATGGTGTGGTGTGAGATTTGCTGAAACAAGCAGTTAAAAGAACCTTAGAGATGCAGACCTTTCTGGGCAACGTGAGGGTGCCATCTACATCAAACAAAGCGATAACTCCAGCCTTCCGACCCATTTGATTCCGAATCACAGAGACCCAGGTTCAGCTGAATTAAGCGCCCTCTCGCCTCTCTCCCTCACCAGAGACTGAGAGTGGCTTCAGGCTTCGGGCTTCAGCTGTACAGCACGTCTGTGGGTGTTGCATGCTTTTGAAAGCGCAACTCCCGTATGTCATTACCGAGCGAGAGGGATGAAAGCGACCTACTACGGGTTGTAGGCCGGATGAATTTTAGTTCACTAGCGTCGGTATAGAGAGAGAGAGAGAGAGAGAGAGAGAGAGAGAGAGATCTTATGAGGGATATTCCACTTTCCTCTTTCTTATTCTCTCTCGACTGCGAGTACAATGAGAGAGAGAGAGAGAGAGAGTAGTGTGCGTGCAACGACATTATGTACCTAAACAATTACAAGCGAACATTCAAAATAACATGTGTAACTGTAATTGCAATGGATTGATTGAGAGAGAGACAGAGAGAGAGTAATGTGAAAACAAAGCACAGACAGATTCTCAAAACTTCCAAAATGAATTATTGCATTGTAAGGAAACAAGTCAAAAGAGGATATACATTGCTTACTATATTTTTTTGTGATACTTCAAAAAATAGTACTTTGGACAACTAGGAGGATGGCCTATCAAATTATTATATCCCTCTGTTGAAGTTGCTTGTTGAGCTATGATCTCCTTTTGTTCTAATGCTAGAGCTACACTTTTGCTATTCTCGCATGCAAAACATCGAACCTAAAATTATCAGTGAATGGTTGATATGCTGCTACGTCTTTCCTCATTTTTTTGATGGTTTTCTCTCGTGTGCTTTTCTCCTCGCATCGTAGTTCTTTGTCACGCTATGTATCTTCTTCCATTTTTTGTGCAAGTTATCGAGTATACTATGTAGTTGATTTCCTCGTTTGTCATTGCCTCTTTATTGCTGGCATCTCCGGTGATGTCTCCTCCTATGTCTGAGTTGCTTGAGTATTGTCCTCCATTTCGATCTTTATATCTGCGTTGTATCCCTGCACTGCATAATTAAGTGTTATTTATGTTGTGATTTATTTAGAAATGCAATTAGCTGTAAATAGTTCTTATACTTAAGGAGTGGATGCGATGTTTACTTGTTTTTTTCTCTCTTTTTCTGAACGGGTCTGTTGTTTCTCTGAAGCGATTGTTGAATAACTCTTGGTCGAAGTGCCAAGTGAAATGCTCGTCTATCAATATTGGTTCATTTTCTTCAAGTCCCATCTCGCCCCTAATTTTTGTTTAATATCATGTCGCCGTTCTTCCTGTCAAGGTCGAGGAGTTCGTCGAGCTCTTTGTTGAAGCCAAAGTGCAACATCTCGATGGCAAACAATGAAATTGCAGAGCCTCTCCGTCAAGAAGTCTTACCTCTATTTCGTTGTATTGCAACTCGAGTTTGTTGAGTATTTCTTTCTGCAGTCCGGTTGCGAACCTGAGCTGTTTTGTCACTGTTTTGCTTCAATATCTGTTTCATTGAGTTGATGTAGTTGCGGACGTGCGAGTAGTGTGGTCGTGGTTTTATGTATGAGTCTAGATGCTCCCCCGCTAAATTTGCCATTCTCATCTGGCCGAAGGTACGATAGTTTGATGGGTCGTCGTTGTTTGTTGCAGATGAAGTGCTTGTTGCGTTACTTTTGAACAGATCAAACAGCTGCAAGTGTGGACAAAGAATAAGTATGTTGTGAGAAGAGTTAACGATTCATTCAAACGTATTGTTTATATTCAAGGAACATAGATTTTGGAATGAACAGACCTTGTTGGCCGCCATGTTGTAGTTGTTCTCTTAAAACCTGTATCACAAGAGCCGATATTAAGAAATGCATCATATGATATGTAAGTGAGGACAAACTTTATATGAAATGGAGTTGTACAATTTTACATCATTGTACATACTCAAGTATCTGAAAGCAAATCTCTCGTAGGCTTAAACATGTCTGGTGTAGGAAGCTCTAGAATCCTTATGGTGTTTTCTTTCGGTGACTCGCGAGAACATGACATAGGCAAGGACTTGCGTGAAAACTTGTTTGATGTTGAGTATGGCCTTTTTAGCTATTGTTGCACCCTACGATTTGTGACCCGTTATTGCATATGCTAGTATTAACGGGAATGTATATTTGTGGTAATATTTGAAGTTGAATGCCCTAGTGGAGTGTTTTGTACGCCAAATGGTGATTTTGGTAGTTGTGTTGTCTATGAGCACACTGATCACGTTTACTAGACAGTTGTAATCATGGGATATATTCTCCACCCTGCATGTGGCTCCGTTTGCAGCGCCAATTTCCAAGTCGAGATTTGAGGTGATCATACACTTTGCACAACTGCGATGTTGTGTATTTCATTGAAAGAGGTGTCGTTGACCCAGCTTTCTAAGAGTGGCTCGTTGTCCGCATTTGTTTTTAACGCTATTCGAACTATCTCTTCGTTTGCAAAACTCCTTTGTAATATGATGTCGTTGTATCTTCGAGCATCGTCGCGATGTGTGCAAATGATTGTGGTGCCTTCGTCCATAGTTTCCAATAGTTCTTGTTCGTTTATAATGCACTCTGAAAGCGTGCTTGTTATCTCTTTTTTGGTTGGCTTCCTTTGTATAATTGTATGTAGAAAGTTGAGGAATATTGGGTCTGCTGCATGTCGAGTTGAGAATGTCATCTTGTGGACAATGCCAGGCTTGAAGTGTGCCGATTGTGTAGTTGTACATACATGACAGAAAGGTCCAAGGTGCTTACAGATGGGCGGTAGCTGTGCGTAGTCTCCAAAGAGAAGAACCAATTTATTGCAGAATGGATCATGAATTGATACGTTTCTAACATTGACAAGTTGGCGAATGACCATGTTGAATGTTGTGCTTGTTGTTACCATATACATGTGGTAGTGATGTGTGTGAACACACTAGGACCGCCGGGGCATTTTTTCCCTCTTTAGGAGGTTTTTTCCCCCATGCATTGTATATACGCCCATCACTCTAGGGCTATCTATCTTTCCATTGCACACTAAAGAACACACTCTCTATTGTGTGCCTTGAGCTTCCTTCGTCTTCTCCAAGCTGTGTGTGTTTCTCTGCAACCCTAATTCCAACAATTGGTATCAGAGCAGGTCACGTCCTCTCGGGCTTAGTCGCCAGCTGCTCCAGCACACGCCTGCTCACTTTCTCCGATTTCAGTGAGCTTTGGCAAGCGTTCGCAGGTCGACAAATATTTTGGGAAAGCTCGAAGAGCAAGGTCTGCTCAGAATTTTGATTTGGGCTCATTTCGGCCACCGTTTCCACTACGGGCAGTACTGCACAGGTTATTTCGTCATTTTGTGCAGATTTTCTGTCAGTGCCGTTTTCTGCATAACAGGTGCCTTATAGTCTTCTACGGTTTGTGCTATATAGCACAAGTTGTTCCCGCTCCATTTCTCCTATTTTCGGGCAGTTTTCACATCAGGTGCAGCATTTACCATGGCTGACAACAACAACACAGATGTGTTCAAGATGTTTGTTGCTGAGGACAGGTTGGATGGGGACAACTACCCTATGTGGGCTTATATGATGCAACACGTTCTTGTGTCAAAAGGTGTCTGGAACATTGTGCAGGGCATTGATGTACGTCCTGGTTCTGAAGATGTAGGCGATATTGAGGATGTTGCAGGTCTTGCTGCAAGGATTGCAGCTGTTAGAGTTGTTTTGCCTATAGCAGAACAAGCTCGTTGGGATGTTAAGGATGCGCAGGCTCATGCATTGATTGCATTGTCTGTGAAGCGCACCATTATTCCTCACATCCGTTCAGCAAAATCTGCAAAACAGGCTTGGGATATTCTAGCAGGTCTTTATGCAAGCCGCAATGAGGCTAAAATTGCTTTGCTGCGTAAAGAGCTAGAGTCGAAGATTATGCATGAGGAAGATGATATGGACACTTTCCTTGCTAGTGTCAAGGATATCAATGAGCAACTCATTTCTGCAGGTGAAGTCATTTCTGACAGTTCCCTTGTGCAGACTGTTCTTGATGCCTTACCAGATTCCTACCAGACTTTTGCTAGTACTTGGAGACTGATGACCCAAGGAAATCCTGAAGTTGTCAAGTTTGATGCATTATGCACATTGCTGTTGCAAGAGTCACTTTCTAGAAAAAACAGGACTAGGCAGCGTGCAGTTGAACAGGCTTTTATTGCTTCTCAAAGAAAGGGTGGTAACAGTAATGCAACCACTTCTTATGGTTCTGCTGCGAGTGGCAAAAATTCTGTTCCTAATGCTTCTGCTGGCAGCACTTCGTCTGGCAATTCTGGTGATAAGGGCAAAAAGAAGATGCGTTGCCATTATTGTAAAGCCAATGATCACTTGATCAAGTCGTGTCCTAAGTTGAAGGCCAAAGAGGCTAAGAAGAAAGAGGGTGGTTCCACTGCAAATGCTGGTTCCACTACAAATGCAGCCATTGTTGAGTCTTCTGTGAAAGGAGATTGTGATGCTGATGTTGACGCAGAATGGGCTTTTAGCGCAGAGTGCACTTACAATCCTGCTGTCCATGATGCATGCTTGTCAGTTGCTGCAGATTCACATGTGTGGTATTTCGACAGTGGTGCTACAAAGCACATTACCTCACATCGTGAATTGTTTACCTCTCTCGAGTCTGTCCCTCATGGGAATTCAGTCACTTGTGCCAACAACGCCTCTTATCCAGTTCAGGGAGTTGGAAAGATTGTGCTCACTGCTGCTAATGGCAGTTCCTTCACACTTGTTGATGCACTTTATGTACCTGGGATCAAGAAGAATCTCTTGTCTGTATCCGCACTTGCTAGACTTGGACTTGTAGTCAAATTTGTGGATGACAGATGTACAGTTCATGATCTCAATTTTGGTGATGAAATTGTTGCATCTGGGCTTTTGTGCCGTGGGCTGTATAAGCTCACTTTGTATGACAAGTGTGGACAAAATTTTGCAAATGCTGTTGCAGATTCAAGGGCTATTTCAGATGCAAAACTTTGGCATGCACGTTTTGGTCATCTGAATTTTGCCAGTTTGCTGTGTTTGCAGAAATCTGATATGGTTGCTTCTTTGCCGCCTCTTGAAGCACCTATCAAACATGTTTGTGAAGGCTGTATTCTGGGTAAAATGCAACGTTCTAAGTTTCCAAAGGATGGTTCAGTTAGAGCCACATGCAGGTTGCAGCTTGTGCATAGTGACGTTTGTGGGCCCATGCAAACTCCGTCCTTGGGCAATTACCTGTACTTCGTGACTTTCATTGATGATTACTCCATGCATGCGTGGGTATTTCCGCTTAAAGCGAAGTCCGAAGTTTTTATATGCTTCAAACAATTTTTGGCTATGGCTGAAAATGTCTCGAAATGTATTATGGGCACCTTCCATTCCGATTGACGGGGGGAGTATATGTCTCATGAATTTAATGCATTTCTGGCTAGTCGTGGGATAAAACACCAATGTACAGTGCCTTATACACCTCAGCAAAATGGTGTTGCTGAGAGGAAAAACAGGTCACTAACGGAAATGGCACGATGTATGGTCAAAAGTCAAGCTTTGCCGCATTCTTTTTGGCTTGAGGCCATCATGTGTGCCACTTATGTACTTAACAGGTGTCCTACGAAAGCTTTGCAGTCTATTACTCCATATGAAGCATGGCATGATAGAAAACCTTCTATTGAGCACATGCGTGTTTTTGGCTGTTTGGCATATGCTTTGGTGCCACAAGTGCAGCGCAGAAAATTGGATGATAAGGTTGTCAAATGTATTTTTGTTGGTTATAGTGCTGAAAGCAAAGGTTACAGGTTGTATCATCCGCAAACAAAACGTATTTTGGTTTCACGGGATGTAGTGTTTGTGGAAGATTCTGTTCAACCCTTGCTGTCATGTACTAAAGACAGTAATGTAAGCTCACAGGACATTTATGACACTTTGTTGCCTCTTTTCAGTGGTGGAAATACGAATGTAAGTTCCAATGAGGCAAATGTACAGCCTATGGGGGTTTCTGAAAATGTTTTAGAACAGCCTATTACTGATGCAGATGTACATGATGTACTTGATGAGGAAAGGGCTGAAAATGAGCAGGCTAGAGGTATGCCAAAATGGCTGGTGCACACTTTGCGTGACAGTAAATTGGATGCACCTTTATCTAGTCGTACTCGTTCAGGCTCTCGCCATGCATCTTATGCATCAGATTGTTATGCTTTGGCTGTGTCTAGTTTACATGATGTTGAGGAGCCTCTGTCTTTTGATGAAGCACAGAATTCAGAAAATTGGATTGCTGCCATGAAATCAGAATATGATGCACTTATAGAGAATGACACATGGACTTTATGTGATTTGCCTCCTGGCAAAAAGGCCATTGGTACGAAGTGGGTTTACAAGTTGAAACGCAAGCCGGATGGTGAGATCGATCGCCATAAGGCTCGACTTGTTGCAAAGGGTTATGCACAACAAAAAGGCATAGATTATGAAGAGACTTTTGCTCCCACTTGTCGTATGACTACTGTGCGTTTTCTATGTGCATTGGCAGCTCATTTTGGTTGGGATGTACATCAATCAGACATTGTTACTGCTTTCTTGAATGGTGACATATTTGAGGAAGTTTATGTAACGCAGCCTCGCGGTTTTGTCATAAAAGGACAAGAGGACAAAGTGTGCAAATGTAAGAAGGCTTTGTATGGGTTGAAGCAATCTCCTCGTGCTTGGTATGAGAAAGCTGACACTCATTTGGTTAAACGAGGCTTTCGTAACAGTCCAACAGAAAGCACATTGTATGTAAAGCGTGAGGATGATGTATTTCTCATTGTGGTTCTTTATGTTGATGATTTGTTGATCACTGGACCAAATGAGAGACATATTGCTGAATTTAAGGCTGATTTGAATGCTACTTTCAAGATGAAAGATTTGGGGCTGTTGCATCATTACTTGGGTATACAGTTTAAGCAGTGTGATGGTGGTATTGCCTTGTGTCAGAAAAGTTACATAGAGACATTGCTATGTAAGTTTGGACTTGAGGATTGCAAACCTATTGCCACTCCCATGGAAACAGGTTTGAAGTTGAGTCTACATGATGCTGGCGATCCTGCTGATGTCACTCTTTACCAAACTGCTGTTGGCTGCCTCATTTATGTATGCAACACGAGGCCAGATATTCAGTTTGCAGTCTCGCAGGTCAGCAGATTTATGCATAGCCCAGGGTCTAAGCATTGGCAGGCTGTCAAGAGGATTTTCCACTACCTTAGTGGCACTTTACATCTTGGCTTGTTTTATCCCAAGGGGGGATCATTGCCGCCAGACTTACATGCTTTTTCGGACTCAGATTGGGCTGGTTGTTTTGACACGCGAGTGTCCACAAGTGGTTTTTGTTTCATGCTTGGCAGTTCATGTATATCATGGTTGAGCAAGAAGCAACCTACTGTGGCCACTTCGAGTTGTGAGGCTGAGTACAGGGCAGTCTTCACAGCTACGGTTGAGTGTGTATGGCTCAGACGCCTTATGGCTGACTTGGGTGTTGGACAGGACACTGCCAACACTATCTACACTGACAGTCAGAGCGCATTGGCAGTTGCGAGGAACCCAGTTTTTCATGCTCGCACAAAGCACATTGAGGTGCATTACCACTATGTCAGGGAGAGGCTCTCAGCAGGAGAGATCAGCTTGGCTTATGTGCCAACACAGGACAACCTTGCAGATCTTTTCACAAAGGCATTGTCTCGTGAGAAGCTTGAAGCTTTCCGCAAAGCTTTGGGCTTACTCCCGTTTGTGGACTGATCCTGTCCTCAGGGCATGGCACTTCCCTTTACTCATGTGCCAGCTCTCGTTCACCGCATCACTCCAGGGGGGATTTGTTACCATATACATGTGGTAGTGATGTGTGTGAACACACTAGGACCGCCGGGGCATTTTTTCCCTCTTTAGGAGGTTTTTTCCCCCGTGCATTGTATATACGCCCATCACTCTAGGGCTATCTATCTTTCCATTGCACACTAAGGAACACACTCTCTATTGTGTGCCTTGAGCTTCCTTCGTCTTCTCCAAGCTGTGTGTGTTTCTCTGCAACCCTAATTCCAACACTTGTGAGCATTGATATCTCGTCCATTATGATAACGTCAGCCTCTTTGATGGATGTGAATCTCTCGTCCCCTAGATTTATTGATTCTGGATAGTGTTTATTTGAGCCCATCATTATCTTGAATCGATAGTGCACTGTTTTTGCGGCACTGCTTAGCCGAGATACAGCTGCGCCAGTTGACGTTGTCAATATGATTGTCTTGTTCTCTTGTACAAACCTGGTGGTCATGTATTTGATGAGGAATGACTTTTCGGATCCTGGGACACCCGGGATAATGTGGAGGCCGGATGTTCTGGTGGATGTGTCTTCAGATATCTTATGTTGTTCAAGAGTGAGTGATGCATTATGGACATTGGAGAACTCCTTTAGAAGCTGTAGCATGTTATGCCTACTAGTTTCCTTAGTATCATCCATCTCTGCACGGCTTGAATGAGTTGGATTCTCGCGGTTCAGGAAGAGCTTCTGGTGAATTAGGTTCACAATGTGCCCCGTGTTCTCGTTCAAAAGCATGTTTCGATGTGTGTACTCGTCGATGTACATCTCGAGGTCCTCCTCGTCTCTTATTAACTGTTGGATTTTGCACTCTGTAAAGTAACAAGACATTGGGTTTTCTTGTGAGATCAGATTGGACTCGGTTCTAAATGTTGCTTTCTGTAGCAGTATGTTGAAGAAGAAGCCCTCCGATTGGTGGCCAGGGTAGTATTCAGTGAACCGTACTAGCCGGTGATTTTCTAGTACTGAGTTGTTGTAGGCATCGTACATCTGGCTCTTCTTAGATTCTGTGGTATTCTTCTCGATCTTGAAATTTTTGTGGTACATGCAGAACGTGTATTTCTCTAGCTGCAGTGGCCTTGCATAGTACAAGTTGACTGGATGCATACTCGATCGTTTGGCTCTATGATAGCAATCTTTGTCTTAGTGAAGGTGGCGATGAGTCGATATATTCCACAGCTTTGTTTCTCGTGATAATCGGAATTTGCAGGCAATTGAGTGTTGCCTCTGTGCTGAAATTGGCTTGGACATTATCGATGTTGCAATTACGCGGAGCTTGACCTTGTCTAATCCATTTAAACCAAGCCTTGCCGCGTTCTCCTCCGATAAGTTCAATGGACCCATTGGCTATGTCATCATTGCGTACTTTGGCAGGCAGTGAGATATAGATGAGTTGATCACACGTTGGATGTAAGAACTAGGGGAAAACTAGACCAAAGATCCTCCTCCCAACCTCCCTTTATATAGGCGGGCTCCTAGCCCCTTGCCCTAGACGGATCCCCTGTCCACACTGTCTAGCCCGACCCTTGGCCATAGTCCATGACCATCCTAGTTCTTAGGTTACAGGACCCTCGTCCTGACATTACTCCCCCCTTAAAGAAGAGTTTTCGTCCTCGAAAACAAAAGTGGGAAACTTCTTCTTAAGAACACTAATGTTTCCCAAGTGGCACCTTCTTCAGGTCGGTCTTTCCACTTGATTAAGGCTTGTTGTCATACGTGGTGTCGTGTACACAACTCATGATAATCCATAACACGTTCAGGTTCATGCGGTAAGGTAGGAGGTTCAATGTAATCAACCAAAACCTGTTGGTCAATGACGTTGTTGTCCCCATGTAACCGCTTTCGTAGACGGCTTACATGAAACACCGGATGAATGCGAGAATGTGATGGTATTAATAGTTTGTAGGCACGATTACCAACTCGCTTGAGTATTTTGAAAGGCCCACAATATCGGGGAGATAATTTAGGTGTCGGTCCAGTTTTCAGACTTTCTGAATGTTCTGGCACACGTAAAAATACTTCCTCCCCTTCTTCGAAGGTAACTTGCCGATGTTTCTCATCAGCGTATTTCTTATACCGATCCTGTGCTTGTCGGATATTTTGACGAGCAAGTTTCAGCATATCCATGTGGTCTTGGAGAAAATCCTTAACCTGTTGGAGTTTTTCGGTTGCCAATCCCACCGTAACTGGTGACCTAGGTTGAAACCCGTACATGAGCATGAAAGGACTAAAACCTGTTCTGACATGCTTAGAACTGTTGTAGGCAAACTCGAGAATAGGTAAGTATTCTTCCCAGTTTGACTGTTTTTTGCTGACGTATGCTCTTAGCATATCCTCTAGCACTTGGTTAACCCGTTCCGTTTGACCATCTGTTTCTGGATGATCAGTTGTACTGTGGTTGAGTTGTGTACCAAATCGTTTAAAGACAACTCTCCAAAACTGGCTGTTAACTTGGGATCATGGTCACTAACAATGTTACTTGGCAACCCATACAATTTGTATAGATTGTCCACAAATAACTTTGCTAGTTCCGGTGTCTTAACCGTTGATTTGGTTGGAATAAACTTACATAGTTTAGTCAACCTGTCTACGACCACCCATACTGAGTCATGACCTCGTATAGTGGTTGGTAAACCTACAATGAAATCCATAGAGATACTTTCCCATTTTCCATTGGGAATTTTCAAAGGATGTAAGAGTCCTCCTGGTTTCAGGCGCTCTGCTTTGTTAACTTGACATTTTTGGCAATGCAAGACATAAGCTTGAACAAAGCCATGTAGACCTGGCCAGTAAAATTGTCGTCGTACAAGAGAATAAGTTTTTCTAATCCGCGGGTGCCCTGCACTTGGACTATCATGACATTCATAAAGAATTTGGCGCCGAATGTCTGTGTCCGTCGGTACACAAACTCTCCCCTTGTGGAGTAGGTACCCATTGTCGATGGTAAAATGCTTCCATCGTTGTAGTTCATCACTTGATAAAGGAGAATTAGGTGTGGAGGTTAACTGTACACTACCTGCATTGGAGTGAGAAGGATCCCTCTTTTGAACATGGCTCCACACTTTGGAATATGTTTCATCTTGCTCATATTTGCCCTTGAGAGAATCTAAAAATTCACTACGAAGTTCCATGAACAAGAGCGAATAAATCTCTGGCATTCGACTGAGAGCGTCTGCCACTACATTGGATCGGCCTTTGCGATACCTTAACTTGGCGTCATATTCCTGAAGGATCTCGACCCACCTGGCTTTTCAACCCTTTAAATCTATTTGTTGTGTAAACCATTTGATACTTTCATGGTCAAACACAATCTCGAACTGAGCACCATATAGATAGTGCCGCCATGTCTTTAAGGCAGACACTATTGCATAGAGTTCGCGTTCGTAAGTATAATAATTCTGCTGAGCTGCATCCAGCTTCTTACTTTCACATGCAATTGGCTGTCCGTCTTGTAACAGGACTGCTCCAATAGCACGATCACTGGCATCCGTTTCCAAAACGAATGGTTTCAAAGGATCTACAATAGCCAGTATAGGAGCTGTAGCTAATACGTCTTTGAGTGTTTCAAAACTGTGATGTTGAGCGGAAGCCCACTGAAAATCTTTACCTTTTCCTTTTAGTTGGTCCGTCATAGGGACAACAATGTGAGCATAGTTTTTAACGAACCTTCGATAAAAACCTGCAAAGACTAAAAAGATCTGTAATTCTTCCAGATTTTTAGGAGGTGGCCATTTCCGGATGGTATCCACTTTGGATTGATCCATGTATAGGCCATTAGCTGAAATAACATGCCCTAAATACTGAATTTCCTCCTTGAGAAAATCACATTTAGATTCCTTGGCATATAACTTGTTTGTGCGTAACAACTCAAACACCTGCCTGAGATGTTGTAAGTGCTCTTCTTCAGAAGCACTATAAACTAGAATGTCATCGAGGAACACAATGACAAATTTGCCCAAATATGGCTTCAAGACACTATCCATAAGTGTCATGAATGTTGCGGGCGCATTGGTTAACCCAAAGGGCATCACCAAAAACTCGTAATGTCCAAACCGTGTTTGGAATGCAGTCTTAGGTATATTGGCAAGCCGAATACGGACTTGGTGATATCCTGACCGCAAGTCGATTTTCGTAAAAATTTGAGCATGTGTTAGCTTATCAAATAACTCATCTACCCTTAGAAATGGGTATTTGTTCTTAACTGTAACCGCATTTAAACCCCGGTAGTCTGCGCACATGCGCATACTGCCGTCCTTTTTCTTCACCAAAAGGATAGGCGAAGCCCATGGTGAAGAACTGGGTTGTATAAACCCTCTGTTAAGGTGGTTTACTAACAGGTTTATAGCCTGCAATCACGTCAATACCATGTTGTACTGAGCGTGTCGGCGATAAACCTGATGGCAAATCATTAGGAAAGACATCTTGAAATTCCTTTAATAATTTTTGTAATTGATTAGCAACGTTTGCTTGTGTAGAATTAGCCATTGGTGGAATAGAGGAGAGAGAGAAGCATGCGGCGTCAAGGAATGTTCAACAGACTCAATGTTAGAAAGAAAATGAGATAGTGAGTAACACAAGAAAACTTGTTCTATTTCATTATCAGAAACGAGCTGCATAAGGTCGGAAGTACAAATCAGTGGTGATGAAGGTATATCCTTTTCTCCTAACAACAACACATGTGTGCCATGGGAATCAAACATCAAATTGTTGTGCTCATAGCTACGCTTACAGTGATGATCCTAGGCTATGCAACCACTCCCTACCAAGAACCACATCAGCCCTTTCCATGTTCAGAACTTGAAAATCCAAACAAGTAGAGTACCCTTGTACTTCCAATGGAACAGCTCGGCATTGAGTATCCCATATTTCAGTATCATGTCCATTCATCATTGCTACCTTGTAGCGGTGGGTACTAGGAGTTTGAAGCAACTTGAGCTTTTTCACCAATCCATAATTGATGAAATTGTGAGTAGCACCATCATCAACCAAGATGCGCACCTTGTGCCATTGCAGATATCCGTGCATACGTACTAACTCATGTGGTCCAAAGGTTTGTTGCCACATGGAAGCTGTGAGACAGCATTCATGCACCACCTCAGTGTGTGTTACTTCCACTGTGGAGAATTTTGAGGAAGACTCAAGAGGCAGTAGTTGCACCATGTGCACTGCTTTCTCCTTCCCCTGAGAAGCAGATTTCCCCTTGGGACAATCCTTTTTGCCATGGCTTCTTCCTAAGCATTGAAAACATAGCTTCTCTTTCTTGGCTTTATCGAAATCCTCAGGAGAGAGAGGACCCCTGGACCCCTTGGGTTTTTTAGATGCATCTGAATTAGCAACTATAAATTTTCTTTTATTGTGCCCATATTGAGTGCGTGTATTACCATGTATACTAGCAGGCACATTACTATTATGTGTTTTCTTATCATCAGGGTCATCATGAATATGTGCTTTCACTATGGCTTCCTCAAGTGTTTTAGGGTCCTGGGACTTGACATACTTCTTAAGTTCTGGAGTCAGACCTCGTATGAACCCTCGTACTTGTTGAAAGGTATCCAAGCCTTCCAACTTGAGGATGACGTCCCGATAGTGAGAGATATATTCAAGGAGTGATGGATATTGGCGCATGGAACACGTGTCCCAAGCGGTCCAATTCCGATTGGCCTCGTTTGTAGGCAAAAATTCCTTGCTAAACATTGATTCAAAGGCCGCCTAACTCTGTGGTATGATGTTCTTCTCCTTGAGAGACATCCACCATTTGTAGGCCTTGCCTTCCAGAGTTAAGCTCGTTTGCAAAGCTCTAACTGCATCCGGAGTACGCCGTAAGGCGTGAATTCCATCCCATTTACTGAGAAAGATGTTCACTGCATCCTTATTGCGGTCCCGGTCTTCGCCCTTGTAAACTGGTGGTTTAAATTGAGTAATGTCAGGACAAGGGTCCTGTAACCTAAGAACTAGGATGGTCATGGACTACGGCTAGAGAGAGAGTGGAAGAGAGCCTTCTAAGCTCTGATACCAATGTAAGAACTAGGGGAAAACTAGAACGAAGATCCTCCTCCCAACCTCCCTTTATATAGGCGGGCTCCTAGCCCCTTGCCCTAGACGGATCCCCTGTCCACACTGTCTAAGCCCGACCCTTGGCCGTAGTCCATGACCATCCTAGTTCTTAGGTTACAGGACCCTTGTCCTGACATTGGATGTTCATGTGCGCTCCCCACAGCAACAAGATTGTCGGGTGGTAGGGAACTACGTTACGGTGTTCATCTCCAGGACGATAGTACAACCATCTTGATGTTTGTGGGTCCATTACGGGCTTGGTTGATAGTTGAGGACTGAATGGAAAGACATATTTGCATGCAGAGTGTTGGCCCATTACCTTGCAGGTGGACTTGCATCTGTGAATTTGTTTTCTTGTGACGAGATGATGTAAATGGTTTGAGAAATTCAAAGGAGGCTACTGTGGATCACGTATGTAC
Organism: Adiantum capillus-veneris; assembly: GCF_014529385.1. NCBI lineage: Eukaryota > Viridiplantae > Streptophyta > Polypodiopsida > Polypodiales > Pteridaceae > Adiantum > Adiantum capillus-veneris. Next base: position 40,069,986 of record NC_140954.1, read on the forward strand.
GCCGCTATTTCATCTGCTATCGATTCAACGTCGCCTCAGGAAACCCACAAAATCAGATGTGCATGCAACGATCCTCGGTTTTGTATCTCGTACCTTAAAAGATGATGCTCTGTTTCGCCCAGGACTTTGCTTCCCCCAAAAATGTGGTTGTTCAAGAAGATGTGCAGACGCTTGTGGAACAACATGGCACACTCGATAGGACAATCTTTCCATGTGTAGCTTCCACTGAATGAATGAGCGATACTCTCGATTACTGTAATTTTGTTCCACCTGCTATCTGTGACTTCATCCGCTGTAAATGTCAGGAAGAGATCGGGTAGGCCCGACAAGTCAACCATTGCGATGAGATCTTTGAGGTTCTTTCGATGCCATGATGGAGTGTCGGGCATTGTCGACGGAAGCTTGTATCTTATAATGTTTCTTACTGCTTCCTCTTATACGCGTCTATGTCACGCTGCAACATCGTCGTGTTGTAGGATTGGATATCATGATTGCTCTCTTGAGTTGGTACATGATGAGTAGGTATGGCTTGTAGAAGGTATACACGGAGAATAGCATGGTGATCCTCATCCTGATGTAGTCACTGAATGGGGTGTCTCCTTCGTAGTTTCCGCATCCGAACGGGAATAAGAAAGGGAACGCAACTTTTTCTATTGTCATGTTTTTGGCCTCTGAGTGGCTAACAGGCATTCCATTGTACCTGAAGATTGTCGTATGCTCAATGAGGCCTGAGCCCTCACGTAGCTTTACTGAGCCAAAGTCATGAGAGTCTGTTTTGATATAGGCCCTTCTTCTTGAGGTGGTGTACGTGTTTTCAAGAATGCTCATCTCACATTGCGCTTCTGCTTCCTCCATCAATGCAAAAGGCTCCGTTTCTGAGTGGCTTGTTATGATTGACGTAACAACGTCTGGTGTCAGCACATACAAAGTGGTTTTTTTGTGGGGTTGCTCTACCACAGTCTTATACATCTTGATAACTGGATTATGTAGTAAGTTGTAGGCCAAAATGTCTGATAAGCGCGAGGATGCGAGCTACTTTGACAATTGCTGTAGATTTGCCTCTTTTGTCCAACAGATCAGAGGGTCATCAAGCAAGGATGTTTTTCCAAGTAGGTCGGATGCTACAGCGTTCACAGAGCTTATGACATTTAAAGAAATGTCAGTTATACTGAGGAGTTGAGTGTGAAGCTGGTTGGATTCCAGGATACGTCGGACATAGTCTGGTAGCAGTACTACTACGCTTTTGGTTCTGACATCTCTGTCGTAGCTGGAGCTACATGACCAATGTATCAATACTCCTTCCTTCTCGGCAGTGTTTAGGAATGTCATGCTAGCTAGACTAACACGGGTATTGTCTAGTATTTTCTTTTCGAGGGGATTTTTTGAGAATGTGGAAGTTCCGCAACCGGCACAAATTGTAGTGTTTTTGGATGCAGCGATGCATTGATCTTGCCAACATCATGATAGAATGTCGATTCCAAACCACGAACATGCAACTACACTCAGACTCTCTTTCCTCTTTTTTCTTGTTCATTGTTTTGCTATTTGCCTCTTTCTTTTCTAAATGAGTTTGTCCATCACCATGTTTGGGATCTGAAAGCATTAATTACAATATGAAACATCCTATTCATTAGAGTTTCTTAATTGTGGTTTGGTTTTTCAATGATGCAAGAAATGGAGTACGTGCTTGCATGCTATTGCTCATAAAAAAAGAAAAAACCATACGCAAGTATGGCGGGGAGGTGGCACCATCCTCACCCAAGTTTTATAAACCATAGGAAACATGCCATTCCTCGGTCACCTTTTTTCACCTCCAGTGTTTGGAGGGACACCAATGCTTCTCCTCCAGTGTTGGAGGGATACCTTTCCATAATTTGGAATTTGTATATTTATGTGTGTTGCATTAGTTTTTCTATAAGATAGCATTAGGACTTCCATTTTAGTCTCATATTCAGTAACTTCTACATTTATCACTCGATTGTTCTTGTTTCTTGGACGGGGGATGGAGTTGCTTTGCTCATGTTTTTATGAGACTTGGGTGTGTAAGTAGATATTAAAATATATCCTGTTACCGAATCCATAAAAAACTACCGTTGACGAAAAACTAACAAGACATTTTCATCATTTGGAATTTGTTCAGTTATATTTGTTACATTAGTTTTTTTACAAGATAAATAGCATCCAAAATTTCATTTCAATGTTATGTTCAATAATTTCTACATTTATCACTCGAGTGTTCTTGTTACTTGACATAGGATGGAGCAGCCCTGTAATGTTTTTATGAGGCTTGGCTGTGAGTACATGCTATACTATACCTTGTTATCGAATCCAGTACGTTTAAGCTGTGTCACATACGCGTGGCCTCTTATGCTAATTGGAGACATGGGCTCGTCTCGTACACATGATACCTGCTAGGTATATGTGGGATACTATGTCTCTATTTATATTGTGGGGCTTGAGCCGGGTCACCTATGGACTCGACCATGTGAGGTGGCCCTTACACACTTTTCCCAGCTTCACACGAGGTACCACCATGTTCACTGCGCAGAGAACAAAATCTCTGTGCATGGTTTTAAGACGGAGAGAGTTTCGATTATACAAAACGTGAGCCTATACATCATGCACCCCCTTCACATCACACCACTTGCCATCGCTCCACTACATACTACATACCAGTGTTGTGTAGTAAAAAATTCATCACTCATAAGCCAACAATTAGTCAGAGCCGAGTCCCCCTACAGATCTTCTCTCTCTCTCTCTCTCTCTCTCTCTCTCTCTCTCTCCCCCCCCCAAATTCTATTGCCTATGCTTGCACCATAAAGGCTTGTGGTCTTAGACAAGACATTGACATGGGGAAGATAATTCATGAAGCGTTGGGCTGTTTTTGCATGTTCAAAAATAGAACAAGCGTATGTGCTTCCTTTGAACACAAGAAACTTAATTACCCCAAATTAACATGCCCCAAAACTTTCTTGTTGAAATAGACAAAAGAACAATTTACTTTTTTTAAAGAACATACAGATAATTTGCATACTCGACTGCTATTTCCCCTTTCAGATCGCCACAAGGTGATCTCTCTCTCTCTCTCTCTCTCTCTCTCTCTCTCTCTCTCTATATATATATATATATATATATATATATATATATATCTCTATTTTACGTAGATATACATAGTTCCAAACAATTTGTACTTTCTCTCTCTAAGACAGTTCTCTCTCTCTCTCTCTCTCTCTCTCTCTCTCTCTCTCTCTCTCTCTCTCTCTCTCTCTCTCTCTCTCTCTCTCTCTCTCTCTCTCTCTCACACACACACACACACACACACACACAAAAACACACACACACAGGCACGTATAACATCCAAACAGGAATACTACCTGGCTACCTTGAATCGATGAGCTGCAAATCCTACGATTGCTGGTTACGACTAGTGATGGCTCCGCTTGCTCCTCTCTGAGATGATGGATGCTTTGATAATCAGTATCCTCAGCTTGCACGTTTGATTTTAAACATCAATTAGCCTTTTCATTGTAGTTTTAGCAGGCTTTTCAACTTTTTAAAACAACGTCCTATGTTTTTTACCCTAATCCCTGTGCGTTTAGAGACTGCGTTTACTTTCAATTGCTTAAATCAGCACCATGCACATGTTTACCTCCTGCACGTTTAGAGACTACATTTGCTTTCAATTGCTTAAAGCAGCACCATGTGCATGTTTACCTCCAATCACGATGATTACTACCTCCAATCACGATGAGCCACGTGGGTAGCGTCTCCTTCCAATTTGCAGTGTAAGCATCTTACACTGAAAAGGGTAAACATGGCAAGCATCGAGTTCTTTGCTGTTTTTGGTATCTCATCGTTGTTTAGTAGAGAGAAAGATGTGTGTGTGTGTGTGTTGTAATGAATCTACCACATGCGTGTGTGTGTGTGTGTGTGTGTGTGTGTGTGTGTGTGTGTGTGTGAGATACCAAATCTACCACACTTGGGTGATAGAAAGGATATTCCACTTGAGTTCTTAACAGTTTTTGGTGCCTCATCATCATTTAGTATAGAGAGTAATATGTGTGTGTGTGTGTGTGTGTGTGTACCACAATTGGGTGATAGAAATAGAAAGGATATTCCACTTGTAAGAGAGAGAGATTATTAGTCTAGTTTGTATGGCAGAGTAGATAGATGGTTGACTATATTGGGAGGAGAGAGAGAGAGAGAGAGAGAGAGAGAGAGAGAGAGAGAGAGAGAGAGAGAGAGAGAGAGAGATCAAACCTTACATTCGGCCAAGTGTATTTTAGTTTGTTAGCGTTGATATCAGAGAGGCACAATGTCCACATGCACTACATTTAGTCAGCTTTCACTTTGTTGCAAGCAGATGCACGACAACAACAAGCTTGCACATGTCATAATTGTATGTTCGATGTGTTGAAGCATTGTCAATACATCTTGAAAAGTTACGCACATACCCTTTGCAAGTGATGGGCATTGTATGCTTTACTCCACCACTCGAACGGCTTCGAGAATAGTCACCGACGTTTCAAGTATCTCTTGCTCACTTCCTCCAAATTGGGTGAGCTTTGGTGAGTGTTAGCTGGTTGAATAATACTTCAGGATAGCTTGTAGAGCTAGCTGGGCCAATAATACCGACAATTCTGTCCTTTTGTGCAAAATTTTTGCTGGTGCAATTTTCTACATAATAGGTCTCTTACAGTCCTCTTTGGGTTGTGGTACATAGCACGTGTTAGTCCTACTTTTTTTTTTCTCATTTGGAGTAGTTTTCACATTAGGTGCAGTCACTCGCCATGGCTAACAACAACACAGATGTTTTCAAGATGTTTGCTACTATACAATGTGGGTTTACATGATGATGCATGTTCTTGTGTCAAAGGGCATTTGGAATGTAGTGTAGGGCATTGACGTACGTCCACCTTCTGTGGATACAAGCTCTATTGAGGATGTTGCAGGTTCTACCAGGTCTGTTGTTGCTACAGTAGTTTTGCCTACATCTGAGCAATCTCATTGGGATGTTAGAGATGTGCAAGCTCATGCATTGATTGCATTATATGTAAAGCACACTATTACTGCTCACATTCGCTCAACAAAGTTAGCAAAATAGGCTTGGGATACTCTAGCTGGTCTTTATGCACGTCATAATGAGGCTAAAATTGCATTGCTACTGCGTAAAGCATTGGAGTCAAAGATTATGCAAGAGGAAGATAGCATGGACACTTTTCTTGTTGGTATCAAGGACATCAATGAGCAACTCAATTCCGCCAGGTAAATTTATTGTTGACAACTCACTTGCGTAGAGTACTCTCGATGCTTTATCAGACTCTCACGAGGACTTTTGTTAGTACTTGGAGACTTATGACCCAAGGAAACCATCAAGCTATCAAGTTTGATGCATTATGCACATTGCTGTTATAGAAGTCACTTTCAAGAAAGAACGGGGCTAAACAATGTGCAATTGAATAGGCTTTTGTTGCTGCTCTAAGAAAAGTGGTAAATAACAATGCTGTCACTTCTCATGGTTCTTCTGTGATGGCAAATCACCTATGTCTAGTGCTTCAACTTGCAGCAACTTGTTTGGGAATTTTAGTGGAAAAGGCAAGAAGAAGATGCATTGTCATTATTGTAAGGCTAATGATCACTTGATAAAGCAATGTCGTAAGTTGAAGGCAAAAGAAGCCAAGAAGAAAGAGGCTAGATCTACTACCAGTGCAGCTATTGTCGAATCTTGTGTAAGTGGAGATTGTGGTGTTGATGGAGATGCAGATTGGTCATTTAGTGCATAGTGTATTTATGATCCTTCTGTCCATGATGCATGCATGTCTATTGTTGCAGATTCACATATTTGATACTTTTATAGTGGTGCTACAAAGCATATTACTTTGCATTGTGATTCGTTTGCCTCTCTCAAGGTTGTCTCTCCTGGGAATACGGTCACTTGTGCTAACAATGCCTCTTATCCAATGAAAACAATTAGAAAGATTGTGCTAAGTGCTGCAAACATTAGTTTTTTCACACCTGTTGATGCACTTCATGTACCAGGGATCAAAAAGAAACTTTTGTCTGTATCTACACTTGCAAGACTTGGTCTTGTTGTCAAATTTGTGGATGATCGATGCACAGTTCATGATCTCGGTTTTGGTGATGAAATTTTTGCATCTCGCATTTTGTGTCGTGAGCTAAGCTCATTGGGCAAGGTTTTGCAGATATAATTGTGGATTCAAAGGCTATTTCAGATGTCGAACTTTGGCATGCATGTTTTGGACATTTGAATTGTGCCAATTTGTTGTGCTTGCAAAAATCTAATATGGTTTCTCTTTTACTGCCTCTTGAAGCACCTTCTCAGCATGTTTGTGAAGGCTATATTTTAAATAAGATGCAACATTCAAAGTTTCCAATGGATGGTTCACTAAGGGCTACACACAGGTTGCAACTTGTGCATAATGATGTTTGTGGGTCTATGCAAACTCCATTCTTGGGTAATTACCTATACTTCATGATTTCATTGATGATTACTCCATGCATGTATGGGTGTATCCATCGTGTATCCGCTTAAAGATAATTCCAAAGTGTTCATGTATTTCAAGAAATTTTTGGTTGAAAATGTCTGTACTATGGGCACCCTTCGTTCAAATCAAAGGGGAGAGTATATGTCTCATGAGAATAATGCATTTATACACCTCAACCAAATGGTGTTGCTGAAAGAAAAAACGGACCTCTTACAGAGATAGCACGATGTATGGTCAACAACCAAGCTATACCACATTTGTTTTGGCTTGAGGCCATCATGTGTGCTACTTATGTACTTATCACATATCATACCAAAGCCTTGCATTCTATGACTCATTATGAAGCATGGCATGATAAGAAGCCATCTATTGATCACATGCACATTTTTGGTTGTTTGGCTTATGCTTTGGTGCCACAAACGCAGTGCAAAAAATTGGATGATAAGGCTATCAATTGTTTTGTTTGGTTACAATCCTGAAAGCAAAGGTTGCAGGTTATACCATTTGCAAAAAAAAACACATCTTGGTTTCATGAGATGTTGTGTTTGTGGGAGATTCTGCTCAACATTTGTTATCATGTACCAAAGACAGTAATGTAAGCTCAAAAGAATTTATGACACTTTTTTGTGTTTGTGGGAGATTCTGCTCAACATTTGTTATCATGTACCAAAGATAGTAATGTAAGCTCACAAGAATTTATGACACTTTGTTGCCTCTTTTTAAGGGTGGAACTTGAATATGAGTTCCAATGAGGCAAATGTATAGCCTATGGGGTTTCAAAAAAACATTGCAAGTCAGCTTATTATTGATGAGATGAGATGATGTACTTGCTGTGGAAAGGGTTGAGAATGATGAAGCTAGGGGTATGCCAAAATGGCTGGTGCATAGTTTCTATGTGTCATAAAATCTAATATCTAGTTTTACCCAAATGATTTTCTCATATTAAATTGATCATTTAATATGGGAAGGTAAAAGGGGAAACAAGAGCTAGGACATGGATATGTGTTGTTAGACCTAACTCTGCATGGGACCAAAAAGGAGATGGTTACATCTCGACAGGGGCTCAAAAGGAGATGGTCTACTGAAGAACAATGTGTAAATAATGGAGCTTAAAAGACCTTAAGGATAGCTTCATTAAAGACCTCCAAAGGTTAGTGTTAAAAGTCCTTAGATATTAGGGTAAGCTAGGCATGTGCTTGACATGCTTTTCATGCTTGAGATGACTAAGGTGCTTGAGGTGCTTATCATGCTTGATGACTAAGGTGCTTGAGGTGCTTATCATGCTTGAAGGCCAAGGTGGTTAAGGTGTGCAAGTCAACCATGATCCCTCCAAGGAGAGGGGCGAACCCTAAGGTAGGGGCATGAGAGAGAACACACACACACACACACTCTCTCTCTCTCTCTCTCTCTCTCTCTCTCTCTCTCTCTCAAGGCAAGCTTTTCCACAAGAGGCATATAGGACATATGTCAAGCCCCTAGCAAGGTTTCCCTCATAGTGTGCCTACAGCCTATTGGATGGTCTTGAGAGAGGTCCAATAAGAATTAAGTTTAATTAATTAATTATATAAGCATTATTCAACCTCTCTCTCTCGTTCTCTCTCAAAGAGGAAAGGAGGACACTTGTCCAAATGCTACCCCAATTGCTAGTTAAGACCTCAGCTTGTGATTGGCTAGGCTTGGGAAGAGCCAATGAAGGTCAAGCATGAGCTAGGAAGGGGGTCAACCAAAGCTAGGAGGGGGTTTGCTTGGGCATAGACTCTCCCTCACACACTCACACACACTCTCATTGTGTGATGAACAAGAACTTGATCTCCTTCTCCAAGCTTGAGAAGTTGAGATCCTACACCAACACCTTTTGGCTATAGAATGCAAATCCAACCAAGAGTCATGCTTCAAAGCAATGCTTACCATCTTCTTCATCTCCATTACTATGCTATGCTCTAAGAGTAATGATAAGTAAGAAGTCCTCATATGCTACTTCTTCTTCCTCTTCTCTTCCCTCATTCCTTGATAACTCTCTTCACCTTTGAAGGTGTTTGAGGTCTTGGGATTGAGGCCGGGGACAAGCTAATGTTTTTGCAAGGTAGTTACAGGCATAATCTTGGTGCATGAAGCTTACCATTTTCATTTCACCAACAAGGTCTCAAGGAACATAAATCATGTATTGTACCAAGTCTCTCTTCATGGGAGAATCTATTATACAAAAGCCTTTTGGAGGGGGAACCGGCTCCAAATAAATCCAGTCCTCAACTATTGTCAATTTCTCTAATTCTCTCTCTCTTTTACAAGTATTGTTCATGCCAAGTTAACTAGGTATCAAGGTTATTTTGCTATCTATCATCAAGTACTCTTCTTATGCTCATGATGAATTGTCTTAAAGAAATGCTCACTACAATCATCTTAATTATGCTACTCTCAATGTTATTAGTCCAATTCTATTATAGCGTGACAGTAAATTGGATGCATCTATGTCTACTCGTACTCGCTGAGGTTCTCACCATACATCATATGCGTCAGATTGTTATGCTTTTGCTATTTCTAGTTTATGTGATGAAGAGGATCCTCTTTCTTTTGATAAAGCACACAATTCAAATAATTGGATAAATGCAAAGCAATTAGAATATGATGCATTTATCGAGAACGAAGCATGGAATTTATGTGATTTTCCTCTTGGAAAAAAAGGCAATTGGTACAAAGTGGGTTTACAAGTTGACATGTAAGCCGGATGGTGAGATTGATGACTACTACAAGGCTAGACTTGTTGCAAAAGATGGACAACAAGAAGGCATTGATTTTGAAGAGACTTTTGCTCCCACTTGTCATATGACTACTTTTTGTTTTCCATGTGCATTGGAAACTCATTTTGGATGGAATGTACATCAATCATACATTGTTATTGCTTTCTTGAATGATGATATATTTGAGGAAGTATATGTAATGCAAGTTTATGGCTTTGTCAAGAAAGGACAATAAACAAAAGTGTGCAAATGCAATAAAAGTTTGTATGGGTTGAAGCAGTCTTTTGGTGCTTGGTATGAGAAGTTGACACTCATTTTATTTAACAAGGCTTTTATAACAGTCCAATTGAAAACACTTTGTATGTCAAATGTGAGGATGATGTATATCTAATCGTTGTTTTGTATGTAGATGATTTGTTGATTATTGGTATGAAGGATCTTTAGTTACTTAAGTGGCACTTTCCATCTTGGGTTGTTTTATCCCAAGGTGGGATCATTTCCACCAAATTTGCATGCTTTTTTGAACTTAGATTGGATTGGTTATTATGACACACGAGTGTCCATCAATGGTTTTGTTTCATGCTTTTAGCAATTCATGCATATCATGAATGAGCAAGAAAAAACCTGTTGTGGCCACTACCAATTGCGAAGCTAAATACAGGGTAGTTTTCACAGCTATGGTTGAGTATGTATGGCTCAGATGCCTTATGGATGATTTGGGTGTTGTATAGAACATTGCCAACATCATTTGCACGCATATCCAAAGTGCATTGGCAAGTTACAAGGAACCCAGTTTTTCATGCTCGCACAAAGCACATTGAGGTGATTATCACTATGTCAGGGAGAGGCTTTCAACATGAGAGATTAGTTTGGCTTATGTGCCGACAACCTTGCAGATCTCCCCACAACAACATTGCCTCATGAGAATTTTGAAGATTTTTGCAAATTTTTGGGCTTGCTTCCCTTTGTCAATTGATCAAGTTTTTTAGGTGATGCGTGTTGTATATTGTATATATGCCCATCACTCTAGGGCTAACTTATCTTTCTATTTGTGCACTAAGCAATGCACTCTCTGTTGTGTGCGTTGAGCTTCTTCATAATCTCCAAGTTTCATGTGTATCCCTGCAATCATTGCAACATAAAAAACAGCTTGCACAAAACAATAGCCACATTTCTCTATCTAAAATACTCAAAACCATGTGGGGCATTAACCTTGCAAAGAGGGGTTTCAATGAATAAAATTATTGTAAACTCTTAGCGAAATCAAGTTTGTTACATTACCTTTTTCTTACATCATAGTAATACTCTCATAGAGTTGGTGCTTTGTATACTATTTTACTAACAAACATTGCTCCATGATAGATTATGAGAGCTTGAGTTGTCTTGTCACCAAATCTGGTTTTTGGCAAGTCTAAATTACTCTACAACTAATAAAAAATCCATTTTGATCACTTAACATATTTTAAAGGAATCAAAACAAAAAATTAATGTTAGATGAGTAATTTTCTCTCTCTATCCTATAGAGAGAAAATGTTTGTATCTGACCTAAATAGGCTACGGAGTAAGCAAGAATGGTAAGACTAAGGCTAAAGTGTTAAAAGAGCCTTCTGCATAACATGTATCTTAAAGTATTCTTTGGGTTGTGCTACATAGCACACATTAGTCCTGCTTTGTTTCTCCTCTTTTCATGCAGCTTTCACGCAGTCTTCACATCAGTTCAGGCAATTGCCATGGTTGACAACAACACAGATGTATTCAAGATGTTTGCTACTGCAGATAGATTGGATGGGGACAATTACCCAATGTGGGCTTACATGATCCAACATGTTCTTGTGTCAAAGGGTTTTTGGAATCTTGTGCAGTGCATTGATGTACATCCTAGTTCTGCGGATACATGCGATGTTGAGGATGTTACAGGCTTTGATCGTAGGATTGCTCGTGCTAGAGCTCTTTTGCCTATGGCTGAGCAAGCTCGTTGGGATGTAAGAGATGCGCAAGCTCACGCATTGATTGCATTTTGTGTAAAGCGCACTATTAATCCTTACATTCGTTCAGCTAAATCTGCAAAACAGGCTTGGGATATTATGGCTGGTCTTTATGCAAGTCGCAATGAGGCTAAAATTGCATTGCTGCGTAAAGAGCTAGAGTCAATGCATGAGGAAGATGAAATGACTTTGCCTGCAAAAATAAGTTGCTCATTAATATCCTTGATACTAGCAAGGAAAGTGTCCATTTGACAAGCTTGTTGGGATGTAAGAGATGCACAAGCTCACGCATTGATTGCATTTTTTTGTGAAGTGCACTATTAATCCTTACATGCATTCAGCTAAATCTGCAAAACATGCTTAGGATATTATGGCTGGTCTTTATGCAAGTCGCAATGAGGCTAAAATTGCAATGCTGCGTAAAGAGCTAGAGTCAAAGATTATGCATGAGGAAGATGAAATGGACACTTTCCTTGCTAGTATCAAGAATATTAATGAGCAACTTATTTTTGTAGGCAAAGTCATTTCTGAGAGTTCTTGTGCAGACTGTTCTTGATGCTTTGCAAGATTCTTACCAGACCTTTGCTAGTACTTGGAGACTTATGACCCAAGGAAATCTTGAAGTTGTCAAGCTTGATGCATTATGCACATTGCTGTTGCAAGAGTCACTTAAAAAAAAAAACAGGGCTAAACAACGTGCACTTGAATAGGTGTTTATTTGCTTCTCAAAGAAAAAGTGGTAGGAGCAATGTAGCCACTTCTCATGGTTCTTCTGCAAGTGGTAAATCACATGTTCCTAATGCTTCTGATGGCCTCTAGAAATTTTGGTGAAAAGGGCAAAAAGAAAATGCATTGCCATTATCGTAAGGCTAACGATCACTTGATCAAGCAGTGTCCAAAATTGAAGGCAAAAGAGGCTAAGAAGAAAGAGGCCGGTCCACTACAAATGCAGCTATTGTAGAGTCTTATGTGAAAGGAGATTGTGATGCTTATGTAGATGCAGAGTGGGAATTTAGTGCAGAGTGCACTTATGATCCTTCTTTCTATGGCTAGGTGTTTGGCCATAGCAAGGACTACTATGCATGTGATCACTCAAAAAATTGATATCATGATGACTTATCAATGGTATCACATGGTGCTTTATGGAACACTTTAGGGGGAAAAAAAGATACTAGAGACATAGAAATAGGACTAGAAGACAAAATCAATGACCAAAATGCTATTTGGCAGTGACCAAAAACATATGCATTTACTACTGCAATAGCACTGTCAAATGAAGTCTTGTCTAGTTAGGCTTGACAAACCACGAGTGTCCACATCCATCTCAAAAGACATGCCCAATGAGGACTTCATGTAGTGGGTCTCCAGCCATCAATGGCACACAAGTTCCATCTGCTCAACTAGTTGGTTAGTCAACCTCTTTGCCACCTCCTTTGCGATACCCATTCAAGCGTGACTAGTGCAGCCTACAAAGACATACACACTCACTTTCTTATAACCACCTTTGCCTCATGTGCACCTAAAGGTTTTGCAATGGGCTCTGGAGGGTTCATCGGAAATGTTTCCTTGTAGAGGCTCATCCTCTATGAGACTATTCTCAACACCATTAGCCATACAATAAATGTGATGACCATTGATTAAATGAGTGTGTAATACATATTAGAACCAAGCCCCCCTTCATTAGGTAGTAGATTCCCCTCTGGCTCTTTGTCATGCCATCAATTTATGAGACTTGGCATACCCTCTTGCTTAGAGTATGTTCACACAATAATGCTTCTTGTGCACCCTAAATACTTGAATATCCAAATATATTTGTTGCCCTGGTAACATCCTTGTGCTCTATGTGTGTTTTTTGGCACCCATTTTTTGTTAACCCCTTGCATTTGGTCATAGGCTTTTGTTGAAAGGTTTTGCAAAGGTTCTAGGTCTTTGATGATGTGTTTTGGAATTTGCTTGTAGAAGTAAACTAGTTCTTTTCTTGACAAGGGTGATTTGGGTGTAGAGGGTGTGTGACACATAGTAGCTACCATGATTTTCTTCCCCCTAGCCATTGGTGGTGTTGGTGCAGGAGTCAATGCCTGGTTAGGTTTTCATGTGTCTACTAGTTTGAAACTCAGTCTTGATCCCCTCAAGGCAATGTACTCCCCCAAATTAAAACGTACTTATAATTCCTCCTCCATGATTGACTAACAATATCAGGTGAGTGCATTCTTGAGGCTGGCCTACATATAATTTTCAGTCAAATTCAAACTTTGGTGGGCCAAACGACAAAGAGCTTGCCCAATGGATACGGCCTCTATATTGGCATACATCAAAAGAGTCTTGGTCGTATCCTTGGCAAGGTAGGTTTAATTCACTCGTAAGCCTCATACAAATAGGATATTTGCATAGCTCTTGAGTGGAGAAGTAGTGAGCTTGTGTCCATTTTCATAGAGATTAATCAAAATATGGGGGTCATAATTTCCAGGCGTCGTTGTGGACTGAATGTAATTGATGCAAGCCCTTACTATGATATCGCTTATTCCTTGGTTTGCGCCTTGCATTCCTTTCTATTTTTAGCTTTATGCATGCGAGTGAGCATTTTTGCTATTAGAGGTTCATGATAGTGTCAAATGTGGCTGCCAAAGCTTGCCCCTTGAACAACATCAAGCATTTCTAGGCATACAACCCCTCCATTGGTGATGTGGATGACCACATTAGGACCTAGACCCATTGGCATGAGCTTCTTTTGAACCTTTTCGAGTTAATGTTGAAGTTTAGGTTCTTTCATGCTAAGCTTTTCTTTTGCACATTTCTACGTAAATTGCATTTCCTAGTTGTGACTATCTCTCATCTAACTTTGTAACCTTGTTAAGGTGGTTGGAGAAGGCATGAATCCATTGGAAGTTTACTTCCACCATGACTATAGGATGTAAAAAATCTATTGGTTTTATTATTTGATGTCATAGAACAACTAAAAGTGTTGTCCCCAGCAAAGCCTTGAGGGCATCCCATAGTGCCATAGCACTTTAGCAATTTCATCTCTCATAGATTTTTGTCACCCTCAACCATGTTTGTAAGTGCTCCACAAAGCTCTTTATATGGTGACTCCACTTGTCCATTTCGATGTGGATATGGTGCTAATTTCTTGTGAGATTTTTTTTTTTGTTAGTGGTGCATGCACCACATTATTAATGAAATGAGAGACTTGATATGAAATGAGAGACTTGATTTCTCACAAATTCTAGTAGAAGACCCCAAAAAAAAAAAAAACTCTCATAAATGAATGTAGTTGTGGTATGTGCAACATTTTCCATGCTAGCTCTTGCTTTAGCCCATTTGGTAGGATAATGTATGGCTCTAATAATGTACTCGTATATATTTCCTAGGTCAATGGAAGAGGACCAACAAAATCCAATCCCCACTTTGTTAAAGATGGCTTTTATAATGTCCTCACATTTATTTCCTAGGACAATGGAAGAGGACCAACAAAATGCGATCCCCACTTTGTGAAAGCTCTTGTGTTCAAAATTTGTCTAAGAGGCATATTATTAGAGCAAGTAGGTGGCTTGCTTTGTCAGTAGTCATCACATCTTTTAACATTGCATAGTGAAAGTTCGCTACCATAGCCCAAAATACACTATTTTTCTAGATGTCACATTGGTAGAGAAATGTGTGCTTCTTGCCTTTGTGTGTGTGTTTCCACATGTGTGAGTGTGCATGTGTGTGTGTGTAAAAAAATTCTCCATGTATCGGCCTTCTCGTACATATAAGTGGAAATTTTCATCAAATCCAACTTAATACAATTGCTCTCTAGGAACCCTATATCACTTGACAAAATTTTTGGGTGCAACAAATAGACCAATGAAGAGTCACAGATTGACATGGTTGTTGCAAACGCATGCGGGGTGTCCTTGTAAAATACACAAAACACCATACTCTAGACCATAAAAACTACAAATCTACGTACCTGTGAATCACATATCCATATAATCAAAGCTATGCACAATCTGAGAGATATAGAGAAGAAGAACACGTGTCAGTGCACCTCCTAGAGCGGAGTGCTACACCGGCACGGCAAGACATAAGAGAGTAGAGGAGAGAAGAATAAAAAAAACACAGGGTGCAATCTTTTCCTCTTGCATGTATTTATTTATGGATTTCTTGAATGCTTAAAGTGAGTACATATTGCGTGTATTTATTTATAGATTTCTTGAATGCTCAAAGTGAGTACATATTACCCGATCGGACACAATAATGTTCATAGCTCATAAAGAGCACTCGATTGATAAAATATACATAAATAAGATGTCCTTTCCCATATTCTTTAGCCTTTTCCACCTATCACGTGTAATAAATAAATCATTTTCCATTTACATTACAAACCTCTCCTAATGGTGGACACCCCGCATTTGTTTGCAGCAGAATCGTTTTCCATCTACATTCCAGTTGTGATAGTCAACTTCATTCAAATTAGTAGGTCAAGTGCCAAGGATAATAACACGTAGATTGGGTAGCTTGACTACTGTGAAATAATCCAAGAGATTTAAAGATAAAATTTCACACTGTTTTGTAGTTGATGTTGATAGCCGTTTTTCGGCTTTCCATAATTGCCATAGTAAGCTACCTCACCCTATCAAATCACTCAAACATTTTGGTTATCCCTACCATTTCACTGTACATAGGCGTGTGTGAGTCAGGGGACTTTTCCCATATCTTCTTAAAAACCCTTAATTAGCTAGTCACTGGGCTAGTTGAGCCAAAAAAATATAAAAAATATAAGTATATTATGGTCCATTTGTGTGTAAATATTTCATTGTATATAGGGCCTAAATAAAAGGATTTTTCATAATTATTTTGGTATTTATTTAAATATTTCTACATATGGTGTGTTAGTTATGCTATGTACATTGACTCACCATTACCATATTTTTTCTTACCATTTTGCATACTCTTTATTCCATATAAAAATAATTTCATGCAAGCTTCTCTTATTTTTGGTGTAACTCCATCCTAACAAAAATCCAAAAAAACTAGTTCTATTTATGTGTATATTTTTTCACTATTGTGATTTTTTCCTTCCTACATCTATTCTTTATTACTCTCATAAATTAGACCACAAAAAATATTCATCTTTTTATGTTAGACTTATAATGAGAGAGATTTATTTTGACCCCTTTATATTTTTTCCACCTATATTATTTCTATTTGACATGTACATATTTTTTAAACCCCTCAATATTTGATTTTCTTAGTTGTACTATTCATTTATATCATGATCTCAACAATATCTTCAATTATAGACCTACCAAATAAGGTCAAGGGTATGTGGAATGCATGCATGCACCATGGGGAGCTCACTCTTGGAGGTATTCAAAAGAATCATCCAAAGAAAGACCTCACAAGGACTTTGTGCAGTGGAAAAAACAGTCGGTTTTGCTGAACTTTTAAAGATCACATGCTCCTGGAATTTGAAAAGGTGATACAAACAATAGTTGTAGCTCGTGAGCTGAACTTTCACCTCAAATTTTTTCATATTTTTTTGAGCTACGAGCTGTGAGCTATGATTTTATTGGTGGACCCCAGTTTGCCCATGCTATGCAGCCACACTCCCTCTTCCACTTTATCATTTTCCTCTTTCACACACACTCCTCCCTCTCCTTCCCACTCCCAAACCTGCAACTCCCATGTCCTAATTCACCCTCTTCACCATTGCCACATCTCTCACACCTCCATAGCCTTCATTCTCCATTTCTACACCCTATGTGTTCCCCTTTCTCTCTACATATATGTCCATATTACCATACTCTCTTCAGCTTTGTAAAGAACTTCAAAAAATCAGCAAAAATCCAAGGATAACCTCTGCAAATGAAGGCTTTTATCATGAATTTTCCAAGGTTTGAAGATAACATAGCTTCATCGACACGTGCTACTTCGCCATGCTGACCGCTTCTTCTACCGGTGCTGTAAAGAGGTGAATGTCAACTTCTCCAAGCTTCAACCTTGCTTTACAAGCTTATCCCTTCTCTAACTTTTCTCATCATATATCTCACCATTTGGTGAATGATTTTGTAAATATTTTTTAGTGATAATTACTAACTACTAACCACTAACCTTATTGTAAAATGCACCCTCTACTAGAGTAGGCCCTCCCAAATTATTCACTCAATCCCTCTCTCTTTTCATCCTCAATAATTCTCTTCCCTTGAGCCCACATCCATGTGACTCAAAGGACAAGAGAGACCCACCCTCATTAAAAAAAATAAAAATATGCATAATCTTTTATTCCTTCAAATAAACTTGATTAGGCCTAATCCAAATCGGGGCTTCTAAAACCTATAAATAGAGCCCTTCTCTCCCTTGTAAAAACACATGATCACACTACACCACACCATTCTCAACACATAACACACCACTCTTCAAGCCTAGTTGTGTAGAGTGTGTGCATCGGAGTGCTCTATTCCATCATTACACATAGGTGCATGGAGAAGCTTGAAGTTAGTTATGCCATCTAGAGGAGTGGAGTGTATGCCATACTCTTCACCACACTTGTAGCCTACTCTTGTGCATAAATAAGATTTATATTTTTGGGTGGAATTGTATGCTGCAACTACGACTCTTCTCTCCAAATTGACTTGATAAGTTGGCTCATCAGGTGGTTGAAGGTATATTGTCCTTGAAGTTTGTTGTGCCATTTCATGCTTGGTGGTTTGAGGGCTTGATAAGTTGGCTCATCAGGTGGTTGAAGGTATATTGTCCTTGAAGTTTGTTGTGCCATTTCATGCTTGGTGGTTTGAGGGCTTGTTGAATTGTTTGCCTAAAAGGTCAATTGTAAGAGGGTGCTCGGTGAGAGGACTCCCGTGACCCTAAGACAATTTGTGTATTGGCAACAAGGTCAAGTTTTGTGTTGTCTCTCTATTTATCATCAAGATTTGTGTGCATCTAGTCTTTAAGGCTAAGACTGAGTTGCTCAAGTTGATTTGTGCTCTTTACCTCTCTCTGGCATGGTGAATTTTTGTGTTTGGTGTGTGTGGCTATCTTGCATTCCCCTCTCTTTGTGCGTTTGAGTACAAGGAGATATCACGTGCGTCCTAGTTCGCATCTACAACTAGATGGTGCCCCTTTTCTTGTTTGGTTTCTGGCTGTGGGTTGTTGTTGTCTCTGATTGTGCTTACCACAACCCCATTTGAGCAGCACGGGAGCCTCGAAGGGTGTTTAAAGGCCGCTCTTCTTGTTGCCGGCCCCGGACCGCCTCAAATTGGTGCCCCCACGGAGGACTGACTTTGTGCTTATTGTTGTTGTATTGCATGAATGCTTGAATTTAGCATAATCAAGTAGCTTGCATGAATCACGAGAATTTGTATGATCCCTTCATTTCCATTGCAAGGCAAAAGGTACACATAATTGTTAGTACTAAGTTGCAATTTCAACGTGTAATTCGTAGAATTTTAGGTCCTTGAGTGGAAAAGAGAAGCAGCATACGAGTGCTACAAGAGGAAAGCTACGCAGGCGAAGGAGAAGCTTGACAAGAAACTAAAGGACAAAGGCATCAATGAAGGAGATCTTGTGCTAAGGTATGACAATCGACTCGACAATCGTTTTGATGCCAAATTTGAAACTAGATGGCAAGGGCCATACATAGTTAAGAAGGCTTTCAATTCAAGTTACTATCAACTTATGGACTTGAATGGGAAAGAGCACTCTAGGAAGGTAAACGGGTATCGCTTGAAGCCTTATTTGAGTCGCCTTCTACCAAAGGATCTACCAAAGATCTGTCAAAAGGCAGCTATCTCATGTAGGTATTGTTCCGTGAAGCATGAGTGTAACTCAAACCAAAATTCTGAGGGGCCAAACAATGAAGACCTCGTCAAGGACTCTGAAGCACTCTCTTTGGAAAAGATGCTCTATGATGGTACATGAATATACCATCATCCTGGGGGAGGGCTAATGATAGCCGTTTTTCGGCTTTCCATAATTGCCATAGTAAGCTACCTCACCCTATCAAATCACTCAAACATTTTGGTTATCCCTACCATTTCACTGTACATAGGCGTGTGTGAGTCAGGGGACTTTTCCCATATCTTCTTAAAAACCCTTAATTAGCTAGTCACTCGGCTAGTTGAGCCAAAAAAATATAAAAAATATAAGTATATTATGGTCCATTTGTGTGTAAATATTTCATTGTATATAGGGCCTAAATAAAAGGAATTTTCATAATTATTTTGGTATTTATTTAAATATTTCTACCTATGGTGTGCTATTTATGCTATGTACATTGACTCACCATTACCATATTTTTTCTTACCGTTTTGCATACTCTTTATTCCATATAAAAATAATTTCATGCAAGCTTCTCTTATTTTTGGTGTAACTCCATCCTAACAAAAATCCAAAAAAACTAGTTCTATTTATGTGTATATTTTTTCACTATTGTGATTTTTTTCTTCCTACATCTATTATTTATTACTCTCATAAATTAGACCACTAAAAATATTCATCTTTTTATGTTAGACTTATAATGAGAGAGATTTATTTTGACCCCTTTATATTTTTTCCACCTATATTATTTATATTTGACATGTACATATTTTTTAAACCCCTCAATATTTGATTTTCTTAGTTGTACTATTCATTTATATCATGATCTCAACAATATCTTCAATTATAGACCTACCAAATAAGGTCAAGGGTATGTGGAATGCATGCATGCACCATGGGGAGCTCACTCTTGGAGGTATTCAAAAGAATCATCCAAAGAAAGACCTCACAAGGACTTTGTGCAGTGGAAAAAATAGTCGGTTTTGCTGAATTTTTAAAGATCACATGCTCCTGGAATTTGAAAAGGTGATACAAACAATAGTTGTAGCTCGTGAGCTGAACTTTCACCTCAAATTTTTTCATATTTTTTTGAGCTACGAGCTGTGAGCTATGATTTTATTGGTGGACCCCAGTTTGCCCATGCTATGCAGCCACACTCCCTCTTTCACTTTATCATTTTCCTCTTTCACACACACTCCTCCCTCTCCTTCCCACTCCCAAACCTGCAACTCCCATGTCCTAATTCACCCTCTTCACCATTGCCACATCTCTCACACCTCCATAGCCTTCATTCTCCATTTCTACACCCTATGTGTCCCCCTTTCTCTCTACATATATGTCCATATTATCATACTCTCTTTAGCGTTGTAAAGAACTTCAAAAAATCAGCAAAAATCCAAGGATAACCTCTGCAAATGAAGGCTTTTATCATGAATTTTTCAAGGTTTGAAGATAACATAGCTTCATCGACACGTGCTACTTCGCCATGCTGACCGCTTCTTCTACCGGTGCTGTAAAGAGGTGAATGTCAACTTCTCCAAGCTTCAACCTTGCTTTACAAGCTTATCCCTTCTCTAACTTTTCTCATCATATATCTCACCATTTGGTGAATGATTTTGTAAATATTTTTTAGTGATAATTATTAACTACTAACCACTAACCTTATTATAAAATGCACCCTCTACTAGAGTAGGCCCTCCCAAATTATTCACTCAATCCCTCTCTCTTTTCATCCTCAATAATTCTCTTCCCTTGAGCCCACATCCATGTGACTCAAAGGACAAGAGAGACCCACCCTCATTAAAAAAAATAAAAATATGCATAATCTTTTATTCCTTCAAATAAACTTGATTAGGCCTAATCCAAATAGGGGCTGCTAAAACCTATAAATAGAGCCCTTCTCTCCCTTGTAAAAACACATGATCACACTACACCACACCATTCTCAACACATAACACACCACTCTTCAAGCCTAGTTGTGTAGAGTGTGTGCATCGGAGTGCTCTATTCCATCATTACACATAGGTGCATGGAGAAGCTTGAAGTTAGTTATGCCATCTAGAGGAGTCGAGTGTATGCCATACTCTTCACCACACTTGTAGCCTACTCTTGTGCATAAATAAGATTTATAGTTTTGGGTGCAATTGTATGCTGCAACTACGACTCTTCTCTCCAAATTGACTTAATAAGTTGGCTCATCAGGTGGTTGAAGGTATATTGTCCTTGAAGTTTGTTGTGCCATTTCATGCTTGGTGGTTTGAGGACTTGCTGAATTGTTTGCCTAAAAGGTCAATTGTAAGAGGGTGCTCGGTGAGAGGGCTCCTGTGACCCTAAGACAATTTGTGTATTGGCAACAAGGTCAAGTTTTGTGTTGTCTCTCTATTTATCATCAAGCTTTGTGTGCATCTAGTCTTTAAGGCTAAGACTGAGTTGCTCAAGTTAATTTGTGCTCTTTACCTCCCTCTGGCATGGTGAATGTTTGTGTTTGGTGTGTGTGGCTATCTTGCATTCCCCTCTCTTTGTGCGTTTGAGTACAAGGAGATATCACGAGCGTCCTAGTTCGCATCTACAACTAGGTGGTGCCCCTTTTCTTGTTTGGTTTCTGGCTGTGGGTTGTTGTTGTCTCTGATTGTGCGTGCCACAGCCCCATTTGAGCAGCACGGGAGCCTCGAAGAATGTTTAGAGGCCGCTCTTCTTGTTGCCCGCCCCAGACCGCCTCAATGTGTAGTAGTTGAAGGTAGTCACTAGTGGCCACATGCAACTATATAAAAGGACAAGAGTGGTCTCATTCAAGAGGACTCCAAAAAGATATGGACGAAAGAAGGAGACACCTTTAAACTGCTAGAGGACTATGAGAAAGTAGCTTTTGCACCTTATTTTAAATATCCATGCTTGTTATTTGTGGTTAGCTCCGATAAGGCCCAATGAAGGAGACACCTTTAAACTTGCAGAGGACTATGAGAAAGTAGCTTTTGCACCTTATTGTAAATATCCATGCTTGTTATTTTTGGTTCAAGTAGCTCCACCAAGCATATAAGTATGTGAAGGCTTGGACGTAGAGGGAAGCATCATAATGAGGAGGAGTAACATGTACTTATACATGAAGCTAGGGGCATCATAAGAGGAGCAACATGTACTTACACATGAAGCTCGAGTTGCAAAAGAGGTGATTATTCCAAGAAAACCATCCTAGAGAGGACGACCAAGCTGTGGATGATTATCCCAAAGAAGACCATCCTAGAGAGGAGGAGGATAATTTTTGAACTTAATAAGATACCGTCGCATAATCTTACCATGTCGTAGTACCTTGTCTTCATGCCAAAGGATAGCTTCAGGTTGTAGCACCTCTTCTTGGTCTTCAATTTTGGGAGAGTCTTCAATAACTGGTTCACTTGGTAGCTCTCCTTTGTAGGGCTTAAGTAGGCTCACATGAAAAGCATTGTGTATGAGCCAATGGTTGGCAGTTTGAGTTGATAAGCCATCTTATTGATTGGCTTGAAGATTTGAAAAGGACCATAGTATCTTTTTGCTAGTTTAGCATAATACTTTTGATGACCCGTAGGATTTTTTCCCGTTGTTTGCCTCAATCGAGCCTTGGGAAACTTATGTAAGACCCAATCATTTTCTTTAAACATTAAGGCCCTTCTATGCTTGTCAACAGCAGCTTTTTACCTTTGTTGAGAGATGGATATAGTCTCCTTAATCTTTTGGAAATATTCTTGTAGGTCACAGCTATACTCATCAACAACGAAGATCTTCCCATGTACTTTAAGTAGCAAGGGACTTTTAGGTCTTCTCTCTATGATTTCAAAAGGTGCTTTTCCCGTAGAAGTATGGATAGTATTATTGTATGCATACTCTATAAGAGGTAAGTACTTTTTCCATTGTTAGAGTTGATCTCCTTATGTAACATAGGTCTTTAGTAGATCGAGAATTGTAAGATTGACTATCTCACTTTGGCCATCCGTTTGTGGGTGATAGGCCAAAGAGAAATTCAATCCTGTACCTAGATTTTCAAAGAGACCTTTGCAAAAATTACTGGTCATTCTAGGTCTCTATCTGACACAATGGATGTTGGAAATCCATGGTGTTTGAAAATCTAAGATATGAAGAGAGTTGCATTTGATGTGCCTTAATAGTCTTTTTGACAGGAATAAAATGTGCTTGCTTGATAAACCTATCGATTATTGTCCATATTTCCATATTCCCATGGATAGACTTGGATAATCCAAAGATAAAATCCATGGATATACTCTCCCATGGTGAATTTGGGATAGGCAATGATTGGAGTAATCCAAGTTGCTTTCCTCTATCATACTTGGTCTTTTGGCATACCACACATTTTGAAACATACTCTTGTATGTCCACTAATGGTAGGCCAATAGAAGTATGTCTCTACTCCTCAAAGAGTAGGTTGAATGCCTCTATGCCCCGCATAGGGAGGAGCATGGGATTCATACATGATTTTCTCACGAAGGGAGAGGGTAACACATAGCCTATTGCCATGGAGAAGATAATCATCTTGCAAGGCAAGGTGAATGGTTCCTCTTTCTTTCGCAAAGCAAGGATTGACATTATGTCTTTAAAATCAGGGTTAGTGGCATACTCATCTATCATAGAAGATAAATCATTATGAGTTGCTGTAGACACCGCATTAACTTTTGGTCATCGTGAAAGTGCATCAGCCACTTGATTATGCTTCCCAGCAATGTGAGCTATATGAAAATAAAATTGCGAAAGAAAATTTGCCCACCTCATTGTGTTTCCATGTGTTTAGGGCATGTAGAACAGCTAAAAGCTCTTTCTCACATAAATTCCCAAGACCCGTTCATCTGTATTGAGCCTTTGGCTCTCATATGCTATGTCATGCCCTTCTTGAAGCAAAGCTGCTCCAAGGCAATCACCACAAGAATCACATTGGACCTCAAATGGCTTTGAGAGATCCAAAAGCATAAGGACTGGTTGGGAGGTAAGCTTCTCTTTTAGCTTGTCAAAAGCATTTTGCTCCTTAGCAATCCATGAATACTTAACGTTCTTCTTTGTTAAGTCATGTAATGGTCCTGCTATTTGAGAGAATTTTTCTATGAAGCGTCTATAGAATGTACACATACCAATAAAGCTTCTTAGCTCATGTAGATTCCTTTGATTAGGCCATGCTTTTATTACCTCTAACTTCGATGGATCCATATGGATATCATCTTGACAGATAATATGACCTAAGTATTGAATCGCTTGAAGGAAAAAAAATAAATTCTTTTGATTGAGAAAAATCTCCCTCAATGTTTGAAAAATCACTTGGAGATGTTGCTTGTGTTCCATCAAGGACTTGGAGTAGATGATGATATCATCAAAGAACACTCTAGTGAATTTGCCGTAGGGTCTAAAGGTTTTCTCCATTAAACGATTGAACCTAGCTTGTACATTAGTCAAGCCAAAAGACATGACTAGATATTCATAAAGGCCAAACGTTGTACAAAACGTAGTCTTTAGGATATCTTCATTCACTATCCTTATTTGATGGTAGCCACTTTTAAGGTCAATCCTACTGAAGTAGATAGAGACTTGTAGCTTATCAAACATATCTTCTACCCGAGGTACGGGAAATCTGTTTTTGATAGTGATATGCGATATGTACCATCTTTCTTTTGCACTAAAAGGACTAGAGAACAAAAGGGAGAGGAGCTAGGCCTCTGCCTACCAATTTTTGTACTTGCCTCATGATCTTGTCTTGTTGAGCTTGGGAAACTTGATAAGGAGGCTTGTTATAGGTGGTGAGCTTCCTGGTAGGAGCTCAATTCGATGGTCATCATCCCCTTGTTTTGGAGGTAAGTCCATAGGGATATCATCAATGAACACATCTTGGAATCCTTTTAGAAAATTAGACAAGTCTAACTCTTCTTGATTCCTACCATTTACATTTGATGAAACATTAGGATCTTTTAGGAACTCTTTGACAAAAATCATGTACGCAGAAACTTAGCTTTTCATTGATTTGTCAAAAGCAGGAGGATTTACAAAAGTGGTATAGTATGACCAGACTCACTAGCATCTATATACATGCTCTTCTTCATGTAGGTGAAGTAGATTCTCCTTTCAGGGAACTTCATGTTTGCAGCCATGTGGTTGAACCATGGTGCCCCTAGGATAGCATCCTTATGTTGGAGAGGAGAGATAAAAGAGTCTTCTTTGTCAACATAGCTTTGGACATGAAGCCTCAACTTCCCAATCAAGGGAGTAATAGAGGCTTGATGTCCCTTGAAAGCTCTATTGACAGTTACAATATCTTCCATCTCAAAAACTTGAATGCCCAACTTAGTAGCCAACTTTGTTGATATGAGGTTGTGAGTAGATCCAGGGTCAAACAAGATGAAGACATCATGCTCCCTTACCTTTCCTCAAGAATAGGAGAGAGGTGATCCTTTGCAATGAGCGTCCTCATTTGGAGCTTCAATAGTGGAAGCTCTAGGAGTCTCATTGCGGGCATTTCTCTTGGGGCAAGAATGATAGCTATGTCCTTGCTCCCCACACTTAAAATATTTATGGTCCTTGCAAAAAGCTTCAAGCTCTTCAGGAGAGAGTTTATTTTTACCTTTGTAAACTCCCTTCTCCTTGGACCGATTGTTGTTGTTGTTATTGGAATTGGCTTGGGAAAAATTTTGGGCATTGGTTTTTCCCTTTGCATCACTCTTGTATTTGCTTTCCATGGGCTTTGACATTCCGTCTAGCCCCTTGTTGTAAATTGATGCGCCAAGCAACCATAGTGTGGTGGATTACTTCGGTGATAGAACCAGGCCATTGGGAGTTGACGTACTCAGCCATCTCTTCAGGTAATCTCGCACAGAATTGTTGCTTTTTCTCGACAAAGTCTATCTTTTGAAAGATAGTAGCCTTGAGATGTAATTCCAAAACTTGTCCACATATTTGTGGTAGACTCATGGGAGAGAAGCTTCAAACTCCGCCATTCAGTAAGCACTTTGTCCTTTGCATCGCTTGCAAGGAATTGCTTCATGATGGAAACTAGTAGAGTTTTCCATGTCTTTGGGGCTTCACCGTTGCCACGAAAGCTAGTCCACAATTGAAGATATGATTTTTGGAAGTGCATAGCTACATGGCGTAGCTTGGAGGACTCAGTGAAGCCCTCGTCTCCAAAGGCCGCATCAAATTGTTGGATGAAGGCCAATACTTTGTTGGTAGCACCAAAAGTACCATCATAGGTGAGAAAAGAGATACTCTTTCCTCCCTCTTTGAACTTCTTGAGCTTTTGTGACCTTCGCCATGCAGGGTAAGATTTGCGATGTCCTCCTCTCTTGTATTCTCTAGGAGAATAGTCATAGCTTTCGTCGAAAGAGGAGGGAGGTGAAGAAGAAGGAGAAGAGGGTGACCTCTTGCTTGCCCTTTTCTTCCTTTGTTTCCTCTCTTCCCTTTTGGAGTGACGAGGAGAAGGACTGTGGGTTGACCGTTTCCTCTTGGGAGGAGTTGGCAACCGTCTAGACCATCGTCTTCGTGGAGACACATCTTCAGAGGAACTTAGGGATTCATTACTTTCTCATTCTTTGGATTCCTCCTTTCATTTGGGAGAGAGTCTTCTTTTGGGGGTCTCATCAAGAGGCCTCCTAAGCTCTCTCTCCTCTTGGAGAGGAGGGGAAATCCCATAAGCGCGAAGTTGTTGAGTAACTTTGGCTTGCAAAGCAGGGTTGCCCATAGCTTGCTGCAACCTAGTAACAAGATAATTGACAAACATAGGGCATCATCATTACCACCTTCATGTGCAAAATCAAAGTTATCAATTTTCATTCTACTCTCTTGGTTATTGTCAGTCATGCTAATTAAACTTATGTATAGATTACTTTGTGCTTTGGTACCCGCAAAAACCTTAGTCGCACTCTTCTTTACCTTTGAAAATCAGTTCTCAAGCATCCACACCCATGGTTTAGATATTGTTGATTGCAAAGACTAGTGGAGCGGGTCTAACATTGCTCGATTTATAATGGTTCTTGTTGATCTTGCTCGTAGATCAATAACGGTTAAGCCAAAGGCAAGCCCTGAGAGGCTCCATTATTAAGACTATAGTTCCCAATGGTGTACCTCGAACTAGGCCCTTCTCAACCAAGATAATAGATCCCTGTCCCACTTACCCTATTGCAATAAATAGGCCCAACCTTTCATGGAAAACTTAAGGACCT
The DNA here is from genome assembly GCF_014529385.1 of Adiantum capillus-veneris. Lineage (NCBI taxonomy): Eukaryota > Viridiplantae > Streptophyta > Polypodiopsida > Polypodiales > Pteridaceae > Adiantum > Adiantum capillus-veneris. Next base: position 40,097,195 of record NC_140954.1, read on the forward strand.
CTCTTCTTAAGCAAGAAAAGAGAAACCAATAGCTTTGATACCAATGTAATGGAAATGGCCTAGGAACTTTGAGAATAGCAAAATTAAGAGAATTAAAGAGAGCATTTTTGTGAGACTACTTTGAGAACATAGAGGGTGAACTTATTTAGTGGTAGCAACTTAACCATTGTACTTAATTAACTTGGCATGAACAATACTTTTGCAAGAGAGAGAGAGTTTAGAGAACTTGACATTAATTGAGGACCGGATTAAAGTGGAGCCGCGGTACCCCCTCCAATAGGGTTTTGTATTGTAGATTCTCCCATCAAGAGAGACTTGGTACAATACAATCTTTGTGTTCCCTTTGACCTAGGTGATGCAATGAAGATGGAAAGCTTCCTTCATCATGAGCATAACATAGACTTTGTAAAAAGCATTAACTATCCCCATCCTCAGTCCCAAGGCCTCAAACACCTTCAAGGTGGAGAGAGCTAGCAGGGAATGAGGGTAGGGAAGAGTGTTGGGGTATAGGCGTCTGTGCCTTGCCCGGCCGCCCAGAGTCTGGGCGCCCACTGACTTCTATACCTTATACATAGCATAAGTGTATAGGGGGCTGCTCACCCATTGAGTCTCCCCACCCACATCGTGTGTGTCTCTCCTTCTCTCTCTCTCACTCTCCGTCTGTGGTGCTCCCCGATCCCCTTCAATTGGTATCAGAGCTATGGTGACCGCGGAGAGCACGACGGCTTTGAGAGCTTCGAGGCGATAGCTCGCTCGCTCTCGACGGTAGAGAGATTAAGAAAGCTTGGAAGCTTTGTGAGAATGCAATGGGAGCTTGTGAGCTCAGTTGAGAGTGATGTATGCTCTTGTGGAAGCTCAGAAAGGAGTGAGGAAGATTGTGTGTAAGTGAAGGTGTTGCCCTAAAACTGTGTGCGCAGCAGCACTGTTTTCAGATTCGTTTTTCTCCTTGTAAAATGCAGATCTGAGAATTCAGTCCGCCATGCCCATCCGTTTCGACGTGGTCTACAACTTTGCAGAAGAAACTTTTTGCAAATTCCTCACCGTTTTGCTGATATTCAGCTCAGACTGACTGTATACAGAAATTCCAGATTTTCTGTTGTCGCATTGTGTGCGAGTTTGATGTACTTTTGGAAGCACGGGAGATGCTTGAAGTTGAGTGCATAAATTCTGAGCTGAAGATGCAATTGCAGCTTGTGTTAAGCTTGTGGTTTGAGGGTTTTTTGGTAGACTTGGGTAACGAAGTACGGAGGCGTTTACACACCACCGAAGCGGTCTCTTGAGAGACGCAGGTTTTTGGAGCACACAGGTGGAGCTTCTTTCACTGGTTTTCACAAAATACTTTGGCAATGATTTTGTGCTTGGATTCATGGTCTTTGCGGATGGTTTGCATATGGTTATGGCACATGGTTGATGCCCATTATATATGCATTTTGGCGAGCACTTTCAAGTGCCGGTAAGCTCTCTTGAGAGCATTGTTTTCGCATTGATCAAGTTTCCGGATTGCAAATCTTTTGAAGTTTGCTTATGCGCAGTCACTCCGTTGATGTACGTTGAGTGCGGATTGCCATTGTACGTGAAAATGTGGAGCCATTTTGGCATTTCTACTCATTGGCATTGAGTAGTGTTATGGTTTATGGTAGAGATTGTACTTGAGTTTTTTGCTCAGTTTTCAGGGGAAATTCTGTCGGATTTTTCCCAGATTCTCGCCATAGTTTGTGATCGAGTGTTTACTCTCACTTTGACAGGTTTTGTCAGTTTGGACACAGTTTTGTGTTTTTTTGTATCCACTCTCGCAAGAGTGAGGAGTTGTGTATCTTTCTTTGCTTGAGACAGTGGTTTGCTCTCGGGTGGGAGAGTCTTGTGATCTCGAGCATTGTTTGCCATAGTTTTGCAGAGCTTATGCATGTATGTTGAGTGTAGTTTGATGCGCATTGATTGCTCATTGTATTGAGCTTGCAGGACAATGGTTATTTTGTGTTGATAGCCATTGTACGTCGAAACTCTGGCGAAATTTTCCCAGGAGTTTTATGCGTATCATTTATGCGATCTAGGTAGAGATTGCGGGTCGCACTCAGCATTTGCGTGTGGTGTTCTCTGTAGGTGGGAGATTTGTGAGTGTGTATGCATCGATACCGCACAGTGTGGGCTTGGTGATTAGCTCACAGATTGCAGTGTGATACTAGAGCAGGTGAGGCTTGTATTAACATTGCGGGAGCTCTATTTTGGAGTGTGTCTCACAGGTTTTACATTGTGTTTCTGGCCATATTTGTAGACAGTTTCCAGGTGTTTTTGGTGAGGTGGTTTTGCTTTCTAGTTTGCTACATTGTGCTCATGGCAGAGACAGGTGATCGATCAGATTGTGACCTCTCACAGATGTGCGTGTTTGATGGGTCAGACTTTGCGGCATGGAGAGAGTGTATGCTTGATGCATTGACACAGCGAGGGTTGCATCGACCATTGAGTGGTGATGCAGGTAGACCTTCAAACATGTCTGACGATCAATGGCAGGAGCTAGAGGAGATGGCACTATCTACACTCTCTTTGCACCTTGCGGAATCTGTATATGCTCTTGTTATGTATGAGACTACTTTGAGAGCACTTTGGCGCAGATTACATGATATGTATGATAGATCTGAGTCATCACGGACTCGTGTGAGACATGTACATTCACGAGCACGCCGACAGGTGACATGTTGGTATTGTGGTCATTCTGGACACGTTAGACGGCGTTGTTTTCGTCGTATGCGACATCGTAGGAGACATGGCAGTCTCAGAGATGTATGTAGTGATGCCATGGACTCAGTTGCTTTGACAGTTGAGGCACATGTAGTGTCGGAGTATACTAGTGACGGGGATGTCACTTTTACCTCGAGCTATGCACGAGATGCTATACATGTGAATAGTGCACTCCCTTCGCAGTGGTTGCTAGACGCAGATGCTATGTTTCATGTCACGCCGCATCGTGCATGGTTTTGTAGCTATTCTAGCGGGATGCTTGGCAGTGTACGTTTGACCGATGGATCGGTGCATGCGATAGCAGGTGCAGGAGATGTGAGACTGTCATTACCGAGTGGTGCATCTTACTTGTTACGACATGTGCGCTATGTACCAGATTTGACAGTGAGTTTGATCTCGATTGGTCAGCTTAGAGATTGTGGATGTCAGATTTCGCTACGAGAGCGAGATTTTGTGATGCATTTGGGTTCGCTAGTGATTGCGAGAGGTGCCAGGAGTGGTACAGGTTACCCATTGCATGTGGATCACGCGAGAGACGGTGTTGTCTCTGTGATCACGCAGCCAGGTAGAGAGCGAGAGAGCAGGCGAGTCTCTTTTGCTTGTGGGTTGCAGGATGCTTTGCATGGAGTGCAGAGTAGTGAGCTCGTTGTGCACACAGTTGGGGCACGACTTGAGCAGTCACACAGAGAGGTGACAGAGTCAGACATGCATGTTTTGCTAGTGACTGAGAAAAGCAGAGAGTCAGTTGTGCGAGATACTTCTATGCAGGATAGACAGGTAGAGCGGTCTTGCTCTAGTGAGTCACGACAGGAGGACGTTGTGCAAGAGTCTATGCATACGGAGTTAGAGCATGAGAGCTCTAGTGAGTCACAGCAGATTGAGTGGTCATGTTTGCAGTGGATGATTGCAGAGGAGGCTGAGACATCAGCGATTATGCAATCATTCCTTTCTATGCTCGACAGTGAGCATGGGGATATAGTTGTGCAGGATATGTCTTCCAGCAGACACCTAGAGCAGCTGGTTTGCTCTGAGGTTGCACGACAGGTTGATGCGTCTTTTGTGGACAGTCAGGAGATGCATGTGGCTGACACGCCTTGTCAGTCAGAGATGCCTATTGCCAGGGATATATATGTTGATGCATGCTCCGTAGAGCTAGCAGGGCCCGCTAGCATTGCATCGGCATTCTGTGGTCTCATGTATGAGATGCTGATCTTGAGACCAGATATCGCAGCTGCAGTGGGAGCATTTGCAGTTGGGGTTGTTAGTCGTTTGTTGACTGATGATGGCATAGTGCACGAGGGAGATATGCAGGTATTGCGTACATACTTGCAGTACGTGTGCGGTACGTCTGGTGGTGTATGGACTTACACGGGAGCAGGACAGCCGGATGCACATGATCACAGCCAGCCAGTGGGCATTGATTGAGAGCGGTTTTCTCTCGCCTTTTGTAGTCTTTAGACTAGGTTCCCTTGCTTAAAGGCACAGTCGCCTTTAAGTGGGAGGTTGTTGGGGTATAGGCGTCTGTGCCTTGCCCGGCCGCCCAGAGTCTGGGCGCCCACTGACTTCTATACCTTATACATAGCATAAGTGTATACTCACTCATTGAGTCTCCCCACCCACATCGTGTGTGTCTCTCATTCTCTTTCTCTCACTCTTCGTCTGTGGTGCTCCCCGATCCCCTTCAAAGAGGAAGAAGAAACATCCGTAGGAGAAAAAAATAGTTCTTCACTTATCATCACTCTTCTTGCTAGCATACATAATAGCATAGTAATGAAGATGGAGAAGATGGCAAGCTTAAGCATTGAAGCATGGCTCTTGGTTGGATTTGCATTCCATAGCCAAGAGTGTTGGTGTAGGCTCTCAACTTCTCTACTAGCTTGAAGAAGGAGATGGAGCTCCTGCACTTTGCACTTCACACAATGACTGAGTGAGTGAGTGAGTGTGTGTGTGTGTGTGTGTGGGAGAGTATACCCCCCAAAAGCTAGCCCCCTCCTTTCTTGGTCGACCCCCTCTTCTAGCACTAGCTTGCATTTGATCGGACCTCCTCAAGCTTGCACAATCATATGCTTAGTGCATATTAAGCAACAAGGGTAGTCTTGGGACAAGTGTCCCCCTTTCCACTTTAAGAGAGAGGACTTCATAAATGCATAGACAATTAATTACATTAATTAAATTAACTAAATTATCATTGGACCCCTTGGGAGGCCAACCAATAGGCTTTAGGCACACCAGGAGGGCAACATGAAGAGGAGCTTGACAAGTGTCCTATTTGCTTTCTTGGTACCAAGATTGCCTTGTGTGAGGGTGTGTGTGTTCTCTCTCTAGCCCCTACAAAGAGGGCTCGCCCCCTCATGAGTAGGGATTATGTTGAATTTGTGGAACACCTTACCCTCAAGCACCTTAGTCATGGAGGACCTTAGCACCTTAGTCATTTAGCACCTCAAGCACCTCAAGCACCTTAGTCGGCAAGCACCTCAAGCACCTTAGTCAACAAGTATGACAAGCACCTCAAGCTTGGACCGGGTTCCCACCTCAAGCTCAGCCCTAGCTTACCTAAGGTCAAAGGAATTTTAACGCTAACCATTTGAGGTCTTTAATTAAGCCAACCCTAAGGTCTTCATTAGCTAGCCTTGCTCTTCGACATATCATCTCTCATTTGGACCCCTTTACCATTGGCCCCGTGTTGATATAACATGTCTATATTCTAACCCCTGTTCTCGTCTATTCTCCCACATTAAATGATCAGTTTAATATGAGAAAATCATTTGGGTTGGCTAGATATTAGATTTTATGACACAAGTTAGAGACTATATAGACATTTTAGAGTGGAATGAGAGATTGTAGAAAGTCTACAATAAATGCAAGCACACTAGAAACCATAAGGTCATCTTTCAGCATATAATTTTTAATATTTCTAGAGACTTTGATTGAAGGTATACTGCAAGATATTAGTGGTGTGAACAAGTCACAAAGCCTATACTCATTTCACCAATTGGACAAATGCCTAGCTGAGAGTTTGGAAACCATCAAGAGAAAACAATCATTGTTTCAAGTAAGAAATTGGAATTTAGCTAAATTTCACATCATTTATGAATTTGAGGTTAGGGAACAAATAACAATTAGGGAATAGAGTCAAAGGAGACCAATAAAGATGAGTGTCTTTTGAAGAGATTGTAAATCAGGTTGTATTATATTTGTTGAATACGATATTTGAAAAGGATGTTTTGGATGCATGATGTTGGGCGCTATGAATACTAATGTTAGAATTAACCAAACAAGAACCTCTAGGTATCACTAAAATAATTTCCCAATGACTCTTAAAATTCAGCACGAGAACTATCATGGGCCTAAGATTTACATGGTAGAAGTATCTACGTGGGGTGAAGGAAAACCCAATGGGAAAAACCTAAGATTTACATGGTAGAAGTATCTACGTGGGGATTGTGCATATGAAGGGATGGTCGAGAGTAAAGGTAATCTATTTGGTCCCTTAGATTACAATAATGCCAACATAAACACTATAATCATAGGGTACCCTTTAGACTCTCTTGTTTATGCTCTCCAATAGGCATACCTACCTCTTTGAAAAGGTGGAACATTGTGTATGCTAGGCTCTTGTTGCTCACGAGTGTAAATCGCACTCTCTCAAAATTGTTGTAGCTTGTGCAATTATAAGTGCACCTATATGCGATGATGTGAAGGCTTACATTGTATTGACATCATAAGTGGATCCAAGTGGAGGTAGAAGAAAACATGAACAAGGATTGATGTTGTAGATGATGCATGAAGAAGTCTAGTTAGTAGCGGAAATGCTATGAAAGATATGTGGTCACATCAATTTTTTGCTTGTTATGTAAATTCCTTGTAAATTCCCACATGGAGGTGATATGTAATTGGTGTATTGGGCTCATTAAGAGTTCCCCAATGTAAGTCTACTGCTAAAGACTAAGCCTAGGTGATTAGTCAATCCTTTTTGGGGTGGTTGGTTCGGTGACCCTAGGTGTAAAAGCCAAAATGTGCAATGTTGTGTAACAACTTTTTGGAGAAGTGAGGAGAGAGGAGAGCTTGAGAAACATGGCTTTGGATTACTTCATCTTCTACTTGTCCCTTTCCTTCTCTACTACTCTCTTATGTATGTGCTACTTGCATTGTAAGTGCTGAAAGATCTTGTCCCTCTCTATGCTTGCATGGTCACTTAGTTCCATGCATGTGTGCATGTTGTAGAGTAGATAATGTGTGGTTGCGGCCATGGGAATGCATGTTTCATGGCTTTCTTTATGTGTGTAGTACAAAGTGTGTGTGTAAAGGGTAGAGCAAGACTGCACTATGTGTGTGTGTGTGTGTGTGTGTGTGTGTGTGTGTAGAGAATGTGTGTAGAGGGTAGAGCAAGATTGCACTTTGGGGGTGTGCGTGTGTGCGTGCGTGTGTGTGTGTGTGTGTGTGTGTGTGTGTGTGTGGGTGGAGAAGTAGAGACTGTGGTTGGAAAGAAAGTAGGATGGATGCATCTCCATTGCTCCACTCCCTTGCTTTGATTCTTCAAAAGGTCCTATTTCCACTCCAATTGAGAACTCTTATGCATGTGTGTGATGTTGTCATGCACTATATAGGTCACGAACTCTTTGGATAGATAATTTGGGTCGTCAATCTAGTGCACTATACTATGATTGCAGAAATCTTTGGTACCATTGTAGGGAGTAATTCTCCTAAGTTATTGGAGCTTGATTTGGACATTAAGGAAGAGAATAATTACTAATTTCCTCTTTAATTTCATGTGTTGGGTAGACTTGGGTATGATTACTGATTTAATGAAAAAAATAGAGTTACCTACTATCTCCTCCATTTTAGTTCATTATTACCTTGTCTCTTAACCATAGATTAATTGTTAAGCATAGTTTAATTTGAATTTAAGGACAACATTCACTTATTGTGGTTTAATTTGATGATTTCACCCTCTCATGGCTGATCAATGTGCCTAATTGTGGATAATCTCATGACTGATGACTGATATTCATTAATTTTGCCTCTTTGTTCACTAATTTGACAACTAACAAACTAATTTTGCACTTCGCGCTCACTACTTTGTGGTGGTTTTTGGTTGATTGCACATGCATATTTGCACAATCAAGTGCATGGTTGACTTGCATTGACCGTTGATTTATGCTAATTGACTAACGTGTTCTTGATTTTGGTCGGCTTGGGCAAGGATCAGTCACGAGAAAGTGCACGCGCCCACATGCACGCACACACGCACACACACACACACACTGGCTATTTTTTGAGCTATTTTTTGAATGAATTGACAAAACCTTTCTCTTCTCCAAAAAACGGGGGTTAAATGCCTTGTCTTTGATCCTCTTGATTTTTGCACCATATGATGGTTGTGGGGCTCACAGTCTCTAGAAGATTCAATGGGATTCATCAAACGGTTTTCCCTACATTCCCTTGTAGAGGTAGAGAGAGGAAGTATCCAGGTGGAGAGGTAGCAATAGAGGAAGGTGAAAACAAAGTTATAGAAACAAAATAGAGGAGGAATGATAGATATAAATATATAAATAAACTACTTGAGCCATTTCTCCTCTGATAATTGCAAAAGGTTGCACTCTTCTTTGAATTTTCACGTTCACCTAAAATGGAGCTTCATCAAATTGGCAATACCCAGTATGACAAATTGATTTCAAAAAAATGATACCCTAGATTCTCCATTTTTGTAAGTTTTATGTTAGCCTTGTGCACATATAGGGTGTCCCAGTTTGCAAGTAGGCCAAGGATTCTCTTGATTTTCTTAGCTTACATTTATCTAACCAACCCCCTCTTTGATGTCACCATGGAAAGTGGGTTGGCCTTGTGGCTAAATTCTACATACTATAAAATTGTGAGACCAAACAACATCTAACTATTCTTAAAATATCCCTTTTAAAAAAAACTCAATCTTCAAATGGCTTTTTGTATATCCACATTCAAACTTGATCCATTCCTTGTAAGGTACATTGATCAATAAAACTTCCATGGTTCTCTTTCTCTCTCTCTCTCTCTCTCTCTCTCTCTCTCTCTCTCTCTCACACACACACACACACACACACACACACACACACACACACACACACACACACACATGTAGGAGAGCTCCCTTGATCATCATATCAGAGAGTTCAACATTTAGAAGGAGTTTTTAGTCCACCTCATGTTTTTAGTCTTTCTAAACTCATGTGGCATTGGATTGTTTTTTACTGATGGGGCTATATTGAGGAATTTTATCCAACTCTAGTCAGTAGATTGGTAGGTCATGCTAATAATTGTATAATGAGACTCTTCTTCTTATGGTTCTTGTCTTCTGTTTAGTCCTTTGATCACTCATATCAAAGAATTCAACGTTTAGAAGGAGTTTTCGGTCCATCACGTGTACTTTTTTGGGTTGCCTCAATACTATGTTCTTTCTAAACTCATGTGGCATTGGATAATTTGAAGAGGCCAATTTTTTTTACTAATGATGGGGCTGTATCAAGGAATTTTCTCCAAAATTATGTTTAGTTTCGTTTGTTGTAATATATGCATAATCTCATTTGTTTGTGTGGTTTTGAAACTCACTTATTTTTATCTAGTCAATAAATTGGTAAGTCATGCTATAATGAGACTCTTTTAATTATGGTTCATGTCTTTTGTTTACTTCTTTAATTACTCCCATTGTCACTATTTTTGGACTTTTCACTTGTTAAAAGAAAAATTCTTGCTAATTTAACCCAATGGTTCTTCCTCTAATGCTTTGGATGTCTCCATTGCCGTTAAGTCCATCTCATTATCATCCATTGTTTCTTCTACTTTGATACATTGAACAATGATATTATTCATGATTATACTAGATTTCTTTGGCCTCTATATTTGTTGGACTTATCGCTCTGCTTTGTAATGAGAGACCATGTGCACCTGAGCTAATTGGTTTAGACTGTTGTGGTTGATTGCACTCTTGCAAAATAATTTTATGTTTGCCAACTTATTCTATGTCTACACAGAAGTGGATCCTTGCCTAATTTCATTTTTCCACAACATATGCAATTTTTGTTTCCATCAATACCCAAAGACAATGAGATCAATATGGAGCATGGTGCTAGTCCACTTCTGCCACAAAAACCATCAAGCAAAGAGATTAAAATTATGCAAGCTCCACTCCATGGTAAGAGCTCTCTACAATAAAAGTCAAGTCGCTCGAGTGAAAAACCAAACACTCCAACATAAGAGTTAAGACTTGGGCATTCCAGAGCCAAAATGTGGGTGGATGTTACACTTAGAGCTTTGAGTCCCATCTACTCGGTGTAAATAAATTGTTTGTACATAGCTTTTCTTTACTTTTCATCATTATGTGTACTTTTAACTCAAGATTGAGAGTTGAGCATATGTAAGTCATGCCGCTCATGCTGAACAAGACGAGCACAACAGTCCAAGTCTAAGTCTAAGATAAAGTTTTGGTGGAGATGGTGAAGCATACTCACGTATTCATGCATTGTAAGGGAAGAGCAAAGAAACCTCTTCAATAAAATGCCTCCTTGGACTTATGTCAGTCCCCTATGACACTTCAATGCCTCAAAAGTGCAACATAAATTTCTTAGAGAGCCCATCACAACTCTCTTTTTGCATCGCATACTATTTTTATTGAATGATCTTTGAGTATGCATCATAGAGCTTCTCACCACCGTCACACACATGCATTAGGTAAGTTTTCATTGTACAACCCATGCACATGCACTTACTACTCTCAATATGTCATCTTTCACGATCAAATAAAAGATGAAGGCACTTTTTGCCCACTAAATTTTTTCCTTTTCCTTCAGGTTTTCAATAAAGAAGAGTTTCATCATCAGCCAACACATAAAAAAATAATGGCACAGAAGTATTGTCTACACTGATACTTCCAAGGCATAACAAAGGTTGAACAAGGAGGTGTCCCCCACAAAGAATACTTCTTAACTATGATTGAATTGATACAGGGGTGCATCCTCACTAGCCTCATCAACATCTATTGCTTCATTGAGCCAAACCAAATGAAACATCAAGGTACAGAAATGGATTTCATGGAGTTCATATTTGGCAAACTTCACCACTATAAGGACAACCAATCATCAATTGCATTCAAGCTTACCACTTCCCATCAAAGCCTCTTCAAATTAAATGTCTAGCCATAGGTTGGTTGCTTCTAACTTCTTTCCATATTAACTTCATCATCCATATGCACCATAGCTTTTGATCTACATATGGGCATTTAATTAATCAGCAATTGAAATGCCTTGCCCTTGTATCGAATCAAATTTTAAAGAAACTCTAATCAATCCATGTGTGACTAGCTTTCATATATTTTCTTCTCTCTTACTAACCCTCTCACCAACAACCAACTTATGCCTTGTCACTTCCCAAAAACCCTTCAATATGTTCACCAATTTCACATTGGGCACCCTTCACAAAGGATTGTGCAAGGACGAAGGCTCATAAGACAGGGAGGATTTGTGTGTCAAAAAGTGAAGACATGCCAATTAAGGCTTGGTCAGTGTTGGTCAAAGTAGTCAAAGCTTGGTCAACCATGGTAAATGGAGATATGAATGATCAAAGTGGACTATCATGGCCTAATATGGCTATTTAGAGTGTAATGCATCATTAGGAGCCTTATTGGACCTATTTTTAAGGTGTTGCGAATGCTACGAGAAGGTTAAAAACTTAGTCAAAGTGGTGATTTGACAAAAGTCAACCATTGTGAAGGATTGGGGGGCTGGCCTCTACAACACCTTAAACCAACAACACCAAGAAAAGAGGATGAAGAGAATAGCTCTCTCAAGATAATATGGGTTGATCTTCTCTCACAAATTTTGACAACCTCACTCACGCTCAGCCTTAACTAGCTTCGACTAGCTTCCCTCTACATCGCTACAACTCCCACTATACTTGGATGCACTAAAGGAATCAAGGAAATCAAAGAAAAAAAGTAAAGAAAAACAATGGAAATCTCTGCACTTTTTCTCTTAACACTAGAATGGTAACAGGACACTTTTATGTCCTTGGACACTTTTGTGTCCTGTTAAGTGACCATTTTTCTTGAATTATTTGAAGAGTATGAAAATGAAGTTTTAGGTGCTATATATCCACAAAGTTGCCTTATGAGCTGAAAAAAACTTAGCATTTTTTTTTGAGTATCGATCTCACCATTAACCTTACTCTTGCACAACATTTTCGAACCAAAACTGTGTGAAAAAACGGGTCCTGTTTTTGGCTTTTTTTCAATTTTTGGCAACTATACCACTCTAAAATTCATGTTTGTGAGGTTTAGATGGCTAGAGGTTAGGCCTTCATAGTTCTCAACATGTTTTGATGCTTGTAGGGAGAGCTAAGTGTTAAAATGGAAAGTTATGACCAATTTACAAGAATTGCATAATGCTGTTTTTTGGCCAAAATTAGCACTTTTATGATTTTTTTGGTGGCTTTCTTGATATCCAAATTCAATTTTGATTGTGTAAGTGTAATGTATAACATAAAGCTAATCTTCCTTGAGTTTTGGGGGACCTAATATGCTATATAGCATAGTATATGATGATGGTTGAGTTTTTTGATTGCTGAAGAATACGATACATTTTAGAGTAGCAAGTATAACTTTCTCAATATTGCTAGTTTCTTAGGCCAATTGTGTGTATTTTGTAGGTAGTAACCATATCTAATCATAGACTACAAACTTGGCTAGATATTCAGTAGTTTCTATGGGTTTCTAGAGGTCATAATGCTAAACCCAATTTTTTTATGTTTGCTGTATTTAGCACTTTATCATTGCCCCCAAGGTTCCAATTGTAAGAGATCCATTATCCTTTTGACATGCTCCATGGCTCCTTTTGAATCGAGAGGCCCAAAGGGAACTAAGAAAATATGTATATAGTATCTGTATTGAGCGTGACTATAGAAACTTTGATGATAGGTCCGTAGAATGGCAAAAATGCAACTTTTTTGTACCTATTTTTTTTGCCCAAAAAATAATTAGTGAGGTAAAAGCAACCATATGTTTTGGTCACCAACCCATTGAAGTTAACGGGGCATTTTATCTCATGTCCTACAAAAATCTCCACTCTTATTTATATGCAATCAACCGTAAGAAATTGTTGTTTTGGGAAAAATGCAATGGTCCATCAACTTTGGGGGCTTGTAGTGACCAAGGGATGAGAAAAATTACAAGTTTATCATTTTTTCCATATGTAGTAGTTATTGAACTATAAGCTCATGAAAGGATTTTCCAAAATGAGTGGATCTACTATGGTTTTGGAATTTTTTCCCAAAACCCTGAAAGGACACTTTTATGTCCTGTTAGGTTACCATTCTAGTGTTAAAACCAAGGGCTAGTAGAGACTCCATAGGCACTCCCATATATACACATAGTTTGACCAAAACCCATCCAAATCAATCCCAATTTGAAAACCCACAAAGGTCAGCAAAAAACTCAAAAAAATTAACGCAAAACTTGGGGATAACCTTGCCCTTTTGAATATGTACAAGCAAGGAACTGCAACACATAGTCTACCCTCGACTAGTTGCACCACAGGAACTACACAACATGGTTGCCATACCTCAAACCAAAATGAAGAGAGGTCAATATGCAGAGCTAAGAACCCACTCTCATCAACCCATTGAGGAGAGACACACTCTCAACTCACCACACCAGGCAAGAGGGGCACCCCTACATCAAAACCCCCACTCTTCACCACAAGCTACAGCAACACAGAGTTTCTTCTTCACATATGAGATATTATTTGAAGTTTGGACACTTGCACAAAAATAGCAAAACTATGTACCCCACACAACTGGCCCGCATGTGTAGAGACAGATGGTACACACTGCCTTTGTACACTTTGTACAAGCATGCTTTATTTACATCCAAGGGTCCCAAAAGCACAAAAAAACACTTTTCAAATACTTTGGGGTTGCCCTCAAAATCACGTCGCCCCCCCAACAAGCTTGAAACATTTTCAAGTGTTTCAACCACATTGCCACTTCTCGTAAGCACCTTCAAAGCCTACACTACATGCAAGAGAATATGCACATAATGAGAGACAGAAACAAATTATCTTCTCTTATCAACCATATGCAAATTGCATCTAGCATCCAACCACACAACATAAACCATTTAAAGATCAGCATGATACCTCCCAACATATCTACCATACACTTCATATAAAAGAGAGACCATACAACTATTTTGCTACCATGTCCACAACAATACCAGTCAAAGCTATTCATCTCCCACAAACTATTGGCATGAGAATCATAGGCACATGATAATGATGCATCAAGATATGCTTTAAAGGTACCCAATATCTTCATCACATAAACATAAAGGCATCTCTCACTCATCACACACTCCATATCATCCTTGCTTGGCATAACTAGAAGCCAACTATCATCAAAGCCTTGTATCTCACAATCAACACCGACATCATCCCTCATACGATCTTCCTTATTTGTTTGCATCTCAAAACCATTCATAAGAAGAATAAGAAAATCCACAATATCATATTTTTCAAGGAAATCAAGCTCTTCGTTTTCTTGCATAAAGTCAAAACAAACGCTCTCTTTATCAAAGTGGGAGCTTGGAGAAACTGATAGCTCATTGAACAAGCCATAAGGGAAGACATAGTCTTCGATATCAACCACCTCATCATCACCAATGGATTCTTTGGTGACATTAGATGAATCCATATTAGCATCATTACCATCCAAGTGATAATCCAAATCATCAAAAGCATTTACATCATCATTGGCAGCCATAGGCAACTCATCAAACAACCTGTAAGTAGAGGCATAGTCTTCATCATCAACCACAAGAGTAGAGTAGCAGGAGAGTCTTGTAGACCATGTAAATCAACCACATCAGCATCCTCATACTCAAGAGGAGACTCTATACAACCCACATCACATACATCATCCATTGTAGATTCTCCCACAACTTTGCATACCAAAGCATTCTCATCAAATAGGCCGTATGTAGACACATAATCTCCAATGTCCATCCATATCAACATCACTCTTACCCATGCAATTTATACCATTTTTCAAAGCACAAAAATCGGCATCTTCATCATCAAGAGGAGAACCCATAGAATCATTTCTTTCTACATCATACGCATTCACCACATGCATGTCATTTTCTTCCACGTGATCACATGCTGCTATGTTTGCATGCTTGGTTTCTTCCTCAATAGCAAGTGACTTCTCAAGTGCATGACCATTTTCAACAACCCCATACAATAAATCATCCAAGTGCATATCCTCTATCTTTGGTGGCGCATTCAAACCTACCATAAACCTTATCTTCCTCTCTTTGTTGTAGGCAACCTCTAATGCTTCTTTCATACTTTTTGAATTCTTCAAATCCACATGTGAACGCAAGGTGGGCTTCAACTTGCTTATCAACATTTCCAACCTCTCAAATTGCATGTGTGTACCATGTAACTCATTCACAGGCATCACTTTAGCATGCTTCACTCACTTTTTCCATTGCATCCATACATCATTGAACCTCTTCCAAAAGCAAGAAACAAATTCATCTTCACGCATAGCTAAGCTCTTCACCCTTGACCAATCTTCATTTGGAGTTGGAATCAATACATATCTTTAAATAAATGTTGCTTCCAAGAGTGACTGACAACTCTTATATGCATCATTCAAGCTCTTATACCACATATATGCATCACCTTCAAGCAAGAGAGGAAACATACAAAGCCATTCTGCTTCACAATCATTCCTTGTTAGTAAACATTGCAATTGTACTTGTCTCAAGAACCTTCTTGGGTCTTCACCATCTTCACATGTAAACCTTGGAGAATTCATGACAAAAACTTACAAGTAAAAGGTTGAGCTGGACTCCAGGGAAAGTCTCAACCGGAGAGCCAAAATAGATCCTCAAGTAAAGGGGGCACCAAACCATGTGAAGGATTGGGGGGTGGTCTCTATGACAGCTCAAACCAACACCAAGAAAAGAGGATGAACAGAATAGCTCTCTCAAGATAATATGGGTTCTCACAAATTTTGACAACCTCACTCACACTCAGGCTCGACTAGCTTCCCTCTACACCGCTACAACTCCCACTATACTTGGATGCACTAAAGGAAGCAAGGGAATCAAGAAAACCAAAGAAAAAAAGAAAAAAAAACAAAGAAAATATCTTCACTTTTTCTCATAAAAACCAAGGTCTTCACTTCTTTTCCAACGCCCTTCCAGGTGCTAGTAGAGACTCCATAGGCGCTCCCATATATTTACATAGTTTCACCAAAACCCATCCAAATCAAGCCCAATTTGAAAACCAACAAAGTTCAGAAAAAAAATATGAGAAAAAGTGATGGAAAACTTGGGGAAAACCTTGCCCGTTTGCATATGTACAAGCACGAAACTACAACTCATAGTCTACCCTCGACTAGCTGCACCACAGGGAACTGCACACAACATGGTTGCCATACCTCAAACCAAGATGAAGAGAGGTCAATATGCAGAGCTAAGCACCCAATTTCATCAGCCCATCGAGGAGAGAAACACTCTCAACTCACCACACCAGGCTCTTGCAACGCAAGAGGGGCACCCCTACATCAAAACCCCCACTCTTCACTGCAGGTTGCAGTAGCTCATAGTTTCTTCTTCACATCTGAACATCTCTCCTCACTCACAATCCCAAGCTAATAAAAGTTGAATTTTTGTTCATATTTTTAAAGCACTTACTCACTCTTTGAAGTCTGGAAACTTCTATGCACAAAAACAACAAAACTATGTATACCCCGCATAACTGCCCCCATGCGTAGAGATAGCTGGCACACACCGCCTTTGTAAACTTTATACAAGCATGATTTATCTACATCCAAGGGTCCCAAAAGCACAAAAAAACACTTCTCAAAGACTTTGGGGTTGCCCGCATCATTCCTCAAAAACACGTCACACTGTAAAGATGTCAAATATATTCATGTAATAATTTGTTGAAATGAGAACAAGAAGAAGAGCAAGAATACAAGTTTATGCACTCAATGGGCTACTAGTTGCACGAAGATAAAAGATGTTTTGGGAAAATGGTGATGCATGATATGACGTAATGTTCTCATGATAGCCTGATCTTATATGAGTTCCAATTTGTACCTCCTAAGGTCCAAGTTTATGCTTAAAGTAGTTATTTTAGCTATTGTCCACCCAGACAACTAGAAATATCACTTTGTACAATGTGAAAGGGCTTTTTGACCTAATCTCTAAGCAAGAGCTCCTTGACTGCAAGCTCAAGCTTCCATAGATTGCAAGCTTGGTTTTTAATCTATGTTGGTGTAATGAAGAGCTTCTCTCCTTGTCTATTCTCTTCTATTCTCCATTGAGTGTGTGCTTGCGCTTGTTACACTATGTACATGTGTAGAAAGAAGCGATCTCTCCAATGCTTGTGTTCTGCTCTCTTGAGTGTGTGCATGTGCTTCTTTATGTAGTTCGTGCTTGATTGATGAGAACCAATACTTGCTTTATTATAGATTGATTAGGATTGATTGAGTGGGTAGGATTGAGAAGAGGTATCTTCACAATAGATAACTCTTTATAGTATTCTAGCCAGGGTAGAATAGATGCACATATTGCATTGTGTGTAATGAGACTCCAATATGCCAGTATGGTCGCCACCAAGCACTAGCCAAATATCTATTGGATTTGATAATTTATAGGATTCATATGTCAACACCCGCATAACAAACACACCCTACCTTATGGGTGCAACTACTTTTTAACAAGCCCTTCTTCTTGCCTAAAATTTGGACTCTTGGCACCTCCTCTTCTTCTCCTCCCTTTTCTAATATTCCACACAATCCAACGAGCCTCTTCTTCAACATGGTGCTCTCTTACAAGAATCTAAGGAGGAGGAAATTTGACTCCTACATACCAACCTCCATACAGATCCTCAATTTTGGTAAAGCAACCCACCTATTCGTTTGACAATGCCATTTCTTTCAACTTTGTTCACAATCTCACCTCACAACCTCTCACAATGAATGAAAAAATGCTCATGCCTAGGTCTTAAATGCATCCCACAACCTCCAAATTCTCCACCCAAATCCACTCTAGAAGCACATGATACCATGGATAAAAGGCTTCAATAAAGAGGTTTTCAAAACCATAAAGCATGCCTCACCTTCTCCCCACAAACTGCCCAAACCTCATTGGAGGCCACCCACAGAGGATCATTCTTTAAAAACTATCACGAAACAAAACCATCACCATCTTGAAAACACTGAGGAGTAAAAGAAATCCTCTTGGCGCTAAACTCCCAAAATTTGTACATTGAGCCCTCAAACCTCTTTCACAAAACAATTCCATAGTGAGTAGACTGGCCAATAAAAACCTAGGCTAACTCTCCTCTCCAAAGAATGGTATGAAAGTAAAGCCCTTAGACAAGTCCAAGATTACACCATCTATCAACTAACCACCATCCCCTAAGTATCTTCCCTCTCTCCATTCTATGTCATACATAGATATACCTTTCTCCCCCTCAACAATGCATCTATATCCGTCACCACCTCCAAACCGTTTAAAGCTTTCCCAATCTAATTCCTTTTGAAACTACACAAAACCTCCGGCGACACCATCCAATTTTCTCCTATAAGGGTTATATCTTTGAAAATGCCTCTAAGTGGCTCCACATTGGACTATACCCTATTCTTTTAGCCCGATTCTAAGCCCTTCTTATTCACCAGTCCCTCTACTCTAGTATCCCCATGAAACAAGGAATCCAAGCTCTCAAATTAACCATCAGTAACCCTCCAAAAACCAATTTTGTTATCTCTCTTGCTATCCTCATCCTTACACAGCATTATCTATAATCAAAGACAAGGTGTAGAAGCAAATCACAGGTACAACTATGAGATCCAATTTGTTGTGGTGTATGCATACCTCTTCCCATATCACCTAGACTCCTCATCCTCACTTCTTCCTAACTCCAACTTGAAATAAAATAAAATATTTATTGACCATGCCTTTGGAGAATGGACCCCCCCTTGAATCTTGGACACTCTCTCTCTCAATACATGTGCGGGAATTTTATATGAAACATATCAAGATTACCCCTTCCATCTTTAGATTTGAAGCTACAATCATTAACATTGACTTGTTTAAGAGACCAAACTTTCTAGCTCAAGGTAACCTCGACACAAACTGTCACCAAAAACCTCTCCAATCCTTTCACTACAAACCATGGATCTCTCGTCGTCTACTCCCTCTTTTGTTAAAATGAAAAAACCTTCTTGGCACCCTCAAGTTTCAAAACCCATATCTCCACCTTCTTGGAAATAACCACTCCTTTTCATCACAATCTTGGACTCCCCCCCACCCCAAACCAATCCATTAAAACTTCTTCTCTTCCCAATTTCCCCTAACTTAACACCACTAATGAGCTCTCAACCTAGAGAGCAAAACACAATCGGTTAATCGATTTGCCTAAATCAACCCTTCATCCCACCCTTCCCCTTCCTCAACACCAATGAGTGTTCCACATGCTTAGAAAAGATGCAACGAAACTCTAAGCTTATGTATTTGCCTTTTTATGACATACAATTTAAGCTTGTATTATTTTTGTCAGTAATCTTGAGGTTAAATTTTTGTTTGATCAACCATGAAGCTTTTTATAGCCTACACAAAAGTAATTGGTAGGTATAGAAGTCATTTTGCACTTCCTAGATGTAAGATAATCCTTGTTCTAAACTTTGGTGGAGCTTGTCTTGGATTTTTCCTCTATTATATTGAGATCATTAGGTTCTAAATGTGGACATGAGGCCAAATATTTTGTTTAGGCAAACATAAAGTTTGAAATATCACACTCAAAAACTATTGTGCAATAATCAAAGACAAGGCCATTTCAAAGGCCACCTATAAAGAAATTAAGGATTGCTTACATTTGCAACCTTGTTTAACATTTAATTCCTATGCATAGCATTTGAACGATGGAAAAATTTTCATCTAAAAGATTTAAAAAAAGCAAAGATTGAGAAATCAATCTGGATGTGTTAATTATTCCCACATAGCTCCTGTCTAACTAAATCCCCTAGCATAGCACCATGGCAAGCAATCGCTCACACTTCTCTCGCATGCACGCACTAGAGAGAGAGCATGCATGGATAAGAGACAAGAAATTAAAATATCTTTGCTCACTACAAAAAGTGCAACATTCTTGGGTGTGAAGAAACCTATGGGTAAAATGCTCATTAAAAGAGCATGTGGTAAATCTTCAAAAGATATTAGTATTTGTGGCATTGAATAGCTCCCTTCAAGATATCTCCGATTGAAATTAAAACTTGTGTCATTCTTGTACATTATAAGGAGGCTTACAATATTGTGTACAAAAAGTATATGTAGTTGTAAAGGTTAAAGCAATTTGCAACACCCACGTATAGGACTCCACTTCCAAGGAACATTGGCGACATAAATGCCTTATTACATGTGCACTCAATAGAGAAAGTTGGCTCCTCATGCAAAATGGTCTTCAAAATAGGCAAAAACCAATTACACCTTAAAAAGGTACCATTCATTCTAGGAAATTGCATTGATTGAAGTGCATCGCCCTTCATCTTGTTCGACTCCATGCCATTGACTCACTTGCATTCATCAAAGAGAACACAAAGTAAGTTATCTAATACACTCTGCATTTAACAAGCACTAGATTTTATTAATGAAGCTTTGTTTGTAATTGTAACCAAGACTACACCTCTTTAAGGCCAAAGGTTTTGAAATGAAAAACCTTCTTCTTGACGCCTGTAAGTAAAATTCAAAAACCTCTTTTCCCACTTTCTTGGAAATCTCCTCTCCTCCTTTCATTAGAATATCTCGTCCTATACTTCTCGTCTTCCCAATCTACCCTAAGTAAACCCCACTAATGAGCTCTCAAATCAAAGAACAAAAAATATTTGGTTAATGTATTTGCTAAACCAACCGTACATCCCACTCTTCCTTTTCCGTAATTCGATAAGCCATAGCAAAATAGGAGTATGATGAAGCTGTGTTCCTCTATTTGCATTTCTATGACAAACTTTAGGCTTGTATTATGTTTGTATGTAAACTTGAGGGTAACTTTTTGCTTGATCAACCATGAGGCATCATTTTCACTATCGTTTAACTTGTATTCAACTTCTCCTCTATAATATGAGAATTAGGTTTAGCTGTGGACTTGAAGGCAACATCACGCTTGCGCAAACATGAAGGTTGAAAGATCATCCTCAAAGCTATTGTGCAATATTAAAAGGCAACACCATTTAAAAGGCCATTTGCAAACAAAATGCTTCCATTTGCAACCTTGCTTAACAATGAAATCCTATGCATATCATTTGAACAATAGTAAGGTGTCATCTAAAACATAAAAGAAGCCAAGATTGTGCAACCAACTTGGATATGTCCATTCTTCTCACCTACCTCCTACCGAACTAAATCCCCTTGCACAAAACCATGGCAACCCCATCTCCACTTCATACAGTACCTTTAACTACCCTTCTTTGCATTGCATTCTCAACCACTATACAAGCTATGCTCTTTTTTCAATGCACACAAAGTTTAAGGTGAAAATACATGATGGAGAAGCTAAGATCATCATTTAATGCATCTTTTATGTAAGGCCCAAGCTTGAAGGCCATAAAAGCTAGGTGTTACTTTAGCTTCAAACAGATAGGGGACCCAACAACAAAGGCAGCACAATTCACATCAAATCAATCTTGCTTGAAATGAGAATGAGAGAGAGAGAGAGAGAGAGAGAGAGAGAGAGAGAGAGAGAGAGAGAGAGAGAGAGAGAGAGAGAGAGAGAGATTTGCATATAAATATACATGAAAAAGAGAGGAGCAGAAAATTAAAGCATCCTTGTTTGTTACTTAGTGTACCCCTAGTTGGTGTGAAAAAATTAATGGGTAAAATGCTCCTAGTATAGCATTAAAGGGAAGATGTGCAGAATCTTCTCTTAGCTTTGCTAAAAGTTAATATTGTATGTGGCATTGAGTAGTCCCCTTCAAGAGCTCCCCGATTGAGATTAAAATCTATATCATACTTGTACATATTACCAATATCAGGCACAAAAGTATTAAGTAGGTGTAAAGGTTAAAGCAACTTGCAATGCCTATATATAGCATTCATAATGTTTAATTTACTAGAGTTTGCATTTGCTCTCTCATTCAAGATATTGAGACCAATAGGTTGTTTAAATGTAGACTTGAAGCAAATATTTCATTTGCACAAAGCCCATGCACAATGAAACAAGGCAAAGCCCGTTGCGACACCATTTGCAAATGCAAGCACTTGTAAGCTTGCTAAAGATGGAAATTGTATTTATAGCCACTTGAATGACGGTAAAATCATCGCCATAAAGTGAGAAGAAAACAAACACCACCTTGGATATGTTGCTGAATATAACCTAAGGTCGCTGGGACACATGTAGCTTCCTTTACCAACCACCCCTTGCACCTACCCTGAAAGCAAAATTCCCCGTATCACACACGTCCACCCAAACATGTGTGATGGTGGTGCAAAACTACTGGCTGGAAGCTGTGTCTGCGAGAGACTCTTGTTGCCCGTGGTAAGCCCATCGCCCATAACCAAAAGACAGCCGACAATCCCCGCAGGCCTTAAACTCTGGATGCCACGGAGGCAACGAGATCATTTTACAGCTGTGCTAGACTCATTCATTGCTATAGATGTGAGATAACTTAAATTTCTCCAGTCCACCTCCTGCGTGTGAAACAAAGGCACCCAAATTTGCTTGTTCAGGCATGTCTGGGCGCCCACGTGTGACAGGGCCCTAAGAGTTGGAAATCACTAACATTGTGGCAATACTCACTTATTAACAATCCACAATGATATAGGCCATTTCAACCATCAGACTGCATAAAATGCTGATAATTTCAAGGAAAGTTTCTGTTTACTACAACTTTAGAACAAAGCTTCTGCATACATCAACTGGAAACTGCTTTCTTGTTTGCCCTTTTCTTGCTTCGGCCTTCCATGGCTTCCATTTGCTTCACTGCCAACCCAACAATATGGGGATCTTGATAGCCGAACACGGTTTCGTAACTAAGCTTCTCAATTCCTTGCGCCTCCTAAAGTCCAAAAAAAGGGGAGAAATTGTGTTTTCAAATTGAACTGCACTTTCAAACCTACATGCATGCAAGCACTAGCTCTCTCATGCCATGTTTATACCTTCAATCAGTTATAGCTTATAGATGTGACGTCCATTCTAGGGAATTACACTCAAGTACATCACCCTTCGTTTCGTTGGACTCTGCCATTGACTCGCATTCCTCAAAAGAGAACATAAAATAATTTGTCCGATGCAGTCCATGTTTAATAATAGGCACTAGGTAGTAGGTTTTCTTATAAACCTTTGTTTGTATTAGTAACCAAGACTACGTCTCTTTAAGGCCATAGGTTTTGATGTCCCTCCAAGCATAATTATTACATTTGAGCACCATGGTCCAATATTTTAGTACTGAACAGACTAAAGAATCTAATATGAAAAAATAAAAAAGCTTTGAGTTTGTACTCACAAGTCCAGAAAAATTTTGACAAAGGAGAATCGTCAAATGCATCAGACCTCTAGAGGAATTTATGTTGTCCTCCAAGATGCATATATCCTGAACAAAACCAATCTGAGGTGCATGAATGAGATGTGGCAAGAAAGGCCGCAAACGTGCACTGATCACCTGAGCCAATATCTTATACACGGAGGACGTGAGAGTAATCTCCCTACACTGAACAAGTATGAGGAATCCTCTGACTTTGGCATAAGAGAAATCAACCCGGAAGACATAGTGGGAGTTTGTATCGAAAGTATGTTTACATATACCCATAGAAGGTCACAGAAGTCTGAACGCATGTTGCATACCCCGTAGAATTGCATGGCAAATCATATCCCCATGCTACAAGAACAACTGATGAGTCAAACCATTCTCTCCAGGGCAAGAGGCACCATCGATACCAAGCACGGCATCACACATCTCCTTCATGGGGGAAGGAGCCAGCAAAATCCAATACGTCGTCCCCATCTCAAAAGAGAGGGAACTACCCAGTCATCACCCATTTTAGTCTTTTGCATTGTGCCTTGGTTTTCAGTCGTCAGAGGCTTGCTGTACTTTTGGGCCGCTTATGCCCTGCCTTGTCAGATAGCTGCCATGTCATGTATGTGATGCCAAGTCTCCACATCAGCTACATCAACTTAGCTGTGCCTAGAAGCCACAAATCCAAGCAACAGACTATCCCTTCACCTTGCTACTGCCACGTGGCAAAGAAGCCATATCACTAAGGCTCCCACATCAGAACATCCAATCAGCCACCAGCTGCTCTGTCAATGAATGGCCTGCCACATCAGCTGTGATGAATCAGCAGCACCACTCTCTGGCTACCAAATGTCACTGTTCACCACGCCATCCACTATGCCAACTGCACTGACATGACAAAAGATAGCTAATCCCTAGTGCATCTCGCATCTACCACCGGGCTATCACTATGGAATCCACTACGGATTGAACCACACACTCTTCTCGTATGCTTGGAGAACACTCTCAGATCCAGAGCTAGGCTCCAAGTCATCGTGCACCTCTCCCGTGTAAAAGCCATTGATTCCTTCCACCTTATAAATACATTTAGTTAGCACCAGCACTTAATCGTGCTCAGCTAAAGTGAAATGTGCTTGTCACTTCGTTCGAGTGATTCCTGAACTTAACCAGGCACCAGTAAATAACCTAACATTGTTACCTTTCCTTTGTATGCTAAAACTTTTCTCAGACTGTAGAACCTCATAAAGTCCTCAACTTCAGACTGTCCATCTTCTTGCTATTCCCACATCTTCACAAAGCATTCGTCGAATGTTATTGGCTGTTCCAGATTGTCAAGTACACAAGCTCTGCTTCACATCTAGGATCCTCATAGTGAATCCATGTCCTCTAATGGCCACACATTGGCACTTCTAGCTGTTCCATGATTCTTCCAGAATCTATAACAACAGTTCAAGAACCAAAACTATACACAGTATGAGTTGGGCTGATACTAAATAGTGAAAGGACTGCTAGCAAGCGTTACGTACGTGGCATCCAATATTACAATACCAAGAACAGATTTAACATAGCAAAAATTGCATTCACTAAACAGGGATCCTCTAATCACGCCTCGTATGGCCATCTCATAGGCCCGGAGGCCGCAGTTAGGGATACACCCAAGCATGACTGTGCAAACTGTACATATATGCTTCCACTTACCACCATGTCATCCCATCCTATGGCCACCCCTAGGAACCTACAGCTCCATGGCCCTCTCTGGAAACACACAGTGGCCTGCCAGATGGATGCCCATTAACAATATTCTGGAAAAGAATTAAATCTTAGGGAGACTTCAGCCTTCAAGCTATCTAGGACTTCAAAATTCTTGAGCTTCTTTGTCTTGAACTTCTGTTTCTAATCAAAACATTTAGCTGTCGTTGCTAAATCCCATGTCATTGCATTATTGCATGAGGTTGACTATGTTAAAAGATTGCTCGGCTAAAGAAACCATGAGGTTCCAAGCTCAAAATATTGTTGTTGCAAAGTATTTTCGGAAAAGAACACTTCATCTGTTCGAATTATTTGAGAAGAAAGCTCCGATGAAGGATACCAGTCTTGATGTGATAGTGAATACATATCTATGTAACACACATATATATAGTACATCAAAGAAAGCATCATCATATTCTATTCACAATATGCAACCACATCTTTGTCCTTAAAGGAAACATCACTAGAACAACTTGTGGCGCCTCGCCATCTTCGTCCATCACAATGGAAGAAGGTAGGGAATAATAGCGTATGCATCTGCATCTGAAATCAGATCAACTGCATGATCGACTGCACCAGGTTGGTTTAAAGCTGCAGCTTTGATTATTATCTCTATACTATTTTAAGTCATCGTAAAGTCAGCTCGGGTCCATCCTTGGCAAGATCGAGGAACAGGGTTTTTGGAAGGTGAAAGTGCTTCGGATTAGAATTCCTTTGCAAATTAGACAACTTTGGCCGCTTCAGGCACTCATACCAATGATGATCACCTACACAAATGGTTAAGTCCATCTTCCTTTTAAGTTTCAGCAATATTTGAAGAAGAGGCTTATTGAGTATTGAAACGTCAATCTTGAGAAAAGTCACGTCCTTAACCATGATCAAGTGGGACATTTGAGAAAGATCTGCTTTGACCACCACTAGATTGTCAATCTTGTGTGTAGGACCTTGAAGCTAAAGAGGGTACTGCTAATTGTAGCCTAGGCTGAGAATGTTGCATTTCAAAGGAGATATCTTGACGATATGCTACAAACTTCAAGTATCACCAATACAAAAGCAATCACCATAAAACTGATGCTTTAGCGTCCAAAATCACCAAACATTCAACATTGTAAATTGCAGCATGTAGGGTCGTCAGATTGTATTATGTACATCATCTCGCATCATGGGTTCAAGCCTGTCGACAAAAGAATGTAACAAGTCGGTAGAGCTTAAGGAATAATCTCCATAGTCAACTTCTGAAACTGGGAGATGTGGTCAAGGAGCAAGTTTGACTCAGGCAACAAAGAGAGGAGCGCACATGGAAGTCGACATTTGTAGAAACCAATGTCATGCAAAGTGCACACTGGAACTCATCCCATGTAGTTGGCCAGCTCTACGAGCCAGCGAGAAGACCACTGGAAGAGACTTTGATAACTAGAAACAAACAAAAATACTTCATACTAGATCACTTGCAAATTTCCCTTCGGAGGGTGTTGGCAGCCAAATAGGCCCCCTAGTGGTATTTCTTTGTTTATTAATCTATCATCAAGTCACAAGCTCACGGACACGAAAACCCCCAGACAAGGATATGGTGGCAGTTTCCCACGATTCGAAAATTTGGCATCGTTACCTCTATGGTGCCCTCTTCGTGGTATGGACTAACCACCATTCATTGAAATCTCTCTGTGCTTAGCCTGCCCCTCAAGATCACAAGGCAAGATGGGCCGAGCTCATGTGAAAGTTCAACTTTGAGATACGCTACCGGAAGGGCACTGCCAATGGGGAGGCTGATGCCCTTAGTAGGATCGCGAGGATAAATGTTCTTTCGTTCATTGACATCTCGACCAACTTTTATCTTTCTCTCAAAGGCCGTTGCCAAACAGATCCTCACTTTGGTGAGATTTGGCGACGAGTCCAAGAGGGATACGTAGTTTGAAAAGCAATAGCGGTCCGGACGCCCGTCCGTTGGCTATGGAGAGAAAGATAGCGGAAAAGTATTCCATTTGTGGTGGATTACTTTTCAAGCAAGTTTGAGTGTGTGTGCTTGTTGTTGACGATATCCGCAAGAAGATTTTGTTTGAGTGTCACAATGCTTCAAGAGCAAGACACACTGGCATACAGCGTACTTTGGCCTTCGTAGACCGGCATTTCTATTGGCCGCATATGAAAGCCTTCGTTGACAAATATGTGTGGGAATGCACGCACTGTCAGTTGAATAAAGTTGAGCGTCAAAAGCGTGCTAGGCTCTTACATCCTCTACAAATGCGGCAAAAAATGGACTAGCATTCATATGGACTTTGTTGTGGGACTGCCGTGGACCAATCATGGTCATGACACCATTCGTCGATCGACTCACGAAGATGGTACGCTTCATAACAACTCGCGCCACCGTAAAAATTACGAAATAGCTCAACTCTTGGTGGAGAACCTATATAAACTTTATGGATTGCCCGAGTAAATTATCAATCACCAGGATCCCAAATTTTATGGGATTTTTCGCAAATGGTCTTCCAGATTTTAGAGACTCGTTTGTGCATGTCATCCTCTGATCATCCTGAAACCAATGGACAGACCGAACGCACCAACCAAACCATGGAGGATATGCTATGTGCATATGTCTCGCCATCCATCTGATTGGGAATATTATCTCCTACAGATCGAATTTTCTCAGACCAATACTAAGCACTCAGCTACTGATTATAGCCTGTTCATGCTTTTGTATGGTTATGAGCAAAAACCACCAATTGCCACTAGGTTCAAAGGCGTAAAGATGCAATCCGTGGCCGATTTCTTGCACGACATGCAAGAAATGCTCATGCTCGCTAAGGAAAGCAAACAAACCGCCCAACATTGGGCTTAATGCTAACCAGCATTGACAGACTTGTAATCTCCAAGAGGGAATGCGGGTGTACCTTAAGGTACCAAAGGATTCTATGGAACAAAGCATAGAATTCAACTCCTCCCAGTCTTTGGGTTTACGTTTTTCCAGAATTGTACTATGCCGCCAGATGCTAGGTGTATCTTTCAGATACATGCTAACATGGCGTAGTTTCGAGCCTTCTGAGAAGTTATCTTCTACAAAGGCCACTCGAATTGTCGAATGAAAGCGAGAGCCTTGGTAACAACCCTCCTTCCATTATAGCATTCGAATTTGACATCTTTATCTCCAGCTTTGAGCGTCTTCTTCTTCTTGTGGTGTTGGGACCGCTCTTGGAGATGTCTTTGGAATCTTTGTGCACCGGAATTCTGTGTCGACTCTTCCTTTAATCCTCATCTTGCTTTACTGCTTGCAATGGTGGTTGTTCTACAGCCTCATTTGGATGCAGCTGGGTCATCAAGAACGATATTATCCACGTTCTTCATAAAAGAGTAATTCGATGAGTAATTCGGCTAAGGGATTGAATCTTTTTCATGTTGTCGAGAGGTTCCCACTATAGGATCCCTCTAAGGCTGTGTTGGAGCGCCAGTCTAAGGTATTCCCTCACTTGGCACTCGGGGATTCTGGGGTAGCTCTTCCACCATCTTTGCTTTCCCTTTTTCAAGGGTCTTAAGCACTTTCTGTACTCTGGCTGAGCAAGAGCAGCTTGCAATTCCGCATTCTGTTGCCTCAGCCGCTCGAGCTCTTCTACTTGTCTTGCCATGACTGCTATTTTTCTGCCAAGAATTGTCTCTTCTTAGGAAAGGAAACAAGAGAACCTTGCTATGATACCACTGTCACAAAAATGAAAGTGTGCACTTAATACTTTAAAGTTGATTTACTATTTCACGTAGGATTCTTCACGACATAAAATTGAGAAAACAATGCAGAAAAACGACACAGCACTAGGGATGAGAAGATGGATTGGTCCCCTCCCTTGAAGGAGATTTGTATTACTTTCTAAACTTACAAGCACAAAAACCCGAAACAGTATTCATTATTCTTGTCCCAAAAACTTTTCTGATGCATTAAAAATGCACAGATTCATAAGCCTATTGGCTGAAATTCATCGTACAAGTAGCCACACGAGAATTACATGTGCGAGAGAAGCTTCTATTGTTATCTGCTCGCGTAGGGGGTACCTACACAAGTACTTCTTGGCTGAAAACTGCTTTTGGACTTTGTCGGAGTGCTGAAATCTGTGTGGGCAGCCAATACTGTGTTTGTCTGAGAGCGTATATCCCCTGTAGGGACGTATGGGTTATCCTACACCTTCGCCGCACAATTTATGGCCTCTATGCGCCCTCTACAGATGCCTAAGCAAAGAAATCGTTGAGGAGAGAGAAAGTGGTTGAACTGAGAACTGAGAGAGGAGGCTTTGTGTGTGTGGAAACTGCTGCAGAGTGTGCAAAACTGGTAGCGCTACCCTTTCTTATAGCCTTGTGAGGAAATTTGGTCATCTAGCGCTGCATGAGAGAGAGAGAGAGAGAGAGAGAGAGAGAGAGAGAGAGAGAGAGAGAGAGAGAGAGCTCATAATGTTTCTACGCTGATTGTCCCAAAAATTTGACTAGAAGGTGCAGATGTGCATCTTGTATCTCTACAACTCAGAAAAGCATCCGATCATAAGTCACCAAAACCGGCCAGCCTTGCACATCAAAGATAGCACCCACCAACCAACATTAGCTGACAAGTCCGTGACACCTGAAATCACCCAATCCCAGCCCTCTAGAATGGCCTCCTCTATCATTGTCTAACCCTAGGACCTATGTCAAACTGAGCCGCCATGAAATCAACATCTAGAAGCCGCAACTCCGTTCACAAAAGCATGGATCTAGCAAGGCCTCAGTCCCACGTGCCCCAATCAATGTGCTTCCTCTCCCCTAATTGTCTGCCATCTAAATCCATAACAAATGCATTCCAAATAAGGGGCTACCTCTCCACCTCCTCCACACAATCCCTACGAACCAATGCTCTCCTCGTGGAAACCCATATCTAAACCATCGAACACAAATAAAGGTGAAAGCCAAGAGAGAGTCAAAGGAGCATCATTGAAGAAAAAACAGAAATCCTGCCTCCAAGCATCACGAACACCAAAACGTCAAACCACCGTCTCAAGCGCATGCGAGAGAAGCGAGAGAAGAAGGTTCCAAGGCTCATAGCCAAGAAATAGACCTCTAACCATGAGCTTGGAAAGCAAAGCTCTGCTCTGTATCTCCGTCCCTTGAGCATAGAATGTGAAAGCGTGAAGTGGCGGCCCACCTCCCCCAATCGTGACGGCACCAATAGCACTCGTATAAAGCAGCCACTCTTGAGACCCAAGCTACGGGAAAGCCCATCCCATTAAACCCTATCGTAAACCTTCTCAAAATCAAGTAAAAAATTTGCTACAGGCTCCAGGGAGGACCAGGCCAACTCTACTACCTCATGGGAAACCAACAATGTTATCCAAGATGCAGACATATTGGAATTTGGGCATAGTAAGACATCAAGCCGACTGAAGTAACAAAGAGGTAAAGGCAACCAGATTGTGCAGTAGGGTGAGAAGGGCGCCATAGCATGGCCTTGAGCTGTGCAACAAACACACACACACACACACACACACACACACAGAGAAAGAGATAGTTTGGTAAAGTAAGAGAGAAGAACCGCTTGTTTTACCCTTACCAACTGGTGTACTTTAAAACTATTCGCTTCATGCTCCTCTCCCTCTTTCTCGTCTCTATGGGCTCGTGCGCTCCGCCATGCTACTCCGTCCACTCCGGTTGAAGGAGCTGAAAGAATCATCCTCTGGAAAGCTCAAACGATTGCGTCGTTTTTCGGCAAGAGGGTGTGCAAAGAACGTGAGCTTAGCAACAAGCGCCACCTTCACCATTGCTCTCCTGCTCTCGCTCGCGAACCCCTTTTTCTTTGTTGCACCTTGGCGATTCATTGCTTAATTCTCTTTCTCAGGCTTAACACCCTTCTCCACCATCCACGCCTTAAGCGTCTCCGATTTCTCTTTCCTTATCAATGCGTGCCTTTAGAGCTCCGAAATCTTCTTATGCCCCAAAGAAGCTAGGCCGTCTCAAGCACAACACAGATGAGAAGCAAGAGCGTCTCCACTGCTTCACGAGAGAGAGGGTGTGCCACCTTGACTGAGTCAAAGAGAGAGAGAGAGAGAGAGAGAGAGAGAGAGAGAGAGAGAGAGATGAAATAAAATGAAATGTTATATTAACATCTTCAAAAGGCCAAAGTGACCTATGAGACCAGAAAGTTACAATGTGGTGGATCTGATACAAAGTCAGAGTAACAAAAATGACAAATATGACAAAACTCCACTATCGCATGTAGTGACTCTACCAAGTAACCACCAAGCGATAGGGAGCGTTGGGCAATCCCCAAGCTTCCTATTCACTCAGTATTGACTCCATTGCATGGCTTGTAATCACATTACCAAAAGGGTCCCCATTGTCGGTTACATCAAGGTCAACACCAAGCGCTAGGGAGCGTTGGGCAGTCCCCAAGCTTCCTATTCGCCCAATATTGACTCCATTGCATGACTTGTAATCATATCACGAAATGAAATGAAATCCTAAGCTGGTAGGTGTGAACTAAGCAGCTAGCTAGGATAGCTAAATCACAAGTCATAAGAGATCAAACATTGGTCGCAGAGAGAGAGAGAGAGAGAGAGAGAGAGAGAGAGAGACCCTTTAGAGTCTAGACAATTGCACAATCCCAAAAAAAACCAAATGGAGAGAGGAGGAGAAGGGGGGGGGGGGGGGGGGGATGAAATGAAATGAAATGCTATATTAACGTCTTCAGAAGGCCAAAATGACCTATGAGACCACAGAGTTACAACACGGTGGAATCCAGTACAATGTCTGGGTACAAAAGATAAAAAGTGAGAAATGAAATGAAATGAAATGTTATATTAACGTCTTCAAAAGGCCAAAGTGACCTATGAGACCAAAAAGTTACAATGCGGTGTATCTGATACAAAGTCAGATTAACAAAATAAATTAAACTAGGATAACCAAATATAAATACTGCGGAATCCAAAACTAAGCTGATAGGTGTGAAAGGTCAAAGCGTGAAATGTGTGAACTAAGCAGTACAATGTGTAGACAATATGGGAGGGAAGTAGAGATCCATCTTCATAGAGATCCATCTTCATCTGCACCCTGGACGACGAAAAAGTATGGCTCAAATCCTTCGCTGTAGCCTCCTTCGAAACTGTGTAGCTCCTCTTCTCCATCGGGGTCGTCTAGATCTCCCTAGCTCCAATGCTCGGTCTATGAGAATGCCAGTAGTGCGGGCAGACCTCTCCGCTGTTGGCTGCTCCTCTGTCTGTTCTTCTGGGTGTACAATATGTAGTGTAAAGAAATCTGTGATCTGTCTCTCTCTTCAGCTCTCCTCAGTAAAGTTTCTCTATGCCTGTGTAACTCAAGTAGATATAGCCCAAGACATCTCTGATCCTTATAACTCATGACCCTAGCTAGAGGCCAAAAACCTTCTCTGAATAGACAATGAAAACGGCCTCATATCTCATAGTACACTGTGCAATGACATAAGTAATGTACCTCTGTCTCTAGCTCTAGATGGCATAAGCGGCATATCCTGCTATCTGCTGGTGTCCCTCTGAATCTGCCAGTCTCAATCTCGAGCTGATGTGAGGACGTGCGTATCTAGCCAATGGCACACCGCAAACCATGAGAAAGATGCGTGTCCATATAGCTAGGTCGAATCACAAACCCATCCCTTGTGAGGTGGAGAAGATGCTCTCTAAGAAAGCCATCTTTGTGCCCAACTCCTGTATCGGCTCTATCCATGTCCTCCTCATGTCGAGGTGGATCAGATCCTGACGAATGAGTCTATTAATCTCTACCCGCGTCAGAGACCTCAAGGGTGCCTGTAGAGAGTATTGAAAAGGACGCAACCTGTCCATGGTGAAACCATGTGTCTGAAACCATGATGCCATTTGTGCATACCAGCATGATGTATCCCCATTAAGAGCTAATTGTCTGGAGGACTCTAGAGCCACCCTGGCATATCTGTCTCTGGTAGTATCCCACAGACTGTGTACAAAGGAGACTGATCTGGTAAGCGCCTCAATCTCCATAGGGGGGGCAGCCAATTCCGCTCGAATGATATCATGCCGTACGGAAGCCTTGGCTCTAATCAGCCGAGAGATCATAGATACCAGGGGCTTCTCCATACGCCTCCAACCATCCTTGCCTATAGAAGGTCCCCAAACCTGCACCCCATATAACATAGTAGAGGCAACCAAAGTATCAAAGAGCCATAACTTTGTCTTAGGTTCCTGGAACTGAGCCTGCGAACACATCCTCTCCATTCCTCTCAGAGCCGCACCAGCTCTAGTTAGTCTAGTCTCTGCTGCTCTTCTCAAAGAAAATCTCGGCCTAGTAAAGACTACCCCCAGGTAAGTGTATGCATCTGTATACTCCACAATCTCCTGACCATATTTGAAAGTAGGTACTGATCTCCTGACCCATTGCGGTGTGGTGTTAAACACCATAACCTTGGTTTTACCTAAGTTTGCACACAATCCACTATCCTCTACAAAACTGCGTAGTGCATCCAAATGTCGTTGCATACCTTCTGGTGAGTCAGATATCAGCACAATATCATCAGCATATAGCAACAATGGGATCCACGTCCTTGCCAGCTGGGCACCCCTGTCACCCTCTCTGTCAATGTACTCAGACACCTCATCAACATACATACCAAATAGTGTAGGAGACAATGGGCAGCCCTGTTTCACTCCAATAGTAGAGTGAACTAAATCAGATACCCCTTCCGGAGTGCGTACATGTCCCATCACTGATCTGTACAAAGCCATAATCCCCTAAATCACCTCTATGGGCACCCCCATCTCCTATAGTCTGCGCATCAATCGAGCTCTTGGTACCGTGTCAAATGCTTTGCGAAAATCCACAAAGCTACAATAGATCCGTCTCCCATGTGCTCTGCCCTCCTCAATGATGGCCCTGAGTGTCAGAATATGATCAAGAGTGGAGAAACCCCTCCTGAAGCCGGCCTGACCCTTTGCTCGTACACCCTCGCCCTCTGCCCAATTACTCAAGTGTTGCTCCAGAATAGATGCATACAACCGTGCCAATGTGTGTCCAACCATAATAGCGCGGTAGTTCCCAGGCTCAGTGGGTCACCAACCTTGAAGATGGGCACAATATTAGACACCCTCCAAGTCTCAGGTAATCCCTCACACATGGCACGATTGAACAACACTGCGGGAACCTCCATCAGCATATCCCTGGCATGTATTAAGTGCTCCGCTACTAGACCATCATGATCATATGCCTTCCCGGTCCTCATCCTGTCAATGGCCCTTTGTACCATCTCAGATGTAAAGAAAGTGCTCGTAGCTGGGCAAGGCTTGGTAGGGTCTGGAAGGGGTTCCTGTCCAGTAACCGTATATAATGATGTCGCATATTGGCCCCACACATCAGGTGAAGTAATCACTGGGGGAGGGGAGAGAGAGAGAAATGAAATGAAATGAAATGAAATGAAATGTTATATTAACGTCTTCAAAAGGCCAAAGTGACCTATGAGACCAGAAAGTTACAATGCGGTGTCTCTAATACAAAGTCAGATTGACAAAAAAATAAATTAAACTAGGATAACAAAATATAAATACTGCGGAATCCTAAACTAAGCTGATAGGTGTGAAAGGTGAAAGGCGTGAAGAGAGAGAGAGAGAGAGAGAGAGAGAGAGAGAGAGAGAGAGAGAGAGAGAGATTTTATTTAATAATTATTTTTTAGTGTTAAGAAAACATCATTTGCAAAAATGGGGTGTATTATCATGATTTAGATCGTCAGATCTTGATCTTTTCAGAGTAAAATCTTTCACAGTAAAATCTATGGGCTCCAACCAATCACAAAATGGTCCTTCTAAAAAAATTAACCTCTCATTTTTCATTAGCAAAAAGGGAAGGCACT
Source organism: Adiantum capillus-veneris (assembly GCF_014529385.1). Lineage (NCBI taxonomy): Eukaryota > Viridiplantae > Streptophyta > Polypodiopsida > Polypodiales > Pteridaceae > Adiantum > Adiantum capillus-veneris. The sequence continues at coordinate 40,132,083 of NC_140954.1, forward strand.
AAGGCCTTACCCCTTTGGGGTAGCCAAAAAGGCCGAGTCTGTGTGAATGTTTTGATCATGGAGGCGAAAAACTTGTTCATGTTTATAACTTTATAGATGTCATGCTCTCCCACTCCTTATTTTTCTGCTTCGTCTTACTCCAATCTTCAGCCTTCATGTGCAAGTGATGATCTTTTTGCTGGTAGCACTTGTGGGAGGTATTGAGGACAATTGGACCTTAAAACAATAAATCTACGAACATTATTCAATAATCCTTTTGCACTACAAGCCCATGGTTGTATTGCTCTTTTGTTGAGTATAAAGCTTCATTGTGATCTCTTTTTTCTTTTGTAATTTGGCTTGGGTTCTATGCATCAAGGTATTATTATGAAATAACTCTTCTATTTAGAGGAAAGAGAGAAAAAATGAAACAGATAGTTGTCAACTCCTAAATGTTCCTCAATGTAAATTCCCTCCAGTAGCATACCCTGCATATGAGGGAAATTACCTTCATACATGCAAGCACATGTATGATGTCCACTTACACCATGTCAGAAAGATATTAATTTAACAGGCTATAATAAGGGTTAGCTCAATTCCACAAAACACACAAGCAAAAGACGTGCATATACTTGTTAGAAGAAACAAAAAGAACTTAAGACATTAGCAAAAGAAAAAGGATGAATAAATAAGAGAAGCTTACTCGAAGGAGTTAATCTCCTTTTTCAAAAATCAACCGTGAAGTCATTCACAAGTTTATAACAAAACAAATGCATAGCCAAAAGAAATAACCAAAACGCTTGTCAAGATCATACCTCCAACACCTTAGACAATTCTTTTGGAGGTGCACTCTGGACACCAAATAACTGAAGCACTCTGTGAAACAGTAATTGACATGAGCGTAGAAACTCTCCTTCCGCTTGAACATTCTCCACAAAAATGAATGGCTGCGTACGATGGCTTTTAATTAGTAGATGACAAAGGAAATACTTCAGTGATTTATTGGCCAGGGTTTCAATACACCTTGCCAGGCTTTAGCAACCGTATGGCCTCCCGAAGGACTGTCTTGGTGTCCCCATTTTTTAGATTACACAAGCAGTAGACACTTACCTGCATTCCAGCATCCATACACAGCCTCAAAACAATCACACACAGTTGAAAAGCAGTAAGCTCCTAGAGGCATTATTCAATAAAAGAAAGGGAGCCACCACAGAGGTTTAAAAGTTGTAAGAGATTGGTAGGCCCAACTTTAAACAATATCCATCCTTTACTCGCCCCCCCCCCAGTTCTTTCCCCCTTTTCCCTTTTCGTGCTCCATGAAATATATTTATCAAAAACTCTTTGCAAACAGCTGATCACAATGAGAATAGGAGAGAGCAATATTGCAAAACAATGAGTTTACTCCACAGCTTTAAGATAACAAGAGAGTGGCTAGGAATATAACCTACTGAGTTTTTATAACAATTCACGGCCCACCAGGCAAAGTATTGTGCAAAACCAAAAGAGAGGAATTGTAAACCAAAAGCAAAAGCACGGATACTTTCGATACGGCACTCAAACAGCAAGAGAACCTGTCAGCAAATGCAAGGCACATAAGCTCGTCCCTGTACTGGGTGTATCCAGCATGCTGTCATATCATGTCATTGTTAATTGAAATACCTCTGCATTGACTTAGAGCACTAAAATGTGGCCATAATGCAACCGCACTATAACAAACTTGAGGACATTCAAGTAGATATCAAAATATGGTGCAAATTTGTCTCTCTTTTCACAGTCGCCCACCAACATTAGACAACCACTGCACATTATCCAAAAGACCTGAATAAGAGGAACAATTAAGCCAGACAGGCAACAAACACAAAGCCCAGAAGTAGTGAGTCTTAGTTATGCTCAGATAGCATACTTGAAATCTATTTAATTAACTGCGATAAACTGTCCAACATGGTGGAGGAATTACCACTGCATCCATGCTATTTGATGGTAGAGACAGAGAACTGAGGGCCTTCACCTTTATATCTACTGGAACTCCAGCACGAACAGCTTAAAAAGCCAAGTCGTGACAATTTAGAAAGAAAATGCAGAAGATATAAGAAATCTGACATCTAAGGAAAACAACCACAAAACAAAAGAGAAAAAGTACTGCCCTCCAGTATAAAGACATACACTTGATTAATCAGACTTCACAAATCCTAAAGTTCCTCACATTCAAAGAGTCATAAGAATCAATATCTGCAATCACGAGCTGGAGGTTTGTGGGGATTGACCCTCTTGATTGTTGGGGAACAATGATGATCACAAGATAGACTTCACAGATTTGCAGTTCCCAGCAGTAAACCTAATTTCAATCCACAATACTACTACATGGTCTCAGCTCCACTTTGATTTTCTGTATGCCTCCCATTTTTGTTTTTTTAAGGATCTTTTTTATTAAAGCATGGTGTTTAGACCTGTAGAATTAAAGGTTTGATCACCTATGAAAAATAGAATGTATTTTCATCTAAAAAGAACTCTTCATATGTCGAGCGAAGACTCTGCTGAGAAAGCCATCTGCAGCTGTTCAGTTGAGTATACGTGTCACGTTCTCACTGGTTCCCGTGAGGACACCCTTGTCTCAGTATGCTTCTCTACAAAAGTTTCTGAAGATAAGCATCACATTTTAGGTTTATTTGAGGTTTTGGTGACATATTTCAGGGTTCAAGAAATCCTGAAACATATTTCAGTGCAACTATGGCTGGAGTACATTGGCAAAAAATGGTCATTTTGAGAGAAATAAATTAGAAATGACAAAAAATGGCCCACTGATGTCCCTAAATATTGACAGGAAATGGTCATTCCCAGCATTTCCCATTCATGTTCCATCTTGTTCCACGTTTCTTGTCACAAGGGTGCTCAAATGGAGTATCTGAAGCTTGTAATGATGGAGGGTAACATAAGATCTATAAATATTAACTAGATTTGTCAGAATGGATATGAACTGTAGCTGTGAAAGTCACTTTGTACTCAGCTTCACAACTAGAAGTGGCCACAGTAGGCTGTTCTTGCTCAACCAACATATGGTTTCTAAATATTGATAGGAAATGGTCAATCCCAACATTTCCCATTCATGTTCCATCTTGTTCCATGTTTCTTGTCACAAGGGTGCTCAAATGGAGTACCTGAAGCTTGACATGATGGAGGGTAACATATGATCTACAAATATTAACTAGAATTGTCAGAATGTATAGCTGTGAAAGTTACTTTGTACTCAGCTTCACAACTAGAAGTGGCCACAGTAGGCTGTTCTTGCTCAACCAACATATGGTTTTGCAAGTACAAAGAGGTTGTCTACTGGCTGCAGACTTGCAAGAGGCATTTCGATCGCGTGTAGGTGCAGATTTGGAGGTTAGAAGCAGCCTGCTGGAGACACTTGGTTGGATGTTCATTTGAGTCTCAGATTTGGTACTGATTTGGAGTTGTGCCGGCTGATTTGGAGCAGATTCTTCCAAGTACCTGATCCTATCCTCCTCACACAAGCACACATGAGGGAAGGTGACACATTCGGTGATGGTGGGGGATCATCGACAAGTGCTACATGGGATTGGTATACAACCGGATGCGTGACAAGACAATGAAGATACCTACCCTACCAACTTTTCTCGCTGATCGTCATTTAAATGGTACCAACTATATATCTAGAGGATGACGATGGCGGTATTTGATTCGTATGATCTCGGGTTCTATGTGATCGAGAAGATTGAAAAGCCGTCTTCAGCCGAAGAGGGGACACTTTTGGAGCGTGTCAATGCTCAAGTGCGGTCCTTTATCATCTTGAATTGTACCTGACAAATCTTGGAGCATGTGGAGGCAATGAAGAGTTCCAAGCATATTTGGGATCGATGGGCATATTACTCCTTAGAAGAGAGAGAGAGAGAGAGAGAGAGAGAGAGAGAGAGAGAGAAAGAAAGAAAGAAAGAAAGATTTTTAACGTCTATGTCAGGCCGAAATCGGCCTATGAGACAAATCAAATGTACATGGTGTGTATGTCATCCGTCTATCGGAAAGACAAATGAAACAAAAACTGATACTGATACAAAACTGAACTGAATGTAGGTAGTGGAGTATCTGAGGAGGGATGGATGGAGCTCTATCTCTAGGGGTATATGCATGTCTATATGCTCAAGGTAGTACAATCATGAGAATGCATCAAGCTATCTAGCTCCATCCTGTACTAATGGGGGGATGTAAGATGTGGTACATGGGCGGGTCTGGTGCCAAGGCTACCAGGATGAAAGCTGTCGGGTCGGCCCTCATCTGAGCCACTCGCTCCTCAGTGGCACGGCGCTCCCGGGCTCGGATCTCCTCGATCTGTCGGTGGTGGGAGCTCGCGCCCCTGTAGCCTGTGACTCGTGGTCGTCGTCTAGCTCGGCTCACCTCCGCCTGTGGGAGTGTCACTCCCCTCTAAGTGTCTGGTGAGGGAGGGGCGGCAATCCTCTGAAAGAAGTCTGTGAGCTGCGATTGTCTCCCCTCTGTCTGTGTAGCTGTGTGTGGCTGTAGTAGTGTGTCCCGATGGCTCTGTATCTCTAGTAAGAAACGTCCGAGCTGTCTCTGATCTCGAGAGTCCATGATCTCTCGGAGAGTGGGCTGTCCTCTGAATAAGGCCTCATACCTGCCTCTGATCTCAGTGTATGCTCTGCATCTACATACAAAGTGCTCCTCACTCTCCACCTCCTCTGTGCAGGCTCTGCAGACTCGCTCCTCCCTGGGAACACCAGTATGTCTCCCGATCTCAATCTCTAACCTGTGTGAAGCCACTCTCAGCTGACCAATCGCCACCCGTGAGCTATGTGGCATATATGTGTCCATGTAGCGTGGTCTCTGTATGAACCCCCCAGACAATATGGTGAGAAACTGGTCTCTGTAATCTGACATCCTCGTCCCCAAGCCAGGTGACTCCCAGACTCTCCTAGTGTATAGCTGCCACAGATCCGTCTCAATACCAAGTTCCTCTCACTGCGAGAGAGGTGAACATATGGTGAGTGGGGGTCATACTGGAATGGTGGTAGGCTCTCCATGTCAAGACCGTGTCCCTCAAACCATGCTCTGACCTGTGAGTACCATGCTCTCTCATGCCCACTCTCTGATAGCTGTATAGCTGCCTCAAATGCTCTACGAGTAAGTCTGTCAGGAGGTAGCTCTCTCATCCTCTGGATGAAGCAGACTGTCTGGAATAGTGCCTCTACAACCATAGGTGGTGTGGCGAGCTCGGCTCTAATAATGTCATGTGGCACTGTCTTCTTGCTACGGAGCAAGCGTGAGATCATACATACCTGTGGCCTCTCAAGCTGTGTCCACTGGTCAGCTGTCAATCCTGGTGCCCATACTGCCGCCGAGTACATCAAGGCCGGGGTGACTAAGGTGTCGAAAAGCCACCCCTTCGTGCGGGGCTCCTGAAAGTGTGCCTGGTGGCATCTCCGCTCTAGCATGGCCAGAGCTGCATATCCTCGGGTGAGCCTGTCAGCAACAGCCTGCCTCATAGTGAAGGGTCCTGGTAGGCTGGTGAATGTGATGCCAAGGTAGACATAGGAGGTGACTACATCAACCTGTCCTCCTGCTGCTGTGAAGGTGGCAGCGCTCCTCACTGCACTAGATGTGTGAAAGATCATAACCTTGGTTTTGCCAAGGTTCACAGTCAACCCCCTGTGTGTGCTGAATTCGTCCAAGGCCTCAAGATGGCCAAAGTGACCTATGAGACCAGAAAGTTACAATGTGATGGATCTGATACAAAGTCAGAGTCAGAGTAACAAGATGACAAAAATGAAATGACAAATGTCACAATAAAATACTATGGAATCCTAAACTACTAGGTGTGAACTAAGCAGCTAGCTAGGATAGCTAGATCACAAGAGATCCAGCATCGGTCGTTGGCGGATCTCATCAATCTCCTCCATGGTCAGTAGTCTGACCGAGAGTCGTGCATGTCGAGCCAAAGTGATCCGAATCCTCTGATGCAGCCTCCGCCGATGCTGTGTAGTCCTCCGCAGTCGTGGGCGTCTGGATCTTCCCAGCTCAGTCGCTCGGTCGATCAATGTGCCTCTGGTGTGAGACGACGAGCTCTGCTATGGTAGTAACTCCTCCGGGTGTCGAGTGGCAGCTCTAAAGAAATCTGTGATCTGTCTCTGGGACTGGCTAGCCTCTCCTCTCATCAAGCTCTCTCTGTGTTTGCGTAGCTCGAGTAAAAACAAACCCAAGCATCTCTGATCCTCGTATTGCATGACTCTGGAGAATGGTCCAAAGCCCTCTCTGAAAAAGCAATGGAAGCGGCCTCGTATCTCGTAGTAGACGGAGCAGTGGCATGTGTAGTGCAACTCTGTCTCAGGCTCGATGTCACACAAGGGGCGTGTCCTGGCCTCTGCTGGTACTCCGCTGTATCTCCCAGTCTCGATCCGCAGCTGGTGTGAAGATGTACGTATCTGGCCGATAGCACATCGTATCCCATGAGACAAGTGGGTGTCCATGTATCTGAGCCTCGTCACAAAACCATCAACCGTAAGCTGGAGGAGATGCTCTCTGTAGAAAGCCATCTTCGAGCCCAGCTCCTGTGCTGGCTGTATCCATGTCCTCCTGGTGTCTAGTTGAGTCAAGTCCTAGCGGATGAGCCTGGTGATCTCGGACTGTGTAAGAGTCAGAGAGGGTGCATCCAGTGAGTACTGGAAGGGAGGCAATCTGTCTATGCTGAACCCATGCGCCTGAAACCATGATGTCATCTCCCCATACCAGCATGTTGTATCTCCCTGCATGGCTAACTGTCGAGAGGACTCAAGTGCAAGGCGGGCATATCTGTCTCTGGGAAGTTCCCACATGCGGTGTATGAAGGAGATGAAATGAAATGAAATCTTATATCCATGTCTCCTAAAGACCAAAATGACCTATGAGACAATGGTGAATTTGATACAAGGTCTGGATAAAAGAAAAGAAACTAGCTAAACAGAAACACTATTAGAGTTGTAAGGTGGGTATCAAGAGCCTGAGGGGTACATATACAAAAGGTGGGTGTCTATCTCAGAGAACAGAGACAAAATCATGAATATGTGTGTACAAGAATCCAAGGTTAACTTGCATCGATCGGTGAATGATCCTGTCAATGTCCTCCATGGCGATAGTCTGCACAGGGCATCTCCCATGTCTTGCCAGATAGATCTACTACTCTGCTACAGCCTCCTCCGACAATGGGAGCATCCCCTCATACTGGGCCTCTTGGATCTCCCCAGCTCTGTTGCTCGATCACTCAGTATGCCTCTGTCACACACACATACACACACACACACACACACACACACACACACACACACACAAGACGAAGAAGAAGAAGAAGAAGAAGAGAAGGGAAGAGAAGTTTTCACGTTGTAGGAACAATCCCAAGAGACCTCAAAGATCTATCCGACAAGTGTTGAACTCAAGACTTGTTATTCAAGAGGGGAGGGAAGGAGGAAGACCATTCGAGGGGCCCCAGCCATTAATGGCACTCCACACAAAGCAGAAATTCGGGTGATTACAGCACTACTAATGTACAAATACATAGATAAGTTAGCCTTAGAATGATGGGCGTATGTACAATGCACGAGAATAAAGACTCCTAGTGAGAGAGAAAAAGTGCCCCAACCATCCCAAAGTGTGTGCACACGCATCACTCCCTAATATGGTACTAGGCTTGAGAAATGACAGTGTCTCAACTTTTTGTAACATCCAAAGACATGCAGAGTAATAACAATGATATCGCTTGTCCATTGCAAGAAAGCAAAGCCCTAGAATCAAGATTGGTAAAGGAAGGCTTGAGTACCCAAAAAAAATTAAGTGAAATGAACATCAAGACAATCTATGTCTTGTACTTGCACCACTCCACGAAAGTAGCAAGACCAGTAAACAATATCTTCTACAATTCTCAAACTTCTTTCAATGCTTCCTTGTTTGAAGTCAAGAAATATGTCAGACAGCTCAAAACCCCTCACTAGAGCTCTACTCCAGATAATACCTTGATTTTTAATAACTTCACGATTCTTTTCATTGGTGACAGCAACAACTTCTGCTACATCGCTTGGATAATAATACAAGTTCCGTCCTTCATGTATATCCATATCTAAAACTTTCGATCCACCTCTTGGAACATGATTTCCCAGCAGGGCTGCAATGATGTACTACAATTGCCATATCAGAATTTAAAAAACAGCATATAATCCTTCAATCATAAACAACTAAGCTTGCCGAACGAGAAAGAAAGGGCTAAAGTCGTAATGGATTTCCAGATAACCAGTGGGTTCTATCACTCGTCCAAGAGAGAAAGGAAAAAAAAAGACAACGCCTTGAAACATTCTCTTGCATATTCAAGATAGAAAACTCTATGATCGCTTGGAAAAGTTGACCAACGCCAAACCCTGTCCATATTCAAAAACTGGAAGAAAGTCTTGTTTCCAGCCCATGGCCCATTCAACTTATTCCCAGTTCCACACTCAGGTCATACAAATATTGTACTTCTATAGGAAGAGGATGCGACATAATGCTCACTCACTACTTTTGCTGATGCAATAACAGAAATGAAAGAAAGTGTTATTGACATGAGGAGCACCCATATTTCCCAACAGCTAGATGAATGTCAGCAATACAACAATGAGACAAGGATATATCCAACACAAAGTAGTAGTTTTATTCATCCAAGGGGTTGAGACCCAAGGGTATACTCAGCACATTAAAGATTCATCCAAAGAGCCTATGACGCAAAGAATGCCAGGAAATTAAACCCCCCCCCCACCCCCCCCCAAAAAAAAAAAAACGTCCTTGATTGCAGACTGGAAGGACACAATTGATAGCTTCAAACTTCAATGAGGAAAGTGCAAATAGTCCTTCCCCCCAAAAGGCATGCTTTTCACCCACAAATTGTCTCCACAAAACTGGATCACATGATTAAACTCACTCTATCTTACTGTCGGCCTCAAAATCACTCAATTCACTTAGACTTAGCATTGGGCATGGTTCATAAACACATTACACTCGCTTCACATTGATTACTATGACTATGACTCACCATGCTGACTTCTCAAACCTGAACAAAAGACCTTGACTCTACACTTCAAAGCTGCAACTATGTGACTTCTCTCTGGGCAGTCAAGCACAGATAATACATTAGACCAAAATAGCTTAGACAAAAAAACTCCTGGTAATCGCCAATGCTTATTTACAAAACTTAGGGTTAAGGCTTCCAAAGTTCGGGTTAATGTTCACAAAAAGTAGTGTTTGCTCTAGGGATTCTCAAGTAGCATCCTAAAATAGTTGGTAGAATTCTCCAAGGCAAAGTAAATGGCCCCTCCCCAGCCCCAGCCCCAAAGCGCAGAGAGAGAGAGAGCGCAATCTCGAGGCCCATTCTCACAGTAAGATATTCTTGTGAGCATTGTTTGAACTCGGATGTCAGATGCCAGGTTGAGGCAGAAACCCTAAAAGCTTAGCATGCACTCTCTCTTTCCCTAAAATCGGCATTAGTCGACTCCTGTCTCTAGCTGACTCTCTCTCAGAATAATAAATGCTGACTGATTTTCTCTCCAAAAGCTACGTCACTAATTGTAGGTGGACTAGTCACTAACACTACGCTAAACAAAATGTTTTTATTGTCACTAGAGAGCATTGCCCTAAACTTGTCATTCATACCTCGGGCAATGATTCACGTCTCCTACTCAGGTTAACTCCGTGCTTTAAAAAAGCAAAATGTTACCGGCAAGCCACTCGCGAGGGGGTGAATCAATAGCAAACACCTCGAAACTTGAAAATAGTTGATACTTTTAACTTTAAAACAATTGAAGTCGAGACATCGTAGAGCAGAGTTACTCCACCCAAATGCATTGGCCCCTAAGTCAGGAGCCCCTTTCGGTACTACTTTAAAATTAATAAGTCACTGAGTACAACTGTCAGGGAGTCCACTCTGCAGCTGTGCAACCATGCACTAATCTCTTAGAGATGACCCCCAAGGCACACTTTTATAGGCACCACGGCCAAAAGCAAAAGCTACAGAATCTAGTGCCCAAAATCAAGCAATGCTAAAGACATGGCACCCCAAAAAGCCTTACAAGTCAATACTTTCAAAACCTGCCGTGGAAAAGCCCTGCTTTTTGCCACGTCAACTACCCACAATCCGCGGTGCGTTTTATGGCGCACATCAAGGCAGGTCTTTTGCTGCCACGTCAGTCACACCATCAATTCGGAAGACCTCTCTCTCTCTCTCTCTCTCTCTCTCTCTCTCTCTCTCTCTCTCAAAGCTGATTTGGGGGATTATGGAATTATACAGGGTCAGTAGTGGGGCATGTACGCACTCCAGAGGGGTTATCTACATTAGTTCACTCCACCATCGGGGTGAAGCAAGGCTGCCCGCTCTCTCCTACTCTATTTGGTGTGTATGTGGATGAGGTTTCTGACTATATTGAGAGAGAGGGTGATAGAGGTGCACAGTTGGCAGGGACATGGATTCCACTATTGTTATAGGCTGATGATATTGTGTTGATCTCCAACTCTCCGGAGGGACTGCAACGTTGACTCCTTCTTTGCTTGGTCAAGAATAGTGGACTTTTGACTTATGTCCCTTGTGTGTCGCCAAATGTCCTAAACTCTTCATAAGTTATCTCGTTTGGCACTCTACCTCCCTTTGAATGTCCTCTGCTGAGATAGGGTGTAAATTCTTGACATCTTTCAACTTTGCTTTTGTCTTCATTGCCAGCTTTAAATTTGGGTTGGTGACATCTTGCCACCATTCGTAAGCTTCCATCAACGGTTGATCTGTATATGCTTACATATAGAGAATCCTTTGTGAAGATAAGAAGTCAGTTCATCAAGGACTTAACCTCCATTTTCCCCTTGACATCCATAAAAGTCAAATCATCTTATATAGGTTCTTCAGACTGAGCCTTAAACTCTTCCTCCTCGACCTACCTTTCAACATTCGATTCTTCATTAACTTGATCCTCTTCAATTACTATATCAGATTTTTAGTCAAAATCTCTCTACTCCATTTCTAAGTCGGTTTTGTGAACCCTGTCAAATTCTCTATCAAAATCCATGATGTGTGCGGCAAAAGGTCCGACTGGATCCTGCGGAGAAGAAGAATCGGTTGAAGCTCTCGTACCACTATAACCGGAAAGCCACTCGTGAGGTGCTGAATCAACAGCACACACATCAGAACTTCAAAACTGTTAATATTTTAACATTAAAAGAATTCGAATCTAGAGCGGAGTTCTCTACCCAGATGCACTGGCCCCAAGTCAAGCGCCCCTTTCGATAATTCTCTTTCTCTTATATTAATAAGCCACTGACTACACGGAGTCCACTCTGCACCTGTGCAACCATGCACTAATCGCTCAAAGAGACCCCCAAGGCGCACTTTTATACGCAATATAGCCGAATGTAGCGCCCAAAAGCAAGCACTTCTGAAAACATCGTACCCCAAAAGGCCCTACAAGTTCATGCTTTCAAAAACTGCCGCCCAAAAGCACTCGTTTTTGCCAAGTCAACTGCCGACGATTCGTGGCACATTTTGCGGGGCATACCGTAGCGGATTTTTCACTGCGTACAATCTGCCACGTCATCAGTTCGGTAAAAATCAGAGGCCGATTAGTTATCACATCATCAATTTGTGACACAAAAGGTCATATGGCCAAAATTCATTAAGTGTTTTGGTCAAGTGAGAGGTGGGCAATTTGTTGTGTTGTTAATATCCCCGAAGGAAGGCAATCAGCCATCACTGTGTGGGATGTTGTAATTGACTTAGACACTCCAAGTCAAGAATCTACCGCGACACCACAAGAATTCACTTCAAAACAATCCACAATTCACAATTGATTCGACACTGGCCCGGTGGAGTTTCGTGCCTAGAGATGTCGGTATTTCTTTTTGTATTAATCTGCAACTTAAAGTACAAGTGAATGGGAGGCTCTCACTCTCAGACTCTGCTTCCAAATGCTCTAAGAAGTGGGAGGCCTACCCACTTATCTAAAGGTTACAAGGGATGCCCAAAAGCAAAGCCCCAAAAGCTTCAAAGTTAAAAGCCCTCAAAAATAAAGCAAGGCTCTCTCTCTCACACAAGCTTTACTTGTAAAAATTAAAGCAACTTAAAGTACAAGTGAGTGGTGGGAGGCTCTCACTCTGCTTCCAAATGCTCTAAGAAGTGGGAGGCCTACCCACTTATCTAAAGGTTACAAGGGATGCCCAAAAGCAAAGCCCCAAAAGCTTCAAAGTTAAAAGCCCTCAAAAATAAAGCGAGGCTCTCTCTCTCACACAAGCTTTACTTGTAAAAATTAAAGCAACTAATAAAAAACTCTCCTCTTGGGTAGAGTTTTACGTAAGCCAAAAGCTAGAATTAACGTAGCCAAAAAGCAGCCCCTTTTCGGTACATTTTCTGCCACGTCAGTCTAACGCATTTTCAGCCGGATGTTGTGTTGCAAATGGCGGGAGTCCGTACACTCCTGCCACGTCACGTTTCACCAAAATTCGCGGGACTGTCCATGCTTGAAGGAGTGTGTGTACACTGGATAGCCAGCAACCATGTCACCAGTTTGTGACATACCCCCCTCTTGAAAGCATTGTAATCTCCCTCGTTTACGCCTGCAAAACAGACAGAAGCCATAAACTGTCTTAGCAGACACTAACTGTTAGTACCGACACACTAGGAACACACATCTAGCACATGATATCAATCGACAATCACATCACACGACATCACATGACAAATCACATTCAACATTCATTCGGATCTCAGACCATGATTTATCGGCAATGCAATTAGCAATCGCATCTAAATCCACTCAGGACCTCATAGATGCCCGATTGACTAATCCCTATTGCAACCATGTCTATCAAGATCATTCATACTAAAATGTTGCAATCATTTCGTCTATCAATTCCTGCACTTAAACAAGTCAAGAACAAATCAGGATCATATTATCGGGAATTTCAGTTGGTAAAGTCATACAGTGGAATACTGTCAGCTCTCAGTATCCCTGAAGCTCAAAGAGACATCAGTGACTCTAGTATCAAAAATCAAGGCATTTTGTTGACAAAGGAGCGGAGTAACTCCCCTCTTGTGCATACCCACTGCACCAGATATCCAGCCAAGCTGAATTCGGGGTTCCATTTGGAATAGACTATGCTAAACCAAAAGCTTCAAGGTAAAGTTTCACAATCTGAGGAGTATTTGCTAGGTCCTCCTCCTCCATCCACTTCGCATCCAATGCAGGATAGTTCTTGAATTTAACCAAGAACCTCCTTCTCACTTTACCCTTAATCTTTCTATCCTTATGTGTCAATATCTGTTCTAGAACAAGGATCTCCTCGTTTTCTTCCACTTCGGGTTGCTCGTCAGGCTCCCCATCTTCGGCCACATCGCCTTTAAAAGGCTTCAACGACTCACATACAAAGCATTGTGAATCCTCCAAGTGTCGGGCAACTTCAATCGAAGGAGACATCATTTATCTTCTCGGAGGTCTGGAAAGGTCCATAGTATCACATACCGAGCTTTGGAAAAAGCCTCTCCTTTCCCTTCTTCTTTCTTAGGCGTGCCTTCTCAAAACGTAAGAGCACCAAATCGTTCTCCTTCAATTTCAAATCGCGACGATGGTGATCAGCTGCCTTTTTCTATCTTTCTTGAGATTTCTGCAAAGTCTCACGGACCTTGGCAAAAGCCGTGTCCAAGTCTCCCGTGTAATCATCGGCTTCAAAAATCTTATCTTTCGTGCTTAGGAAGAGTGGAACCTTCATAGCACCTTCAATAATCTCAAATGGCGCCTTTCCCGTCGAAGAGTGTATCGTGTTGTTGTAGGCAAATTCCACCAAAAGTAAATACTTTTCCCATTGAGTCTTCTGATCCGAGATGTAAGACTTCAATAAATCTAGTATCACTGAATTGGCAATCTCAAATTGCCCGTCAGTCTGCAGGTGGAAAGATGACAAGAATTGCAACCGCATGCCAATGTTCTCCCAAATAGCCTTCCAAAACAAACTCGTGAATTTGGGGTCCGTGTCGGAGACAATCGTCTCGGGCATGCCATGTAATATGAAGATCTGGGCCACAAACAGTCTTGCTTAGTGATCCGGCTTGACTGTTTTCTTCACTGGAATGAAATGAGTCTGCTTGCTAAATCTATCAATAACAATCCAGATACCATCGTGACCACTTTGTGTTCTCGGGAGATCAAAAATGAAATCCATTGCAATACTTTCCCACAGGCGAGTGGGTATGGACAAAGGCTGTGACAATCCCTGTGCTTTATGCCTGTCAAATTGACCTTCTGGCATACCACGCAATTGCGCACAAACTCGTCCATATCCTTCTTGAGTCTCAGCCACAAGAAGTATCTCTCCACCCCTTTCAAGGTGGTAGCAATGCCACAGTGACCCATAAAAGGTGGACAATGGCATTCAGTCATAACCTTTTCCCTCAGCGGCTGTGTAACGCACAACATGGTTTTCCTCATCGAGTAGCCATTTCGAATGGATATCCCGCTATTGTCTCCCCATCCCGTATTCGTGTGAAAACGTCTACAAAATCTGTATATGTGGCATACTGATCGACCATATCCTCGAAGCTCCTATGATGTATCGCGGAAATAGCGAGAACCAACGGCTTCCGAGACAAAGCATCTGCCACCAAATTCTTCTGTCCCTGAACATGGACAACCTGGAAGTGAAATTGTGACAAGATGTTCGCCCACCACATCTGCTTTTCCGATAGCTGCTTCTGTGACAAGAAGTAGCGTAAACTCTGATGGTCTGTGAAGACAGTAAAATCTGCTCCGAGTAGGTAATGTCGCCACTGAGTAAGAGCATGGATAACCGTCAAAAGCTCTTTCTCATAAATCTGTGCTGTCAATTCCGGCCTTGAGAACAATCGGCTCTCGTAGGCAATGACATGGCCTTCTTGCATTAAGACCGCACCTAGACTACGACCACAAGCATCACAATATACTTCAAATGACTTTTGCAAGTCCGGCAAAGTCAAAACTGGTCCTATAGTCAATTTCTCTTTCAATGTCTGAAAGGCAGTCCCTCTGTGGGTCCCCACGAGAAAGGGACTCCTTTCTGTGTCAAGATATGCAAAGGGGAAGCAAGCTCTGCAAACTTTCTAATGAACCGCCTGTAGTATGAACACAAGCCCAAGAAGCTTCTAACTTCATGGACATTCTTCAAATCGGGCCAATCACAGATAGTCTCTATCTTGGCCGGGTCCATCTGCACTCCTGCTGCTGACACAATGTGTCCCAACAAGTGTATCCCTAGTAGGAAAATTTCACTTTTCTTCGCATTAATCACTAGCTTGTGATCTCGTAATGCCTGAAAGACCTGAAGCAGATGTTCTCTATGTTTTGCCTCATCCTTGAAGAAAACACTGATGTCGTCAAAGAAAGTGCCAACAAAAAGTCTGTACTCTCGAAAAATCATGTCCATCATCCGGTTAAATGTCGCAGGAGCATTGGTTAGGCCAAACGGCATCACCAAAAACTCAAATAACCCAAAAGTCGTCCAAAAAGCTGTCTTGTAGACGTCTCCTGACGCGATTCGGATCCGATTATATCCGCTTTTCAAGTCGATCCTGCTAAAGCACGAGGATCCCTGTAGTTGGTCAAGTATATCATCGATTCTAGGAATCGGAAATCTGTTCTTGATGGTGATTTTGTTGAGAGCTCTATAATCGATGCACGTTCTCCAAGATCCGTCTTTCTTCAAAACCAACAACACTAGAGAACAATACGATGAAGTTCTAGGCTGGACAGACCCTTTTCCAAGAGGTCTTTCACTTGGTTCATAATTTCTTCGTTCTTGGCTCACCTCACACGATAAGGTGGCCAGTTCGCTCGTGTGCTTCCAGGTATCAGATCAATGGTATGATCCTCAAAACGAGCGGGTGGTAACTCACCTGGTGTCACAAATTGCTGACGTGTCAAAAGCCCTGAAGAATGGGGGCAACTTACATATGCCGGCCGAGGGGCCTAAACCCTAAGAAGAACAAGTAGCAGAAGAAGAAGAAGTCCTACCAACTTATGGGGACCCCATCCGATGGGGCCCCAGTGACATAAAGGGATTAAAATAAAGCAGGATTCACACACACTCGCGCAAAGTTGACGACGTGGCAATTGTACGAAAGTTCTGAAAATTACATTGGTTGATGACGTGGCAGGCTGTACGGATTTTCGCGTTTTGCGTTGGCAGCTTTTGGCATTGCTTTTGGGACCAGAAGCTTTTGATTTTGAAGGCTTTTCACTATAACTGCTTTTCGGACCAAGGGCCTTAAAATATGAGGTTAGGGCTCATTCTCTGGCATGCTTCCTGGAGAAGGTGCAGAGTCTGGAGTACTGGCTTGTATTGTGTTGATACAATATAAAGAAATGCCGAAAGGGGCGCCAAGGTTTGGGGCCAATACTCTCTGGGGTGGAATGCTGCCACTCCGGGTCGCATGTCGTCTCTCTCTTTCATTTCAGTTGTTATTGAAGTACTAAAAGTCTGTTTAGTCTGTTCTTTTCTATTGGCGCGTGGTGCCCGTCTTATGACACCTGGCAGGCCCTCTGAAAAGCAATCGGCATGAGTTTGGAGAAACTCTTGACATTTCAGTTGTTATTGAAGTGCTAAAAGTCTGTTCAGTCTGTTCTTTTCTATTGGCGCGTGGTGCCCGTCTTGTGACACCTGGCAGGCCCTCTGAAAAGCAATCGGCATGAGTTTGAGAAACTCTTGGCGTTCTTTATCAAGTTCAGACATATTTGTCCTATTCTCATCATTCATCTCTCTCAAGAAGATCCAATAAACAAACAGACTGGATTTCATTAATTTTGAAATGGCCGAAGCCGATACAATAGGGACAGACTCGCCCTTAAGTTTTACATCAAGTACAATGGCTCTGCCCTTCTCTATGGTCAAAGTCGCTTTTCTCGCCCGATAGTCGACCATGGGATTGTTCTTGTGGTAGTAGGGAATTCCCAAGAGGACATCACAACCTTCCAAAGGCATTATGTAGAAGTCCTCATGCCCCAAATACCCTTGACAATGCAACCGAAGTTTGCCAATGGCAGGTGTAATGGCTATGTCCCTGCCAGGTGCCGCTAGAACTGCCTCTGCTAGTGGTCCCATCCGATCGGTGGTGATCTCGAGCCGCGCCGCCAATTCAAGTGAAATGAAGTTGTCCTTCGCTCCTCCATCAAAGAAGATCGGGGCTTCTTGGTCTTTCACTTTGCCCCAAGCTCGGCAAAGTTCTGTACTCTCGTCCATCGTGCTTGGGTCAGTACCCACGCAATCTGGAACCAGTCCTGTTTTCATCTTGCCTTTTCGTCCACGTTCCTCAGCTGCTCTCGAACCTTCAGGCCTGTCTTCGTCCTTGTCGTTCTGTTCTTTCGGTGCCTTTTTAGGGCACTTCGCGGAGATATGCCCAGTTTCCCCACATCCAAGGCACTTTCCCTCTTTGATGTAAAGAGCTCTCTCTTGAGGAGTGAGTTTGGGTCGTGCATCCTTTTCTTTCTTTTCTGGGGTGCTCTTCCTCTTTCTACTTTCATTTTTCGGAGTCTGTGCGGTCCTTTGCGTCATGATTTCATTTGTGGGGTAGGTCAAACTGCCTGAGTGAATGGCAAAACCCCATTTCGCATGACTTATCAATTCCTAAATGGAATCGAACTTTTGCTCTAAGCAGTGATCTCGAATCTCTGTAGCAAGACCCAAGGTAAACCGCTCAATCTGTTCTTTGAACGAGATCTTCTTAAATGAAGAGGCTGGTAGAAAAGAGCTCCAGAATCTCTCGCAATATGCGTCTCCAAAGTATCCTTCTTGGTCATCCGAAGATGGTTCCAAGCAATTCGTATGTCGCGTTCGTACTCTCGAGTTAGCCCGGAAGACATAAAAAAAGCCTTTTGAATTTCAGCCATTTAACTGGCGCCGTCTTGTTTAATAGAAGCGTGGACCACCAAGTTCGAGCATTTCCCTTGAAGTAAGAGGTAGCCCTCTGAATCTTGGAGTGCTCTAAGTAACGCACTCCAGAGAAAGCTATGTCAAACTGCTGTATGAAAGACAAAGCCTTCGAAGCATCTCTATAACCAGAAAACGTGTCAAATTTAATTGACTCTCCACCTTCCTTAAACTCTCGGACTTTCTTGCTTTTATCGTCCAGAAAGTCATACTGGTTGGTTTTGAAAATTTCTTCTTCTTTTTTGCATAAAAGCTGCTGTCATCAGAGTCCAAACTATCTGAAGACAAGTCCTTTGTAGAACTGTCAACCATTGGGCGAGATTTAGGCTTCTTTGCCTTTTTCTTGCTCTTTCTCAAGCTTTGCTTTTTGCTTCGCTTTTGCCCTTTCAGTCTTCTTCGCTCGAGTCAAAGGAGCTAGAAGAACTCTTAGAAGAAGAAGAAGAACTGGTACTTCTTCAAATCGAACACGCTTCTTCTGCTTTCTGGCCGACGCAAATGTAGACTGACGACCCAAATAACCCAAGAAGTCAGTTCCTTTTTTCTGCTTTTTGTCGGGCTTTTTTGCTTCGTTCTCCGCGTCAAAAAGCTGAGCAATTCATGCATCAACCACCTCTTCTAATTCTTGTTATGTATACATCCTTGGAAGGTTTCTTCAGTGCCGGTTTGAGGGGTGGTTCTATGGTCTGCCGCCACTGTGAATGCACCTTGTCGAAGAAGGTCTGGCTCATAAATTTTGCAAATTTCGGGTCCTTCGCAAAATTTAGCGTCGTCGATCAATCGTCGACGCTCCACCTGAGTAGGCAGAGGCAGACCATACTCCTCGCGTGAATCTTCGTCGTGATCTCTTTCCGCATCTCCGGATGTAAAGAAAGTCGATTGATCTCTGCTTGAAGCCATAGGTACTGCGTAAAAAGGATCGGATTTCTCATAGAAGAGAAATCGGCCGTGCTCTGATACCACTGTAATTGACTTGGAACTCCAAGTCGAGAATCTACCGCAACACCACAAGAATTCACATCACAGTTCACAGTTCACAATTGATTCGACACTGGCCTGGCGGAGTTCCGTGCCTAAAGATGTTGGCCCCAAAGACTGGCGCCCCTTTCGGTTTTTTTTTTTTGTATTAATCTGCAACCAAAGTACAAGTGAGTGGGAGGCTCTCACTCTCAAACTCTACGTCCAGATGCTCTGAGAAGTGGGAGGCCTGCCCACTTATTTAAAGGTTACAAGGGATGCCCAAAAGCAGAGCCCCAAAAGCTTCAAAGTTAAAAGCCCTCAAAAATAAAGCGAGGCTCTCTCTCTCACAAGCTTGCTTGTAAAACTTAAAGCAACTAATAAAAAACTCTCCTTGCGTAGAGTTTTATGTAAGCCAAAAGCTGGAATTAACATAGCCAAAAAGCAGCCCCTGTTCCTCACGTTTTCTGCCACGTCAGCCTGGCACGTTTTCAGCCGGATGTTGCGCCGCAAATGGCGGGAGTCCGTACACTGCTGCCACGTCAGTGTTTCACGGGAACTCGCGGGACTATCCATGCTTGAAGGAGTGTGTGTGTGTACTGGACAGCCAGCAGCCACGTCACCAGTTTGTGACAGATGCCAAGCTTTAATCTCCGCAAATACCTTCCATGCACTACACAAACACAAGGAAATGGGAGACTTGCAGCTGCGCAAGGGTGTCATGTACGCTGGCTGATCTGCTTCCCTTCTGATATTTGAGTTCCATGAGAGTCCCCTATGAATGTGGAGTTTTACACCATACATTCATGCACATATCATGCCATGCTAATCCGAACGGTGCGAAACAAAAGGCATGAGTGTTTACAGATGTAAACTATGCTTGCTCTGCAGTTTCCTTCTAGTTTTTGCCTTTCTTCAACTTAGTTATTTGTTTCCCCTTGCCTCAGGGTTACAAAATTCTATTCTTGTTTTTGCCTTTCTTCAACTTAATTATTTGTTTCCCCTTGCCTCAGGGTCTCAAAGCTAGAATTTTGTAAAGGTGAAAACAGGTCCTCCTGGGCCAATACCATAGAAACAATCTCTTTCCAAATAGTAATACTGAGTTGCCCATTAGTAATAAGAAAACAAATAAAAACTAGAATACCTTGCAGGCAATAGGGTCCGGTAAAGGCTTTATTCATTCAAGACTGAGGTCTCTTGATACTCTTCTCCTCTCTTGTTTGTGCATAAAAAAGATTGTTCTCTTGTTTGTGCTTAAGAAAGATTGTTCACATCGCCTATGTAAATTGTGCGACTAAATTGGAGTCAATGAATAAACCAAATATGGCTCAAGGAAGATGATATGGCAACATTTGTGAGTTGACACATACATGATACTAGCTGGTCCATCCTTTTACCATGATTTGCTAGCCTCACAATGGGCAGCGGAGGATGTCACATGCACACCAGCTCTCTGTGACATATGGGCATGCTCCACCTACTTCAAAAGTGAATGAACTGAAATCGAGAAACCTTACAAGATGGATCGCAGAACCTGCGAAGGTTCCCTGGGGGAAGCTAGCCCATCCTTGGGTGCAACTAAACACTTACTGGATGATTGATAACAAACAGCAACCAAGAGTTTAGTATTAGCAAGAGGCTGAAACTTGCTGGGTCCCCACTGAAAAGAAAAATGGCATGCCTCGTTCCATCGAAAGAAGCTTCATCCAAAGACACGAAGAGCACCAACCTGGATCTTGAAGTAGACAAAAGCGCGAAAACCCCCAAAACCAATAAGAGCTGCTAGAGCTGTACCGAGTGTCACTGAGGAGGCAACCTCATCTGGAAAAGAGGATGCAACAAGCACAGAAGAAGATGCTCTATCTCTGCATGCGATAAGAAAAATACTTGCTTGGGACAAACATTCATCGAAATGTGTGTGTGTGTGTGTGTGTGTGTGTGTGTGACGTTACTAAAAAAACTGTGTGTGTACGCGCATGCAAGTGCATTGGAGAATAACAGGTATGCATGCCTCGCATTCCGTGTGCAGTGAGTAACCGCGCGCGCGCGCGAGAGAGAGAGAGAGAGAGAGAGAGAGAGAGAGACCTGGAATGTAGAAAGTGTCTTGTCCCGACAGGCGAATACATGCGAGAGCTGCGAAACGAGTTACTCGAGAAGGAGAGTAGGCAGCTACGAGACAAGGCATGAGTCTGCTGGAATGGATGGGAGTATACCGCAGAAGCTGATAGCAGCCTCGGACCAAGTTCCTTGGTGGCAGCCATTGCAGAAGATTTGGGCTTCTAAATAATCTCGAGAATTTAAACATCATTTGCCATTGATTTGATGATTCAGTAGGTTGGATTCATACGAGGCCTAGGCAAAGCACAGCCACCCTTTCTTTGAAGGGTCTCGGAGGGCTAGAGACAAAGTGAGGGAGTGAAGGGGGATCGAGAGGATGAGGCCAAGAGGGGGATCAAGGGAGAGGTAGCATTTTGAACGCTAATTGCTCATGTGTGTTGATCGACATGCAATGTGCTTACATCTTGTCCTAGATGTCATCTCGTGGAGAGCATTAATTGCACGATACGTTTATGTAGACGTAGGGCCAAAACACTTAGGGTTGTTTTCACAAGATGCGAAGCCAGAGCCTCTATCCAAATGAAATCATATATCCATGCAACATGATGAGATTGCTTGGAAATGATTTAATCAACATGTATGTCGAGCGTGGCGCACTTAGACGAACTTCCTATCTAGTATATCATCTTTTGGGTGCATTTACTTTAGGACATTCCCATTGGAAAAGTAACACTTTGGGCTGTTTTTGGAGGATGTAAGAGATTTACACCATGAAGGCTTGATTCTCTAGTTGTTGACATAAGCAAAAAATTTCACCATGATATTGCTAATGAGGGGCTATTGAAAAAGGATGTCATGGTTAGCATTAGTGATGCAACTAACATGGGTATCTTCATGAAACGAGAAAATATACTTGATGAGCTTTCCTAATTTTGCAACATATGTCCAATAGACAAAAGGCCAAGGAAGTCTTGGGTTGTTTTTATCAAGTGCAAAGTAAGGGCCTCTCTTCAGTTGTAATCACAGTTGCGTTTCAAGCCCATGGTCGGTTATGGCTGGGCGAACGAGCAACCGCCCACTTATTATTTGGTTCATAAAGATAATAAGGAGTGTGAGAATAATTCTCTCGATGGCTCCACCAAAGGGTCTGTGTATTGTTCTTCCCTTCCCCCTTCTCCTTCCCTCTTTTGCACACTCCACCTCTCAGCACCATCTATTGGTATCAGAGCTCAGGGGCACCCGACCCCGAGCCCCGGCATCTCCCCTCTCCTACCCCGTGTGCAAACTCCCCTTGGCCAAAATCTTGATGGCATCTGTAGCAGAACAAACAGGGTTTGCTTGAGTTGCTTGATTCTAAGTCGACAAGCAGGAGGAGCTGTTGTGATCAGGCTCGTAAGCAAAGGTTTGAAGGCTTGGGAGAACTCGAGTAGCAAGGAAGTGGAATCGAGCAGAGAACTCATGAGCCCAGTGGGGGCAATTTCTTGAGCAAGGGAGATTTGGGCAAGAAAACGGATTCAAGCAAGGCTTGTAGCGAGCAAATCAAAGGCATAGCAGCTTGTGTTGGCAAATTGAAGGCTTGCCTTGCAATGGCAGGCAGTCGTAACCTCTGAGAAGAAGGAAATCGAGCAAGGCTTGATCATCGAGAGCAGGCATTCTTGGCATCTCAGTGCTGGGAGAGCAGGGGTGCAACAGGCTCAAAATCTGAGGCAGCCAAGCCCGTGAGTAGCATATGTGAGTAGGTCGATCACACATACTCACACACATTCTGGCTCGTCAGTCATCAGACCCTACAGTTCTCGTCAGTGCAGCAATAGAAAGCAGTAATTCGAATTTTTTTCTTTTTACTCTAAGCCCACACACACTTTGTGTGTGCAAGCCCCTATTCCCATTGTTGAGCCTCGACAAACCTTCGTCAATCCTTCGACACCCCCGACTCTCTGATTTCTCTACCGCTCACACTTGGGCAACTCGAGTAGAGAGACCGAGTTTGAAAGTAGACTGCTCAGAGAGAGAGAGAATTTCAGGCCTCTTTGTGTGTGAAGAGAGAGAAAGAGAGCGAGTGAGAGATTTTGAGAGAGAGAGAGAGAGCGAGTGAGATAGAGAGGGCAGGGAGGTATCTCATCACCTTGGCACCGGAGGCTTTCGTCCGGCTGCGGAAGGTGACATCGACATCGTCCAAATTCACAACAACATGTCATCGTCACCACTCTGAGGCATCGAGAGAGAGTGAGAGAGAGCTCCGCTCTAGTTTTGACACGACATCAGCAACTTATCGCTCCACACCGGCACTGTCGTCAGCGTATAGAGCGATAGAGGGTGGACACTTTCTCAGCGCTCCGCATCGTTACGACACTCTCTTTACATGGGCGGATTTTTGATATCCGACCCGACACCGGTCTCACGCGGAAGATATTTTCTCGCGATCGACAATTGTGCTTGTCACACACACGGGTGAGGTACCTCTACCATAGAGAACTGACACCCGACATTGGCACCGAGCGTACCGATTGTGCTCTACGGCATGATTTTTGACTACGACACCTTTGGCAACTATTTGACTAGCGCATTTTCGCACTGCCTGGCGGTGAAAATCGGCACATAGCGACATTGACATGCACGTTACAGGTTACAAGGGGCTTTTTAGCCCGTTTACGCATAGATTCTCTAGGTTTTCAGACACAGCGCTTTTTCATGAGATTTCAACAGTCTTCTCGATAGCAATTTCTTTGCGGACAGATGCATTTTTGTGTGAGCACATCTAGTGCTATTGAGCTCTTTTGAGGTAGATTTCCCCGTAAGGATCACTTTTATTGCATGCAGTAGTTCTTGGCGCCTGTTTGAGCGCGATTCACTCATGTACGTTGAGTTGCGTGCACTCCCCATTGTACTTCGTGTGGCTAGTTTTGCAGTTTTCTCGGCTGTTTCTGGACCAGAAGAGCCCTCTCTGAAACTGTGGCTAGTCCTATTGTGTCTGCATTAGCCTTTGGAAGGTTGATAGCGTGAGGTTTTTTTTTAGCTGGGGTATTCTGTGATACAGGTAGCTGGAGTTTCCCTTTACGGTACCCTCGCCATGAGACATGTATCTGGACAGTTTTTTGTGCTTTTGACGTCGAGTTGGCAGTCACATAGCAGTGGTTTTGTGCAAAATATGCCCAATGATTGTTCTTTTGAGCAATCTATGCATTTTTGAGTTGAGTTCTGACTCCTTATACAAAAGAGACTTTGCAAAAATGTTCTTGTAGGTCCATTTTATGCATTCTTGGCACTTCTAGCTATTCTTACACAGTGATTGTACTACATTTTGGTTGAGTTTTTGCTCATATTCTAGGGGAAACTCTACTGAAATTATCCGAGGCAATTCGCCATAAAGTTTTTGGCTACATTCTCTTAAGCATGGCTGTGAGTAGTGCTTCTGAATACTACATTCAAAAGTTAGATGGCTCAAACTTTGTCATTTGGCGGTAGCATATGCAAGATGTTTTGATCAACAAAGGCTTGATCGCACCCTTGTGTGGAAGAAGAGAACATGTCTACACTAATAATGAGTGGGATGACTTGAATGAGTGTGCTATGGCGACCGGTGAATCCATTTACTTTACCATAATGGATAAGACCAACACCAAAGATTTGTGGGTTGCTCTATGCCAGGCTTGGGATGGCAACAACGCCTCGAACAAGGTTTTCTTGATGAAGAAATTAATGCGCATGAACATGAAAGAAGGTAGTAATGTTAGTTCTCATTTGAACAAGTTCAACAACATGTTTTCACAGCTTACTTCAAAAGGTCTCAATTTCAATGATGAAATGAAGGTCATTTTATTGCTATGCTCGCTACCATCGTCATGGGATACTTTCAACACATCTATAAGCAATTATGCACCTAATGGCAAGCTAGAATTCAGTAGTGTTGTTGTTGCTCATTGAGGAGATTCGACGTCAATCTCTTGATGCAAGTGGGCATGGTGATGCATATGTGGCTAGTGGAAATCGTGACAAAAGGGAATTTCAAAGGCAGCATGGTCATAGTCGCGGTCATTCATAGGATCGTAGGCAAGGTCGTAGCAAGAGTCACGGCAAAAACATGCGAAATGTAGAGTGTTTACTACTGCCATAAAAACGGGCACTTGAAGAAAGATTGTCGCACAATGCAGCGTGATAAGGGCAAAGAGAAAGCAAAGTCTGACAAACCTAAAAGCAGCGTGAAAATCGAAGAGCTTAATGTGGTTGAATATCCAACCATTGAGACAGTTTTCGAAGTGCGAAATGATGTGTTGATTTTCATATCGGATTTGAGTCCTGATGCATTGTTAGCTCATGATGAGTGTTATACGCAAAATTGGATTGTGGACTCGGGTGCTAGCTTTCATGTGACTCCTCACAAGGAGTGGTTTTCTACGTACACTGCCACGCATGACACAGTGAAGCTAGGCAATTCTTATGAGCTTGATATATGCGGTGTGGGCAGCATCAAGTTTTTTGGGCGCAATTTTTGAGCGAGCAATTTCTGGCAAGCGCTTTTCAAGAATCGGGCGAGCAGATTCCCAAAAGAAGGGATAATCTACCCATCTCTCTCTCTCTCTCTCTCTCTCTCTCTCTCTCTCTCTCTCTCTCTCTCTCTCTCAACTAAAATTTGATTGTCGGTCACGGCCAACTTACATTCAAACAAAAAACCACCATGGATGCATTCAATACACTATTAATAAGACAAACAAAAGTTCCTTACACACAATTATGGTCTATTTCATATAGCAGACCCCAAATCTATGTGTTCCATTGCATCAAAAGTAAATACAAATAGGGGGGGATACATCATGGGTGAGGTGGATGAAAGAAGGGCGGTGGCGAGCCATATGCTCTGGGAGGAAACAAAGGTCGTGCCAACGGGGGCAGTGCACCAAAATTGTGGGGGAACTCCTCCAAATGGCAGAGGGTACGAACCATACGTGGGGGGGCTGTAGGTAGTGAAAGAGGCAATGGATCAACTCCGGGCAGGGCCTCAGATGTGGAGGCAATGAATGCACTGGGAGATGGTCCAATTGCATGCCATGCCAAAACTGGGGCCGTGAAAGTAGTATACGGAGCTGCTACTACCCCACCTTGACTGCTGAGTGGTGTCGAGAAAGGTGGCTCTAGCGGATGAAGCTGCTCTGTCACCTCCTTCGAATGCTCAATTACCTGAGCTCTATCACTCCTATGAAACATCAATGTCGAGCCTAAATCGGAAGGTAGGCGCTGAGCTGGCTCTAGACAAGCACTGAAAACTGACCAATCCTTCTCACAACTGATGCAATGCCTGCGTAGTAGTAAACATTGTGATGCCAATGTCCCCACTCCTGCAAAACAATCCAACACAGCATCTCCCATGTCTGTGAAGGTACCTAGTAGCCATCTACAAAAAAACAGAAATATTGAGATTTGTGATACCAATAATTTTATAAGAACATGAAGAAAAACTTCCAAAAAGTTTCTAGCACCTAGCAAACGCTGGACTCCTCTCAACACCTCCACGATAAGGCCTGCCCATACGATCAAGCATCCACGTGTGGAATCTATACTTGGTAACTTCTCCCACAACATATCGTCATCTACAAAGAAGCCACATACATTTGCTACACTCTCTCCATCCGCTCGATCATACCTCGGAAGCCAACACCCACCGGTTCTAGGGGGTGAAAAATGACCAGCAACAAAGTACCAACCTACGAATAACAGTAAAACATTGTTATTTTGAAATGCAAACATCGAAGTTACTATTCAATATCAAAAGAAAAAATAACATACCCCCTCTACATAGTCTTGAACAGTCGTGCAGCTAGACCCCGGCAGCCGTATGTACAATATCCTCAACAACTGGAAATGAGCTCCCTCTACCTTTGAAGTGACAATGGACAGACGTCACAACCATGCCATCAACCAAAAGAAACTCGGTTGCCAGAAGGAATGTAGCATCCACAAGCTCACTATCCCATTGGTTCCATAAAGGAATCCCACCCGTGCTAGCTGCATATGGCCTAGTGTGTAAGGGAAAGGCCATGTACATCAAACGTACACCACCCAATCTCAAGCTGGGGTTCATCTACCCTGTTCCTGATAGAGAGCCCAAGAATCTAAGTAGTGACTGCATAGAACTGCATGCAATCTTTGTTAGCACTAAAATTGTGGACATAACTTTGAATGAAAATTAGCGTGGCTTACCTGTCATTGCACAACACATCTGGAATAGCTTTTGCCAAGCACTTGACACTAGCATGCACTGTAGGTGGTGTGGCTCTACATGCATATTTGTATGTAGCAACATAAGATCAAATATATCTTTCAAGCAATGCTAAAGAGAACAACACAACATTAACCATTTTTCATGTACCTGGAGGGTTTTCTCCCACCACTCTGGCCATGTCTGATAGGTCCTCTGCAGCCCTGCCATGTGATGGTGAACATGGAGGGGACTCCTGGATGCCCCCTACTGGTCTTGGAGTGAAGGAAAGTGTCGGTACACTGTGGCTCATAGCACCGAGGCTATGAGCACTATCGCTGACTTCTACAGAATACTCTTCAACCACATGCTCTCTCTCACTATCATTGAAAGCAACAGCTCTCTTCTTTCTCTTCCCACATTGCCGGTCAGCCAATGGTGCTTGCGGGTCTTTCTTTGAGGCCTGTTTCTTTTTTTCCGGTTTCTTTGTTGTGTTTGGAGATAGAGCATCTTCTATCACAATGGCTTTCTTTCGTGACACAGTATGCTCCGCTATTAATTAAAAAAGAACAGTTATTGAGCCCATGTTGTATTGATGCATGGCAAAGGTAAAAACTATATAGTATGATACCTATGTATAGTGCTTCCTCTTCGGGTGGGTACTCCTTGTCTGGGTAGTCCAACCACCAAGGACACTTGAGCCATGCTCCCTTTGGCCGCAAGTCATCTATCCACGCGTCAGGATATACGCCCGTCTCCTCTCTATCCGACATGCACCATGCATCACTGGGGTGCTCGGGAATGGGGAAGACAAGAGCATCTCTCCACCATCTACAAGACAGACCACAATGTTTTGAGCCATCGAGAACAAGATTAATGTATCCTATACATTCTTAATTTGTCAATTAAAGATGTCAAACCTGTACAACAAGCGTCGTGTCGTGCAAGCAAAGTGGGGTTGCTCTTCGGGATCCTGTGTGGACTTGATCCGAGCACTCCCCTTCTTGAAGGCTTTGTCAAAGTGCTTCCGTCTGTATGTTAGTAATGTGTGGGCAAGTGTGCAACCATGCTTCTCTTCAACCTTCTCGTGTTGGATAGCAACATGATGATTCTCGCCCTCCATTTTCTCGGCCATCTCAAGCACTCTCCTGCAGCAAATAATAGGCCACAAGTTAGATTATCAACAAATTGCTAGCTTGTGCAAATAATCACTAAATCTAACCTTTTCAATTGCCACCAATACATGTGATATCGAAGCCACTGGATCTATGCCTTCTCTGGCAACCCTATGCCATTCTCCTTCAAGGATGCATCACCACCTTAGAGCAAATCAATCAAGCGGCACTTCCTAGCAAAGGAAAAGCAAGACTTATTTTTCATTGCTACATAATAAAAAGAGAAAGATATCAAATGCTTTAAATGACATTTACTTACTCTTTCGGGCTAATGCGTGCACACACAACCTCTGCCACTCTCGAGGGTGTCATTTTGGTGGTCTTCTCGTCCCAACCCGTAAATGATATACAGTTTTGGAAAAAAACCGTTGCCATTCTTTGGATTTGAAATGGTTGCTATCTCAAGCCCTTTGCACGTGAAATATTGCTCTGTTTGAGATAGCGCTAGATTGATGCTTTCCTCGTATGCGTCAAGTGCCAACTCGTAGTCAAAGCTCCGGCAGCCCTTCCATTTTACTACTACACATAGCACCGAACTCTTCCTATCATTTGCCAAGGACACAATCAAAATACACATAATAAGATTTCGCAATCAAAACATATTCTCATTTAGCATTGGTTTCAAGCATACCTTCCAAATGAGTTGCGCAAGGACAACCATTGGCAATTTTAGCCACTTTGATTTGTTTGGACCTCTAAAATTCAAAGCCCTTTCTGCTGCCAGACGCACTCTTTCCAGAAATTTCTGCAAGAGTGAAGTAGGGTCCGCCAACCCTAGCTTTCTCATCATGAGAATATCATGAGCAGTTGTGTGAGGCATTGAAACCCTTGTGGCCATGTTTAACACTCGATTGTAATTTACATTGTCAAAAAAATAAGATGCATTTACATTCGCAAAAAAACAGTTGGACCTACCTATTGATCATTCCCAAAACCAATAGAAACTCCGCTGTCTCATGGGGTTGAAAATCAACAAGAACGCACTCCACCTTTGGTGCCTTCTCAATTGGGATGTCGTTCTCGTTCACCCACCGCATCCATGCCTCCAATTTGTGATTACCATCCCAAACCACAAAGTACCTCTCGACCATATGACTAAGCTCAGGAATTTGACGAAGCTCCTCATCCAAATCATATGACATTGCGAAGTGTGACCACGATGAGAAAATTGCTTATGCTCCTCCTCAGGAATCCATTCACTAACAATAAATCTTGCCATGGTTGGTTGGTAGCTTTTGTTTGCAATGGAGAGTTGCAAATACACCACATGGTCATCATGCATGCGAATGGTGGGGTTTGAAAGAAGTCGACATAGAGGCAAGCGTGAAAGTTTTCCATTGTATGGAGCTCTATGAGAATCCACCCAGCCCAAAGAAATGTGCTTGTCGACCACATTTCCAAACGCTTCATCTCTTACATCTTCAGTTGTGGTAGCAATTTCCACACGATGACTCAATCCTCCACTTGACTGTGTTGTTCCATCCACACCAGTTATGATGGACACAATCCAATCTAGAGAACTCAAGGCTTGAGATTGTTCGGTCTCTTGAGTGCATCACAGAGGGACTTCTTGCAACGTAGTAACATAAATCTCATCCACGTCACCATTATTTTTGGATTGATTTCTTGTTCTCATACTTGGGCTAAAGAATTAAAGAAGATAGATATAAGTATGACTTATGAGAAATTATAGCTAAGAGTTTGAGAAAGAAAAGTGACCAAAAGAGAACTTGATATAGAGAAATTTGTGTAATACAAGAAAGTAGAGATGAGGAAAGATAGAGAAATGAAAAGAGTTTGTCAATGCTCTTTATAAAGCTTTTAAATTTTATTAATTAAAATTAATTTTTAAATTTAATTTATTTGAAATGTGTGTGTGTGAGAGGTGGGTGAAGGTGTGTCTGTGTGCGTGTGCGTGTGCGTGTGTGTGGGTGCATGTGCGTGTGTGTGTGCCACACACAACATGCACACACGTGCTGGCACACACACGCTGGCATGTGTGTGTACACGCACACACGTCGCCAACGTGTGTGTGTACATGTGTTGCACACACACGCCAACGCGCGTGTGTGTATTTACGTACACACGTGCTGCACACACATGCCAACGCGCGTGTGTGTGTGTACACATACGCGTGGCAGTTCCACACACACATGTGCACGCGTGTGTGTGCGTGTACACACACACGGCAATCCACGTGGATTTGCCACGTGTACCGTCGGCAACCGACGGTACACGTGGCATGCCATGTGGCCAAGCGGACTGCCACGTAGACAACGCGCATGCCACGTATATCGTCGTTGGGCGACAGTACATGTGGCACGCCATGTGGCTTGCACGTTGTCTACGTGGCAGTCCACTTGGCCACGTGTATCGTCGATTGAAAACGATACACGTGGCAAATCCACGTGGCCATGAGGCGGCCAGGTGGACTGCCGCGTGTATCCACACACACATGCGTGCGCTGGCGTACGCGTGTGTGTGTGGGGACTATCGCTGGCCACGCGTTGGCCAGGGGCGGACACATGCCTCCGCATGGAGGCGTGTGGCCAGGGCGCATGGCCGCCTGCACACACAGGACCCCCACCCCCCCTTACAGACCGTCGGCACACACCCCCCCCCGCTTATTGGGCACCGCACACAAGTCCCCGCCCCCGGTAGCGCCCCCACACACGCCCCTGTCCCTGGTAGTGCTAGCGCACACGTCCCCCCTTCCTCGCCGCTCGCATGGGAGGGGACGGGGTGTACTGTCGGCCTCACGCCCCCGTTCCCCAGTAGCCCGCCCACATGCCCCCGCCTCCCGATAGCCGACGCCCACACACGTCCCCACCCCCTCAACTTACAACACTTCTTGTCCCCTCCCCCCCCCCCCCCGTTAGCACACCTGACTGCTCACACGTCCCCCACACAAACATTCAATAGAAAATTTATAAAGAATTATTCGAACGAAATTTTTCCTTTTATCCATTGCACTAGACCGTGCTCACACAGTCACACAGTCACGCACAAATGTTTTTTTATTAAATATTTTGTATATTTTTTACATAAATTTATTAAAATAATAAAATATTATTAAATTTAAATTTATAAAGGCTATATTATTAGACGTGAGTATATAAACAATTTGTTAGTTTATATAATGTGATCTTGTGCTTAATTATTTGTTAGCATATTATTATGGCTTAATGCTCTTTATTTTTCCTGGGTAAAGAGCTTTCTTATCCTTTTTACAATGGTAAATTTATAATATTTGAATCATTTCTTTTAGAATTAAATTTCTCCAATGCAATTTACAACTTTAGATGCAGTCATCGAAGTTGGTGATATTGAAATGAATTTGCCTCTTGAAAGGACGCTTAACAATTTTGGTGAATTCATCTATGTACTGGATGAACAGCTTTCACGTAAATACAAAGTCAACGTATCCCATCAAACACAATATGCAGGCTCACCTAGCACGACTCCCATTGCCATTGTGGATAGTCCGTCACAGGTGCAATTCGCTCAAAAGGAGTTAATAGATCTATGCACCCCGCCTCGAGTTTTGCTCTCAAATAGCTTCAAAAGGAGTACAAGACAAAAACTCCTACAGACCGAAAAGAAGGGCACATTGACAAAGCTTTTAATGCAAATACAACAAGTGGAACAAGTTACAGAGATTCCAAGGTCTTACAATGGTGATCTTGTTTTATAATTTCCACCTACCATGGGAAAGATGCACCATATGGATGCAATGGAGCATAAGTATGATCCTCATTTGTGGTCGAAGCCACAAACATCCAATATAGTTTTTCCAGGTGTAGTGCGTCTTAGTTATTGCATAGGATCTCTCAAGTGCATGAATGAACAATGTTTCCGCTTGGTTAATTATCATATTCCCAATACAAGTCATTTCAACGGTACATACAAAAGGCAACTGCACCCGGACAATATTGTAAGATTGGAGATAAGAGCCTTACATGCCACTTTTCTAAGGTAATTGCTTTCTGTATTGCAACATGTGATTGTGTAGTATACTATGTCATGCCATCCGATGAGACTGCCACTAGAGTCATGATTCATCGTGGTACACATCGACATGATGTGTGTAGCGGCACATCCAAAACACTAACGAACAACACCAAGGTGATGGTGCAAAGGATTTTGACTGTTGACCCACACGCAGGAGCCAGAAAGGTTCAAATGTATTTGGCAAAAGAAATTATAAGTACAACACTTCTTTGCAACAACACCAACGAAGGAATTTTAGGCGAGCAACAGCTATTTACAATCGCTGAGGAGTTGGGGCCATTGGTGCAAGATAATTGGTATGAGCATTTGCTAGATTCTTATTTCGATGCAAAACTCTATGCTAAATTATTTTTTCTCTAAACACTTTGAACATTGTTAGGTTTCGAAGGTCAGTATCTATTTTACGTAGAGGGGTTGACAAAGAATCTTTCAGCATTGATGCACTCCTAAAGCTGAAGCGAGACTGCACATATGATTTTTTCCATGGAAACCGGTTTCCTGGTCAAGGTACGGAGGGGGAGAAATGTTATGTCTTCAAAATGTCCACAATTGGTCCAGCATCCGCCGGTGTGGACCTGGTGAACCGAATGAGACAAGATCGGGATGGCGATCTTTAACGTGCGTGGATCCAGTTTGATCACATCAGACGTGTTAAATGGGTGACTATGGCCTGTCGTGTCTATGATCCAAGGTACATGGCGCACCTTAACAGCTTTGTGGGTTGCCTTTGACTCTCTCTAAAACAATTTGTTTGCAACATGCAGGACCTTTTGACTATTGCAACTTGTGAAATGAAACAAGAAGACATGGAAAGGCAATGTTTGTTTTGGGAGTGCCTCAATGATGTAATGATATCATGTGGGTGTGACATAGCTAATTTCTTTGGCTTCATGGTGGATGAAGCTCAAGCAAATTGGAATGCAGTTCAAATTGTTTTCAATGGTGGCGACGAGACCAATACAATGAGCGGTCGAGAGCGTTCTTGTCTTTTCCATTGGAAGCAAAGCTTGAATCAACACACAATGAAGTATGTGGTGCAAGCTTCTCAACACACACACAAAGAAATGTGTGAGAAGTGGAGGCAAGCACCAACAAAAGAGGCTGCACCAGCAGAGGCTCGTCTAATACGCCAATGGTGGCGTAACGGTCATTGCATAGACCGTAACATTCCATACATGGATTCATGGCTTAGTTGGTGGGAAATTCGTATTGCACATTGGGGTGGCATTATAACGTGCGTAGAAAGTAGCTTTGATGGACCAAACACTCCACGCACAAACCTTGAGGAGAGCAAGCATGGCAGCTGGCTAGCAGGGGAGGGTTTTCGTAAACGCATTTCATTATATGATGCATGTACAACCGACCTTGCAAATTCCATCTTATAGAGCACAAAGGCCATTTCATACAGCCATGGAAAACACATTGGGAAGGGTCCATCAATACAAAATCTTGCGGAACGCCATGAAAAACGTCCCAGCCAAGTGATAAGAGCAGTGAATGAGGCTACTGAGGGCACTCCAATGTATAAACAAGCAACTCCATTGACAGGAGATAAGGAGACATCAAGGCAAAAACACAAGCCAAATGAGGTTATCAATGTGGAAGATGATGCATCGCATAGGTCTGAGTACAAATCGGTCACCAAAGATCGCAAGAAGTGTGGAAGACCACGTAAGATCAACTTTGCAGAAGAAGGGATATCACAAAACCCAAAATGAAGTATAGGTTCTGGTGGGCAGTATGTAGTTGAGCGCAAGGTCAATGAGGCAATGTGGGCCATACGCCAAACTCCACAAGGTAGTAGAGTCACATGTAGTGGCACGCCAAGAGGAGGACGAAGGTGTGGATGTAGTATTTCAGGTTCTAGCCTTGGTATACCGGCCCCATCTTTTGAAGGATATCGAAAGCATCCGAATGGGGTGGTGCGTCAATGGTTTTGGTTTTGTCCGGATCATGTCTTGCATTGCCATATAGTAGACTAGAACATTGAGCCGCAGCCTCAGCATCCACCACACACTTGGCCCGTGCATGTGGGCACCAACCTATCGGAGGATGAGGTGCAAATATTGCATGAAGGGGGGTATCAAGTGGAGCTCAGCAAAGAAGGAATACCTAATGCAACGCCGGTTGTTCCTGCACAAAATATGACCAACTCTCCTTTCAAGTCAAAAGATACATCCACTCCTGAAGGCAGTGCACGAGCAACAGTGCAAGATGGTGTGCATGTACGATATCGGACTTCCATTTCCGAGGACGCTCCTCGCAAGATAAGTTTAGCACTAGCGTTGAGAGCGAAGATCGTAGAAGAGATATGTGCAGTAGATGGTGTTAATGAGGTCTTCAAAGAAGAGACCAAAAGTGAAGATTGTTGGGGTATAAAGCCCAATGTGGTCGCCCAGGTAAGTGGACGGGCCGCCATTACAAAGAGCTTGATCAGCACAGGTTTACTTGATGATGCTGGCTACGTCACCACTTTTGGACAGAACATGTGGAAGATATCCAAGGGTTCTATGACAGTAGCACATGGAGTAAAGTCTGGAGGACTTTATATGATTTATGTATCAAATGTCTCTAAAAATGTAATCAATGTAACCGAGCAGCCGAACGTTTCTTTGTGGCATAGCCGGTTAGGACATATGTCCAAGAAGGGAATGGAAATCTTGTCTCGTTGTGGTTATTTGCCTGGCTTTTCATTTAATGATTTTGAATTCTGTGAACATTGTCTGTATGGTAAGCAAACACAGCAGCCACATAAGCATTGAAGCAGTAGAAGAGATACACAGTTGGCACTTGTTCATAGTGATTTGTGTGGACCTATGCCTAACCTATCTCTAGGGGGAGCTTCTTACTTTATGACATTTATAGATGATTACTCGAGGAAAGTATGGGTTTACTTTCTCAAGCACAAGGATGAAGCGTTTAGTGTTTTCAAAACGTTTGTGACACTTGTGGAGAATCAAAGTGGCAAGAAGCTTAAATGCTTACGCACTGACAATGGTGGAGATTATGTTTCAAAGGCCTTTCAGAACTTTTGTGAGTCAAAAGGTATAAAACGTGAACTTACTGCTCCTTACAATCCTCCTCAAAATGGTGTTGCTGAGAGGATGAATAGGACCATACAAGAGAAGGTCAGAAGTATGTTGTCTAATGCACAGCTGCCAAATGGGTTTTGGGCTGAAGCTATATCAACAGCTGTTCATCTTGTAAATAGATCTCCTAGCAAGGTTTTGCAGAAGGATTCAGTGCCAGAGATGGTATGGTCAGGCAAAATGCCCTCATACAAGCATCTCAGAGTCTTTGGCTGTGAGGCATATACTCACGTTCCAAAGGAATTTAGGAACATACTTGAGCCAAAGAGTAGAAAGTGCATCTTTCTAGGCTATGGTAATTCTGGTGAGATGGGGTACAGACTTTGGGATCCCGAATCCAGAAAGGTTATCCGCAACAATGATGTTCACTTTAATGAAGCCAAATATCATTCTAAACCAGAGAGGGTTGAGGAGATTAGAAGAGTTGTCTTCCAAGAAGATGGACCTGCACGTGCAAGACAAAATGTCAGGGCTCAAGAGGAGCAAGGACAGGATAGAGTGGAACCACAGGTTGTGGCTGAGCCTGAGCCACCTATTGTGCATAGATCTGGACGTATCACGCGACCTCCTGATAGGTTTGTTCCATCTATGAACTATGCCA
This sequence comes from Adiantum capillus-veneris, assembly GCF_014529385.1. Lineage (NCBI taxonomy): Eukaryota > Viridiplantae > Streptophyta > Polypodiopsida > Polypodiales > Pteridaceae > Adiantum > Adiantum capillus-veneris. The sequence continues at coordinate 40,168,092 of NC_140954.1, forward strand.
TGTTGACTGATTGCAATGAGCCTTCATGTTACAAGGAAGCAGTGCAAATGAAGGACTCCGGGAATTGGCAATTGGCCATGCAGTCAGAGATGACAGCTCTGCATAAAAACAAGACATGGAAGCTAGTTAAATTACCACAGGGCAAAAAGGCTCTACCTTGTAAATGGGTTTACAGGTATAAGATCACCGCTCATGATAGTCAGCCAAAGTACAAAGCAAGGCTTGTTGCCAAGGGCTTTAAGCAAGAACAAGGCATTGACTTTGATGAAGTCTTCTCTCCGGTGGTCAAGATGACTACATTGAGATGCTTTCTTGCATTGGTTGCCATATTAGATTTGGTGTTGCACCAAATGGATGTCAAGACAACGTTCTTGCATGGTGATTTAGATGTGGAAATTTACATGCAGCAACCAGAAGGGTTTGTTGAGAAAGGCAAGGAAGATTGGGTATGCCAGTTGTTAAAGAGTCTTTATGGCTTAAAACAATCACCGAGGGCATGGTACCATAAATTCCACAAGTTTATGCTTTCTCAAGGCTACAAACGTAGTGAGTTCGATCACTGTCTATATACAAAGAAGTCTAAGGATGGTAGTTGGCTGATCCTTATTTTGTATGTGGATGACATGTTGATTGCTGGCAAGCACTTGGAAGAAATTTCAGCTTTGAAGTCAAAGATGGCAAAATCGTTTGACATGAAAGACATGGGTGAGGCAAGTCATATACTTGGTATGCGCATTGAGAGAGACAGATCAAAGAATTTGATTTGGTTATCTCAAACAGAGTATATTGACAAGGTTTTGCAACATTTCAATATGGAGAAGGAAAAGGCACTGAGAGTTCCATTGCCACCATATGTGAAACTTAGTCGATACATGTCAAACCCAAGCAAGAAACATTGGGAGGCAGTGAAAGGAATATTGAGATACTTGAAAGCTACAAAGAGTATGCGTATATGCTATGGGAGTCAGGAGCTAAGTGTAAAGGGTTTTACAGACTCAGATTATGCAGGTGACTTAGACAACCGAAGGTCTACGTCAGGGTATGTCTTTACATTGGCTGGTGGAGCAGTATCATGGCGTTCTAGATTACAAGATTGTGTTACTCAGTCTACTACAGAGGCTGAATATGTTGCAGCATCAGAGGCATGCAAAGAATCAATTTGGCTTAATCGACTAGTAACAGACTTGGGAATCAAAGAAGAGATGCCTGTGTTATATTGTGATAGTCAAAGTGCTATACAATTGGCTCGCAATCCAGTTTATCACTCGAAGACAAAGCATGTGGATGTGAAGTATCATTTCATCAGGGAAATGCTCGAGGATAAGCAACTTCAGCTTGTCAAAGTTCACACCATAGAAAATCCTGCTGATCTACTTACAAAAGGACTTCCCTCAGAGAGCTTTGTGCATTTTCGCAAGCAATTAGGTGTAGGGTAGTACATCACTTCTCTACATTTCTTGTATATTAGCTTGTATAGTAGCTTCTCTCACACTTAAAGTACCACATTGGACTTTAAGTGGGAGGTTGTTGGGGTATAAAGCCCAATGTGGTCGCCCAGGTAAGTGGGCGGGCCGCCAGGTATGTACACATATTCTTTTGTAAAAACCTAATAAGAACTCACTATGCTCTACACATTACAGTAGAGCGAGTTCACCATATTGTCGTGTTCTTCTTCTCGCACTCTCTCTCGCGTCGCACTTCCGCTCGTACTCCTTCAAAGATGGTCATGTTGGGATGTACAAAGTTTGTATTTGCAACCAGCCATCGTGCACATGTCCAGACTTCATGGAACGGGTGTCAAAGCAAAAACCATATCTTGCGTGTAAACATTTGTATATTTTTTATTTAGCCAAAATGAGAACATGTTTATCCATCAACCAATTTTGGCAGATGCTGATATCTTCAGGGCACTGAGCCGAAGTTGGACCTATCCAAACATGGATGCATAGCATTTGTCGTTTCTCACTTTTTGTTTGTATGCTTCACAAAATGGACAATTGTACCAATTTCTAATTTTATCTTATGATGGCCACATTTTGGTACATTGATTTGCAATTTTTTTCAAATTTGGGAAATGGTTGTTTATTTTTCAAATCATGAATAAAGTAATATAATATTTTCACAATGGCTATAAATTACCATTGCTTGAATTATTTTTGTGAAAGTGTCCAGTAGCTTCCGTAGCACACCTCTATTACTTTTCACGATGTTCGACGATCTTGAGAATAAAATATAGAGTCTGTGTGGTATGCCATGGAAGCCATTCCCAATGGAGAGGCGTTGTATGGAGCCGACTGGTTTAGAGAGGCTCTAAAGGCAATAATCAATGTGTATCGCCTCTATCATTGCCGCACAGAACTCAATATGCGGACCTTACTCAGCTTGAATGAGAAGGGACAATTCGCTTTCTCTTGCTGGAAGAAGATTGGGCTCATCACAGAGGAGGAAGAGGAGGAAATGACGCAATAGCTAGGGAACCTAGTGAATCTTCTTTTGCCACTCGAAGGCAGCACACCTACTTCTAAAACCGGGCCTTCCAGAAGATGAACGCTTCTTGCCTATGTAATGCAAGTGCAATAAAATGTAATTTTCTATTATTAATGGGTGTTCTTGTTTTAAGTACCCTTGTCTCTGTTGTTTTTGAAAAAATTTGTTTAGCTTGCATACTTTGTCTATGTCTCAACCTCCCTAATACCTCTCTCTCTCTCTCTCTCTCTCTCTCTCTCTCTCTCTCTCTCTCTCTCTCTCTCTCTCTCTCTCTGAGATAGAGATATGAAAAAGGCGAAAGAGTCGACAAGGAGGAAGAGAGAATCTTTTTAGGAATCTGCTCACGTGATTCCTAAAAAGCGCTCACCAAAAATTGCTCGCCTGGAAATATCCCCCAAGTTTTTTATGCGTAATGGAGTTGAGTTTATGCTACATAATGTCAGACATTTACCCAAATTGACAAAGAGTTTGATGTCAGTTGGACAGTCGGATGATTTGGGTTACACTATCATATTTGCTCATGGTTCTTGGATCATCAAGAAGGGAAATATGGTCATGCTTAAAGGCCACAAGTCTAGCTCATTGTCCTCACTTTATGTCTCTTCTGTGAAAGAGAATTCTATTTGTGTAGTTGAGCTGCCGTCTACAGAGTTGTGGCATAGCCGGCTAGGACATATGAGTCAAAAGGGAATGAAAGTCTTGCAGCGTTCTGGTTATATTCATGTATTAGATTAATCTAACTTCTTTTTATGTGAGCATTGTATCTATGGCAAACAGACTAGGTTGACATTAACGTCTTTGTCCAGCGCCTTTGGACAAAGAGTTAGGGAGTCCTCTAGATCTCATACATAGCGACTTGTGCGGACCTATGCCAATCAAGTCTCTAGGGGGATCATTATACTTCCTAACATTCATAGATGACTCTACTAGAAAGGTGTGGGTTTTTCTCCTGAAGCAGAAGAGTGACGTTTTAGTGTCTATCAGAAGTTATTAGCATTGGTTGATAACCAATCGGGTAGAAAGCTTAAAGCTTTGTGTAGTGACAATGGAGGCGAGTATATCTCCTCCGAGTTCAAGGAATTTTTCAACAAAAGAAGCATTAGAAGACAGTTTACCACGCCTTACACACCCGCCCAAAATGGTGTGGCTGAGAGAATGAATAGAACGATTTATGTTGTCTACGGCCAACTTCGCTCAAGAATTTTGGGGAGAAGTTGTTACGATTGCTGCTTACTCGATCAATCAGTCACCCAGTACACCACTAAAGTACAAGGTTCCATAGGAGATGTGGACGGGAAAAGAGCCCAGTTATGACAGATTACGTGTATTTGGGTGTGAGCCATTCTCACATGTGCCAAAAGCACTTAGACAAAAGCTGGACCCCAAATCACACAGTGCATATTCATTGGATATGGTGTAGACAGAGAGATGGGATTATCGTCTTTGGCACTCGGAATCAAAGAAGGTCATACGCAGCTCAGAGTTGATATTCAACGAGTCTAAGATACATAAAAAGCCAGTGAAAGACATTGAGTATTGTAGAGTACGGTTTGAGGATGTCTCCTCACCGCCAGTTACATAGAATGTTGGACGTGCTAGTGATGTACCTTCTACAAGCGCACGCCCACACACACACACACACACACACACACACACACACACATGTTGCTCCAGAGAGAGTGGAATCTAGCACTCAAGCACTTCGGAGATCCACTCCTACATCTCGTGCACCTGAGCGGTTTGAGCCACGGTTGGACTACTTGCTAGTCATTGATCGTGGTGAACCCGCTACAAAGAGACCATTCAAATGGATGATAGTGTGAAGTGGGAAGAAGTTATGCAATCTGAGTATAGCTCAATTTTAGCCGAAACTTGGAAATTGACAAAGTTACTTACATGTAAATAGACATTGCCATGCAAATGGGTGTACAAGAAGAAGTATACCACAAATGATCTTGAGCCTAAGTATACCACAGATGATCTTGAGCCTAAGTATAAGGCCAGATTGGTTGCTGAAGGGTTCAAGCAAACGAAAGACGTGGATTTTGATGAAATCTTTTCTCCAGTGGTCAAGATGACTACATTGCGTCTTGTGCTTGGTCTAGTAGCCATTGAGCCTCAGTCGAGGACTTGGAATTGGTCCAAATGGATGTGAAGACGACGTTTCTTTATGGGGATCTTGAAGAGGATGTTTATATGAAACAGTCAGAGGGTTTTGTGATAAAGCTTGAGAAGCGAACACATGTAAAACTGGTTTGTAGACTCAAGAAAGCTTTGTATGGATTAAAGCAAGGCTCAAGGCAATGGTACATCAAGTTTGAGAAGTACATTCAGTCCAGGGTTATATACGGAGCCAAGAGGATCACTGCTTGTACACAAAGAGGTTGAACGATGGTTTCCTCATTATTCTCATTTTGTACATAGATGATATGCTCATAGCCGGAAAGTCAAAAGATGAAATTGCACCTCTCAAGGATGCCTTAAGCAAGCAGTTTGCTATGAAATATTTGGGTGATGCACATCACTTTCTTGGTATACGTATCAAGAGAGATCGCAAACGTGGGATACTTGAACTTTTGTAGGAAGAGTATATTCACAAGGTCTTGCAACATTTTAATATGCAAGGGGGGAAAGCATTGAGTATCCCTATGGATGCATACAAAAAACTTAGCAAGCATGATTGTCTTGAATCGGATGCTAAAAAGGTAGAGATGGCAAAGGTGTCGTATTCTTCGGTAGTTGGAAGTCTTATGTTCTCCATGGTTAGCACACGGACATACATTGCATATGTAGTGGGAGTGGTCAACACGTTTATGGCAAATCCAGGCAGAAGCATTGGGAAGTAGTGAAGCTCATCTTGAGATATGTCAAGGACTCAGCTAGCAAGTGCTTACGCTTTGTGAACAGTGATGCATCCATAGTTGGATACACTGATTCAGATTATGCGGGTTCTGTGGACACTAGGCGATCCACATCTGGCTACATTTTCTTGTTCGCTAGAGCTGCAGTTTCTTGGAGGTCACGTATCCAAAATTGCACTTTGTCTTCCACCAATGAGGTAAAGTATGTTGTAGTTTCTAGTTCCAGTAAGGAAGCTGTGTGGTTATCTTGTCTAGTGGGATATTTTGGTATACACCAGACTCTAGTGCTACATTGTGACAGTCAGAGTGCGATTGCGTTAGCAAAGAACCCCACGTGTCACTCCAAGTCAAAACACATAGAGGTCAGGTATCATGTGGTATGGGATATTTTGGCTAGCAAACTCATTGAGTTAGTCAAAGTTCCCATGGATGAAAACCCAGCGAATGCTCTAACAAAGAGCCTAGGCTCAGAGCGGTTCGCACATTGCATAGAGATGATGGGTGTAGGGTAAAGCTACAGTCATACTTCACGGTTTTGTACATTTATACATAGTAGCCCCCACATTCTTTAGCCACTTGGGCCACGTTGGTTCAAGTGGGAGATTGTTGGGTTTTAGGCCCGTAGTAGCCGGTTATGACTGGGTGGACGACCGACCACTTATTATGTCGTTCATCAAGATAATAAGGAGTGTGAGAGCTATTCTCTCACAATCTCCACCAAAGGGTTTGTGTATTGTTCTTCCCTTCCCCCTTCTCCTTCCCTCACTTGCACACTCCACCTCTTAGCACCATCAATCACCTATGCTCGCTTCTTGAATGCATGTAAAATAGTGCAAGACATTGACATGGGTTAAGGCATTCATGAGGATATTCTTAATTGAGAGCTCTTCAGAAAATGTCATTCTTTGCAATGCTTTGGTCAACATATGTGCCAAAATGTGGTGTCCTTATGAAAGCACAACAAGTCTTTAAGAGCTTCCTATTGAGGACAGGATTTCGAGACGGTTTCTTGAAGTGCATGATTGTTGGTAGGATACATGCTAGCATTTTACTTAGGGAACATGTTAACACAAACGTGGGCAAGGCTCGTGGAGATATTCCCACTAATTTAATGCCTAACAAGGATGCATATTGCTTGTTAATATATAGTCCATGCACAATACATTTCTCTAAGCACAAGAACTAATTGATAAGCTTGATGTCTAAGATGTCATTTTTTGACTCCACATAATGCAAAGTACAAACAAAGCTCTACATTGTTTAGCTTTCCTTCTCTCTAGAACTTGACAAGCTTCTTCTCCAAGATGGGGTCTCTTGGAGTGCATTGATTGCAAGTTATGTTCAACAAAGGGTAGGGCCAAAGAACTGTTGGTTGTTTCACTGGCTTCTCGTCAACTAATTAAGAAATGCCATCGGTAGAAAACCATACGAGTTAAAGTACTATGACTATTAGAGGAACATTGATCTAAACACACACAAAATAGAGAAATCACAAGGCTATACAAAAGAAATAGACGTTGTTGTATTTATCATCACCATAATCTACAACAACCACATTCTAGGCACATACAAGAGCAATAAGCAAATGTGCAAACACTTACACCTGCAAGTGTGTGACCCTTGGAATCTCTGCAATACATAAATCCCTATGTTTTAACACTTGGCATGGACGCCCCATGGATGAAGGATGTGAATCCACACATTTACACATATTAATTACTAAGGAGGTGGATTGTGGGGTGCAAATTCAGGGACGGCCACAAAAGGAAGACGTCGAGGGTAACGTTTTGGGAGCATCACATCACCATCATTCCACCAGGGAGGTCTTGATGGAAATTGGAAGCTAAATGACATCGCATGCTAGTCTAGGTAGAAAGCCAATTCTTTAGAGTAAGAATGTGAAATTCTTGGCCTTTTCCTTCTCCATAAAAAAGTATGCTTCCAACATATCTTACTCTTCCTCCAAAAAAGAAATCCTAGTGAGCACCTCCTCATCAATCTGCAAATGAATATCCATAGAGGGCCTAATAGGGCTAGGATAGCGAGAATAAGATGGCTTTTCAAAACGTCAATCCATAGAAGTCCCTCTTGAAGCAACAATTAGCACAACAGTAGGGGTGGAGGAGACCATGAACCATTGGAGGAAGCGGAAGAGGACATAGCTCCTCCAAAGAGAGTTTCTAGTGGCTGAGTTGATTTATCCAAAATTGCTACACTTCAACCTTGATTGGCTCCACCATCTGTTGCACTACAAGGGGCTCTTCACACTTGTGACACCCATATCGATGCAGAAGAACTCGGTTTTCTCTTTCTGGGGCATTGATATGGGCATCGATATCTTAATCATAAATAGAACATCAATATAAGTGTCAATATGTGCATTGCTATGTACATATATTTATGCTTAAATTGATCGTGATATCGACATGCATTACCCTATATGCCCACATGTTTATGGACACTTGCAAGTACAAAAATTTTGGGGTGGCATGACCAAGATCCAATTAACAGATATGAACTTTCAAAAACAATAACAAATTGATCAACACGAACGTGACTTGAAAACATTGAGATGACACAAAATTTAAAGAGAATTTGTTTTTCATTGATATAAATGCATTATATACAAGAGATCTCCAACGTCGAATGTAATAAGATCCATATATAGTGTGAAATGCTACAATTACAAAAATGGACGAATGCCTCAAACTAAAATGACATATAAACATAAAGTTGAATGTTGGGGTACAAAATGAGAGAATCATACCATCCCCAATAGATACATAAAACTAAAAGATATAGTAGCGCACTCATACGCTACTCTATTGAAGAGGTTTCTCACGCTGCAAGGGCGTTTGATTCAGATTTTGCAAAACAAGAAGAGACAAAACAAAAAAGTTTAGGTAACAAAACTATATATAAACACATAGTTTAGCATAAACGAAGTTAGTAATCAAGTTTATATGTTTCACCTCACCGGATCAAGATCTCAAAATCTCCATGAGATCAATAAGATCATGGCTTGTGCCATAACGAGGCCATAACTTTGCTTGAACGGGGTAGACTCCCGATTCATAATTGCCCACTGATTAAAAGCGACACAAAATTTAAATTAAGCAATTTGCAAATTGATGAAATGCTAACCATAGATGTAATGAGCACACCTGATGGTGTTAGGGATGGTAATTGTGATGGGCCAATTCCCTAAGGTGGAGCATAGTGAATGTCCTCATACCATCTCCTCTACATGGGTGATAGAGAGGCTAAAAACTTCTTTATGCCCCCGTTAGCATAACCCCCCCATTTGTGAACGTACGTGAACAGTGAAAAATGTGCAAGAAAGAGGAAGAAATAAAAAAAGGTACCAGAATGACGCTTAGCCTACATAATAAATGACTAAACTTAAAGTTAAAAACTATCTTGATTCAAACTCTAAAAAACTAACACAACTTTGAATTGCATCAACATTTTTAACTTATTACTGAAATTTTGAATTTAAAATTGAACGTAAACATGTTTAGTTAGTTAGTGTTTGAAATATAATGTATTTGCATTTTAAACAATCTCTCTCTCATCTTAGCACAACTCAACATAAATCCCTATATCCATGAAGAGCTCTCCCCCTATAGACACATCCTCTAGCTCGTTCACTACTATCTCTATATTTTTCTCTACGTTTTCTTCACTATTTTTCTATGTTTTCCTTTGTGTTCTTTTAAGTGTTTTCCTCTGCATTTTCTGTTGCATTATCTAGTGCTAGGAGATTGTAGCCCACATAGACCCGCACTTTGTAAGGCTACTTCAATGACAACAAAACCAGCTTAGTTGTAAGGCCTTGGGATGAAAAATCACCTGAAAGGAGGAACCATGCCACATGAGAAATTGATGCAGCTAGAAGCTACAAAAAAAATATGACCTACTTTTTCACAATACTCAAAATGTGTCTCAGAGATCGGTCCATCTTTTTGCTGAGTCCACCTCAAGAAAATCCAACTCTCCTCTATGCACGATAACAGTATGGCCCTCCATGTTTACCTTGAATCGTTGCACATCAAACAGTTCCACTTTGAATTCTCTATAATCCACCCTCAAAATTTCTTGCAACATTCTAAAATAGACGAGTTTCGCTACAATCGGGAGGATCGTTGTCAACTAGATTGCTCGAATTTTACCATGATTCCACGATCAAAAGTGCATCACTTTGTGTCAATCTTGCTCTACCCTGAAGTGGTGACCTTTACACCTTGTTGTCGTGTACGACTTGTATTGTGGCAAAGTAGAGAAATGATCATTAACGTCCAAAAACACCACACCACACCACACCACACCACAATATAGCAATGAGAGATTTACCTTGGGACTACAACTCCGCAAATACTCCTACTCCTATTTTGTCGCATGCTCATCTTGTGTGTGGCCCTTTCCATGGCATTGTGCGACCATCTTAGACTCATGAATGATGGAAAGCTCTAAATATCGCCACAATAATGCATCAGTGGTTGCCTTTCCAAATCAAAGGCATGTTGTACAACATGTCGCTCCTGTTTTGCATTATCGTATCCATTGATTCTCTTTACTTCCAAGTCCATGGTCATTTTATTCTCCACTCCCGAGCCCACTATCTCAATCCTAGTCAAAGTTCTCATTCTCAATTGTCCGTCAAAGCATGTCAATACACAATAAGTCCAAGAAGTGAAAAAGACATGTTTTACTATTGTCAATTACACGTATCGATGAATTGCAATTGACAATAACTCAATCTATAAATGAGGGATCAAACTCACAATATTTGCGGACATGCTATTTTGCAACATGCCGTGTTCGATGCACAACTCATTTGCATTAATTACAAGGATATGAATCCCTGCCTGAGAGATACGCATCTCAATCAAATGGTCCCACACCGTCATTGCTACTCATAATGCTTATGAACACAATCATAAACATAAAGTTAAACTCAAACTTACACAACTCAAAAAATGGTACATAATCCTAAATGTAATCTTACACAAAATGCAAGCGAACTTTAGAAACAACTAACAAGAACGCAAACAGTTTGCCCAAACCATCAATAGGCAAGTGGGCAAGCCATATGCAAAGCAGTAAGAAGAAATGTCAAGTGCACAAGCCATTTTTGAAGCTCATTAGCGTTTTTTCTTTTAAAAATGCAAACAGATTTAAAAAACGGCTGCCTCTCTCGTCGTTTATGCATGTTTCACACAGCTTTCTCTTGTGCCTATGATTGGTTTGGACAAGCCATATATGAAGCGGCAAACACAAATGGCAAGAGGGCGAGCTAATTCTAGAGTTCATCTGCATTTTCATGAGAAAAACGCAAAAAAACTTAGAAATGGTTTGTCCTCTTATCACGGTTTGTGCGAACAAGAATGCATACGGCTTGTCCAAACCAACAATAGGTAAGTGGGCAAGCCATATACAAAGCGACAAGCACAAATGGCAAGTACACAAGACATTCTTGAAGCTTGTTTGTTCTTTATCTTTAAAAAACACAAACAGACTTCAAAAACGGCTTGGGCACTTGCCAGTTCTGCTTATCGCTTTGCACATAACTTGTCATTTTGCATGCGTATTGCCATATTTTCTTGCCACTTCACATATAGCTTGCTCATTTGCTTATTGAAGATTTGGGCAAACCGTATGTGTTCTTCTTATTATCACAAATGGGCAAGAGGGCATGCCTTTTTGAAAGTTTGTTTGCAATTTTAAGAGAAAAATAGAAAAGAGCTTCAAAAATCGTTTGCCTTCTTGCTGTTTGTGTTAATAAGAAAGCATTACCCAAACTATAAATGGGCAAGTTGTATGTGAAGTGACAAGTACAGAGGATAAAAGGGTAAGCCGTTTCTAAAGTCCGTTTTCTTGTTTTGGAGTAACAAATACAAACAAACTTCAAAAACGGCTTGCGTACTTGCCATTTGTGCTTGTTGTTTCATATATGGTTTGTCCACTTACCTATCATGGCTTGTGCAAGCTATATGTAAAGTGGCAAACACAAACGACAAGAGGGCAAGATAATTATGAAGTTTATTTGCGTTTTTAAGAGAAAAAATGCAAGTTGACTTCGAAAACAACTTACTCTCTTGTTGTTTGTGCTAATAAGAATGCATATAGCTTGCTCAAACAAGCAATAGGTAAGTAGACAAGCCACATGTAAAGAGGCAAGCAAAAATGGCAAGTGTGCAAGCCATTTCCGCATTCCGTTTGTATTTATAAGATAAAAGCCATAAATAGACTTCAAGAATGGATTTCCACCTTACCGTTTGTGCTAGCCACTTTACAAAAGGCTTGCTCAAACCATCAATAAGTAATTGGGTAAGCCAGATACAAATGACAAGTACGCTAGCCGCTTTTGAAGTCCATTTGCATTTTTAAGAGAAAAAACATAAACGAACTTCAAAAACAGCTTGACCACTTGTCATTTGTGCTTGCTGTTTTTCACACAGCTTGCCCATGTGCCTATCGATGGTTTGGGCAAGCCATATGCAAATCGTCAAACACAAACGACAAGAGGGGGTTGTTTTTGAAGTCATATAAACGACATGTTTTCTTGCCGTTCGTGCTAACAACAACACATACGGCTTGCCCAAACCAACAATAGGGAAGTGGGCAAGCCATACAAACAAACTTCACAAACAGCTTGCATACTTGCCATTTTTTCTTGCTGCTTTGCACACAGGTTGTCATTTTGGACATGGCTTGCTATATGTGCTTGCAACTTTGTATACAACTTCTCTATTTTCCTATTGATGGTTTGAGTTAGCCATATGTGTTCTTGCTAGCACAAACGACAAGGGAGAAAGCTATTTCTAAAGTCCATTTGCGTTTCAATGGACTTAAAAAACGGCTTCCCATCTTGTTGTTTGTACTAATCACTTTGCATACGGCTTGCCAAAATCATCAATAAGTAGTTGGGTAAGCTATATGTGAATCATTAAACATAAATGGTAAGAGGGAAATCCATGTGCAAAGTCCATTTGCGATTTTAAGAGAAAAAAACACAAATGGATTGTAGAAATGGCTTGCGCACTTGCCATTTGTGCTTGTGTCAGGCCTAGGATAAGATGGGCGAGAGCCAAGGGTAAAGACACACATGTGGTACAAGGGCACCTATATTTAGCAGGCCAAGGGCCTATATTACGCATGGTTGTGTGGAGAGTTGCATGTGTTAGTCCCCAGGTTCTCATATTGGTATTAGATCTCAGGGCACAAAGGTGATGGAGGAGGGGAAAGAGCACAAAGGGTGCATCAAATCTTCATGGATGCTTTCCCTCTCTCTCTCTCTCTCTCTCTCTCTCTCTCTCTCACACACACACACACACACACACACACACACACACACACACACACACACACGAAGCTATGGCAGTCTCAAGGGAGAAACAACTATATGGGAGCAGCCACTCGTGGACGAGGTGAGAGGGAAGAGGATTGAATGACATGCATGGTCTACATCGCATAGTATGTGGTTAAAAGTGCATAAGCAAGAGCAAAAAAAATTGTCACTGTTTGGATGGAGCCACAAAATATGCTATCTCTTCCTTCGTCCTCCACCTTCGTCACCTGCAATGCCATTTTACATGCACCATTGGCGTTCCTTTTTTCACACCAAAGGTCATTTACTTGACCAAGTAGCAATTCCCACACCGACGCACAAAACAAGTAGCACCAATAGATCGGGCCCCAAGAGGTCGCGTTATTCACTGCATGCAAGGGCTAAGGCAAAAGCATGCAAGGCATGCAAAGTGTAGCAAACATGAAAGCGACCAGCTCAACAAACATGAAAGTGATCGGATCTACGTAAGGGTCGTGTGCTAACTTCAAAAAATCAACATTTTGAAGACTTGGGGATTGTGTGGCTCACGGGTAGTGTCAAGCTTTTGCGTTTTTGGCAAACCAACTACTCGACAGATGGTTGAAAGTGGACAACCATGATTATGAGTCAATCTTCGTAGTCACGGTTTGAAATTTTAGTGGATCGATGGCCATATTAAGACAACTTTTAGCTATGGCAGACGAAGGGATTATACAGAGATCTTTAAGTGAATACCTTAGCATATCAACCTTCAATCTAGGGCTTTTGACTATGAGCAACTATGGACCGTTAATGGGAAAGCAAGGTATCTTTATCTTGACTTTTTAAATGAATCAACATGGTCACGCGGCCAAGGAGCAAGGCTTTGTACAAGACCATTCATGAGAAAGTCTTGTGTAGTCAGATTATAGTAGGATGGTATATTTGCTTGTGATCGTTGTATATGACTACACCGGCCGGCACTTTTTATCATTGGCTCTATGCACACGGTGTAGACAATCTAGATCATGCCTTATGTGGATAGCAAGTAGGCATGGACTCGCTATCAAGCAACTCATTCATGGGATGACATGAATCTTCTAAGAGAGCCTCAAGGCAGTTAATTTCTTCTTTTCAAACACCAAAGAAACTTGTATGACTACATTCTTTGAGGTGTTGGAAATCTTTCTCTTCTTTTATAGGAAGATATGATTCTTTCAACGTCCAGTTGTGAATAAGATTCCCACTTGAGAAGATTTGTTGCTTAGTTGTCGCAATGGTTGTGTTTCTAGGAGTGGTATTTTCAAGGGTATAACCAAGCTAGTACAAAGTCACCCTATAGGTGTTGAGAGTCACAAAACGGCCTCTTCACTGTTGTATTTTCAAGGAAAAATCTGATAAGGGGTAGTGGATAGCTCAACTTCACAAGTTGATTATAACAATTATTGGACACGATAGACTATCTTAGTCACTGCTAAGTGCTAGTTTAAGTAGTTTCCATACAAAATCTAATCAAGGGGTTTAGAATTGTAGAATTTAACCAAGGGGTTTGGATTGCAAAGGAAACACCCACGGTTACCAGTTCAATATTGCTTGGTTTTCAACAATCTCTAATTTAGTGTTTAATAGGTAAAAAACAAACTGGGCCTTTTGTGGCTGGATTTTTTTTTTGGGTAATGTACCTTTCATGTTGTACTTTTAAGGTTTGGATAGTGCACTTTGACTCTGGGTAAGTAACCACGATTGTCAACCTCCAAGTAAGCCTATGATTTGGTTTCATTTCATTTTTGCATATGCTTTGATTGATTTTTCCAAGTAGGATGTATTAGCTAGAATGATTTCATCCATTTTGCTCTTCAGACACACGACAAGGTCATGCAGGAGCAAAGAATTTTGGGACAGTAGTATACCATATACATTTCTACACCCTACAATTATAGGCCTACATGGTAGGGTTTTGTTTGGCACATGTTGTCACAAGGGATACAACATGGTTTATGAACTCATAGAGTTTGGTTTAACCACTGTACAACAATGTTCACGAGGGTCTCCCTCACTCATGTTGTCAAGTGTTTACAATTACTCTACATACAAGTACATCTTGTATTTGAAGGATGTCATTTTTGAGATGTATTACATATGTGGAGAATAAGAGTCTCTTGGATTGGCACTCACACCTATTTTTCAATTATGTGTTGCAACAAAGTCCCAAGGTGCTAGTCAGATCTATTTCTTAGACCATTTTGAGCACGTTGTATCAATTTCAATGGCCAAAAATGATTGGATACCTAGTAAGACTTGTTAAGGTTACAAGTATTGTTAAACAACTTTAATGGATGGTTGTTTACACATGTAGCAAAGCTATGTTCTGTTAATAAACATGTTTTATTTGGTATCTAAATGGTCCAAATATGCTAGCATGATTTTCCCATGATTATAGTGGAAAGTATTTAGTTCTTTCCCTGGGTGCTATGAGCATACCATCTATCAAGCATTGGCAATGATAGTCATGAAAATGCAGGTTCGGATTAGTTTTTGTTAAATGCATGCACACTAGGTGTTATGGGCCCTAGTGTTTAGCAAAGGCTGATTTGGAACGTCATGCAAATTCATGAAATTGATAGCTTGTAAAGTATATCGCACTATATGTACAATACCTCGATGAGATTAATTGTGGGTCTACCTTCTTGTATAAATGAACTGATGTTCATCATCTATGGTCAACACCATATGTTTTCTGTTCTAGAGAGACAAGTCTAGCATTGCAAGGTAAGGCATACAAGTAATGAATGGCTATTCCACCAGTACAAAACTCAAGATATGGGTGTAGTATTGGCATATCTTTTAAAACAATTTTTTGCCCAAAGAGTAGAATTGGAAGGCATGGACAAGTGTCACATGCACAATTCTTCTATAACCAATTAGTAATTACAACTCCAAGTATCATGAGATTATTCTTAAGCTGGATGTGTTTAGTGAGTTTCACAAAGTTTGAGGTTTTCTTCATAATATCCATCTTGATTTCAAGGCTTCACCTTATGTGCATCCAAAGACATTGGAAGAAGAAATTGCACAAACTTTGGTGGAATCTCCCAATAGGGTTACATACTCTATAGATTTTCTATCTATTGTTGACTTTGCACAAGCAAAGAGAGAAAACTTGTGACTCTGCTGTTTGTTGGATTCACATACCAAATGAGATTTCCCTCTACTTGGGCAACAAAGTAGAATGACAATCAAAGCCGAGATCATCAAGCCAAATTTGTATAGTTATGAGATACTCCTCAAGCTGGGTAGTTTATCAATTCAATCCTGGCTAGCAATTGAAAATAAAACAGATGCTATTGGCTTTGAAGCAATGTGTAGCAGTATGGACACACACTTTGAAGCTGAGGGATGTAGATATAATTATTCTACAACCATGGTAGGGCATTGCAATATCCATCAAAATGTGGAATTAAATTTTTTTCTTGCTATGCTCATTTTATAGATACTCCACAAAAGAATCTTCTTCTTTAATGAATAGCATCACAAGTTTAGGGATCTTGCTACACTCAGCATAGATCCAAATGCTTATCACTCGTTTGATTGATCTGCATTAATAAGAAGCATTCCAGTTTTCACAAGGGATTGCTTGAGAAGAGAGTGAGAAATCCATTTTGCTTAGTTAGACTGTCTTAGTTGAGATAGGTTCTAATTTAGTAGAGAAATGAGAGTAATAAGTTTTGCTCAGTTGTTAGAGTGTCTCGTTTGAAGTAGGCTCTGTTATGAAATATAAGCACAAAAATCTAAGTTGAGGTTCCTTTTGGAATCCATTTTTCTTACTTAGAGCATCTCACTTAAGATAGGCTCTAATTTAGTAAAGAACTAAGAGCAATAAGTTTTGATCAGCTAGAGTGTCTCGTTTTTAGTAATATGAGATTTAATCACAGATATCCAAGTAGAAGTTCATTTTGGGCAAAGGAACAGTCTTTTCAAAGGATAGCTAATTACAATCATTCAAATCAATTTTTGCTATGAGCGGATAATTCCACATATAAGTACTAGATTTTTCAAGTATTACGTGGATCAGCTTACTTGATGTAGATTTACCAAGGCAAAGCATTAATATTCTTATGAAGTGTTGTTTTATTGATGTTTTTGTGGATGAAAATTCTCCTTCAAGAAGGGAGTAAGGGCAAGATAAGGGTAGAACCAAGGGGGCACGACCCTAGGCAAAACGACCCTAGGCAAAGGCTGCTAGGTGTGCAAGTTTCAAGGGCTCCTAAAGATAGGCTAGAGGGCCTATAAGAAGAGGAGGTTGGGCAAAGAATATAATGTATTAGTCCCACATCCTCATAGCTCTCCTCCCCCAATTTCTTTAGCATCCACATGCCCCGACAAGAAAGATTGGTTAGAGTAGTTGCATGTACACCAAGAGGTGATGCTATTTTTGGATGTGCTCAACATTGATTGCCATGAGACAAAGATAATTTATCTCCTATCATAGTAGCAAATACATAAAAAGTCTCATATAGATCTTCTCAAGCTCAATTTTTATGACACGAAGGGTTGAGGAAGGAAATGATGTGCTCTAATTCTATACAGTACACTAAGGGAACCCATGGTCATATTAAAAATTGATAACTTTTGAGTGGATGAGAAGTGCTCCTCTGCATGAATGTGTAACTCTATGTTGATTGTATCAGGAGATGGTAGGATTAGAGTTGTTAGAGAGTTGTAATGTAAGAGGGAGACTAAGTTGAGCTAAGTTTTTTCTTCCAAAATGCGAGAATATTGTTGTTAGAGTATAATGTACAAAGTCTCTTTGATGGAGTATAATTGATAGAGTATAATGCACAAAGTCTCTTTGATGGAGGGATAGACAATGCTCAAAGCATTTCCATTTCACTTTTCAACTCCAATGGAATGGGAGAGATTTTAGTGCTATTGAGTTTTTTTTGTAGCCAAAAGACATTCATGAATAGGTTGTCCATCTAGAGTCAAAAAGTCAAAGGATGTTGAAGTACCTTGAAAGTAAACACCGAGGTTGAGAGGTTGTGTGTGTTAATACTCACAAAACAATGTACATTGTTTTGTAGAAGCTCGCATTCAAGGTGTGACTCCATATCTACATGGCCAAGCAAGGAAGGTTGGCAAGAGCAACGTCATCTACACGAAGAGGCTGAGCTATTTTAGAATTCATTGACAAGTGTTAGCTTTATGGGCTTTATCCTATGCTTGTATATAACACCTCTTGTCTATTGGATGCCTAGGGGTCAAGAATCATGTGGTAGCTTGTGGAAAAGACACCAAAAGTTTGCAAATACCCATGAGGGGCATTTCTAGGGTGTATGGACTCACCTAGATTTAGTAAAAGGGTTCCTAAAGATGCCCAATAGAGCACCCACAAGTTCATAAGTGGATTTGGACTGATTTGGAGCTTCTTATGATGTCAGGTATGATGCTAGATGAGATGCCTACACTAACTCTATATAATGAGCCTCTTTGTACTCACTTTGAATCAATCTAGTTACAAAGTTTGTGTCTACATTCTCCACCAATCTTTAGCGTGTAATTAATTGTTGATTACTATGCTAATGCCATGAATGGTTCTCTATTTTATCCTCGCTAATTTCTACAAATGTCATTAGAGCCATTAAGAGTGATTATCATCTCCTGATCATCGTTAAGATCCATTAATATCTCTCCTCTATTCTCCCCAAGGCATTGCATGCCTAATGTCTAATTAGTGTTCTATTGTCTAGCATGAGAATGTTCTTGAGTTTTAAGACTCTTGAGCCACTACTCACTAGTTAGTTAGACGCCTAATTAGAACTATGTTTTGTTAATTAGTACTTTAGAATTTCTTGCATTTGCATAATCAATCCCTCTCCTAGATCAACTAAGCCCTCTTTATTTTCTTAGGTGGTTGTCAATCATAACTCTTTGCATTTGCATGATTAGAATCCTTTGCTCTCTCTAACCTTCACCTTTGCATTGAGGAGATCAAAGCTCATTGAAGAAGGAGGAGAAGAACAAAGCCAAATTCTCATAAGTTTGCTCATTAGCAATGATTCAAGGCTAAATTTTGGCTTCAATCCTCAGGAGTGAGCTAATTGAACCTAATTCTCATGGGATTAAGGTTATTTATTTTTAGGTGTGTGCATAGCATGTCATTTTTGAGATTTTGACTAGGAAAGGGCTCTTTGGTTGGTCAACCCTCTATTTTAGGGTAGGGCCACAAGGACGCGTCGACCAAGAGTGTGGACAATAGAGAGGGGAGGTGCTCAACTAAGTTAAAAAGGCGAGTTGAGGTCCACCAATGAACGGACCCCACTGGGAAGAGAAAGTGCTCAAGCCACCCTAGCTCCACTCAATCACATCGACGGAGGTATTCGCCGAAAGGCCCATGTCCAACCACGATTGCCAAATGTGCCCATTGCATTGAAATCTCATTTGAAGTTCGCCCTTGCTTGGAGCCTTTTCACATGCATGCCACACTTTTGAAGGACCAATCCACAAGCCTGGCAATAGTTCCCACACCTAAAACAAAGGATGCCTAGCACCAAGGGCACTTTACTCATTGGATTGGGGATTGTTCTTGCCTTTGGCAACTTCCATCAAGGCATTACTCTTTACTAGGAGGTGATTCTTGTAGGGCATCAGAGGTTAGTCTCTCACCAAAGTGCTCTCAAAAGGAACCTTAAGAGAAACTCAAAGCAAAAGGGAAATTTGTGAAGGGTGATTTCACCAAGGTGAAGAGTTACTTCACATAGGAGCTATTAAAATCTCTCTCTCTCTCTCTCTCTCTTTCAAACTGAGTAAAAGTAAAAACTTTTAAGCATAGTATCATTGAAATGTATGCTCTCATATTTATCACCTTTGGGGTTGATTTCATAATTGTGCTCTTGTAAGGATTAGATGCTGACTTTGGTAGAGTCTCCTAAGCTAAGACCCCTCTAAATTTTCCCCTATAAAAGAGAAGGGAATAAGGAAGCTCAATGGGGATGGGTTTCACACGTGGAACACAAAATTAAAGGGTTATTCAATGAAGAAAGGGTTGTGAGGAACCATCAAGCCGACAATTAGTGATCCCTCCTCCAATGAAGGAGCACATGTGCAGACACGTGCTATGAGAGCATAGAACTAGGCAAAGGATGAGCAAGCACTATGAATCATAGCCACAACACTACATGACAATTATGTACATTTAATGAATGATTGTGAAACTTCATTGGCTATATGTGAATCCCTAGAGAAGAAATTTGTAACTAGAAGAAAGAAAAGTAGGGTAAGCTTGAAGAACTATCTCTACAAGCTAAAAATAGATCTTGTCAAGGATATTGCAAGCATTATCATCACCTATGTGAACTGTTTTGTATCAAAGGAGGACAAGATTTTCATCCTATTACGAGCCTTTCCATTTATCTTTAACCAAATAGTAACCATCATTGAAGAGAAGGACCCGACACATGACTTATAGAATGTGATCAACTCTTTAAAGTCCAACGAGAAGAAGGGGATGAGGAATTCAACTTAGAGCACGAGAGCATTAGTAGTTAGTTCTAGCAATAAAACTTGTTTCACGTGCGACAAAGAGGGATATATAGCCAAAGATTGCCTAGCATTGAAAGCTTGTAGAATTTGTGGGAAGAAGGGCCATCCTCCTTCCAAGTGCTTCAAGAAAGGCAAAGGAAGCACTATACATAGTCCAAAGGCCACAAGATTAGTCTCTTTGGCAAAATAAGACAAAGAAGAAGATGGTGATAGCCTTTTAATCTCTTGAGACAGTGACTATGACGTTGTTCTCTAGATTTTAATTTTGCCTTTATCTCTCAATGTATTTTGCTAGAAATAGCAAATGGTTTAGCTTGGTCTCAATCTTTATACATGCATTTTAGGGGGAGGTGTATAGTGTCTCTTGGAGTTACAATTTGTGAGTTTGAAACAAAGCGACTTTGTTAGCCTGGTGCTAACACCATCCCACTTTGAAACAAAGCAACTTTGTTAGCCTGGTGCTCTTGGATTGAAGATGTTCTTTTGCTCCTAGATTGGAGTCTATCAGAGTTGCTAGATATCATAGTCTAACCCCCCCCCCCCCCCCCCCCCCAAAATCATCTATTCTATGTAATAAGAACATAGGGATTTTGAGGGGCATGTGGTTGTCTTTGTAGCCTCCCGCCCTCCGGCTTCTTGGTGTGCTCTCCTAATAATGGGTCCACGCTTGTTGTCACAGCTGCAACCCCATGTTATTACTATTCCACCACCAATCTAACTTTTCACTTCCATGACCCAAGCCAGCTTAAAAAAAAGTAAAAAACCTTTAAGCGGAAAAGAGTAGAGATTTGTGGATAGAATTCAGAGGTATTTGCATTAAATCCACTAAAAAGGTCTTAGATTGTAGGTATCATGGCTGTTAATTATACTTGATCAGGTGCTCATAAAATTTTGAAGGTGGAGTTACACTAAACCTATCTTTTTAGAGAGAGAGAGAGAGTGGGATCAATAGCCATCTCTCTCTCTCTCTCTCTCTCTCTCTCTCTCGGTCCCTCTCTCTCTCTCTATCTATATATATATGTGTGTGTGTGTGTGTGTGTGTGTGTGTGTGTGTGTGTGTGTGTGTGTATATATATATATACACACACACACACACACACACATATATATAGATATATATTTCTACCGCTGTCTGAAGGACTAATTTAAGACTTCTAGTTTTCATCAAAGACAAGACTTAATTCTTCAAGCTTCAGAAGACGCAAAGGGAAAAATTGTGGAAACATTCATAGTTTAATCCAATAAACTCCCTACCAATTAACAACCATGAAGCAATCTATACAACATATCAATGGCCGACATGTTGATATACATTGGACAGAACACCAAAAAGACAAAATAATATTGATTAGCATCTCAACAAAATAAGCATCGGATATATTACGAAGGTACTATGTAGCTATTCCAAAAATACATTCTAATCTCAAAACTCTAGGATGACACTAAACATTTCATCCATTCAACATTCATGGTTTCATAGTCATCCTCACACTTCCTAATGCCTGAAATAACTCCACCTTTGACAACGCAGCCTAATGTATGAATTGGTGAGCCTCAGAGTCCAGGCCAAGTACTTGCAGGAACACATAGTATAGATGCTTACATGGCATGTATGTCAGATGCTTGCTTTCCCTTTTCTGAAAATCCTCACATGTGCATCTAGGGAAGTTTGACATTGTCACAGAGTAGTTCACACCTTTTGCAAGGGACCCTTCTGTGCTGATATAGAAGATATGTGTCTCATTGCACACTACAATCACCTCTTTAAGTAGATCTGCATTCATTGATCTGCCACAATCTATCCGGCTAATAAATTCCTTTGTTAACTTTGAACGCCACTTGACAACCTTCCCATCTTTGAATTTTGGACGGAACCCACTTGGTAGTCTATGCTCTCCAGGAACTCAATGACGAACATCTGTTGCACCACTCCCCCCTCCAAGAACAAAGCCATTTTCTTGGAGGACCTTTGCCTCACTTGGTTGCACATTAGTACCTTGCGCCACCACCCAAACGCCAGGAGCTGGTCCAAGAGGCCCTACCACCATGTCATGGACCTTCCATGTGTGAGTGTTTGTGTTGTTACAAAACCATATGAATCCTTCCACAATCCCTCCTGGCTGCAATCCATTTGAGGGATATTTCCTTCGGCCCCAAAAGCAAGGAGCAACAACACCCTTTTTGACATCCAAATTACTGTCATTGAGGAACCGTCCACATCTATCCCCTTAGTCTCCAACCACACCAAAACAAGTCATCTTTCTCCCTGGCTCTGTTCGTCGTATTGCCCACACTGTCTTTGCAACATTTGTCTCATTGCACATCCCACCATCATTTGCTTCACCATCTGGTTTTTGCTTACCAGCCACGAGTGTCGTGACTGTAACATACTCGGGCCTGTGGCTATCCTTGTTGAGTAAAACATCTGTATCCACTAAAATAGACCTCTTTCTTCGTACACTCTTCTCTTGCACACTTCTAATCATTTCTGGGCTAGAAATTCCAATCTCACGCATTGACGAGTGGGTAAGATCCACTAATCTCTTTGCATCTCCCTTAGATGATGATTCACTTATAAAACGGTTAGATATGTCTTTGATTCCAGGCCCATGGGCACTATAATTGCCCTTCAAATATGCATTGTACCTTACGCTTTGCAGCACTGCCATTGCCATGTCTGCACAAGACGCTTCATAAAGACTAATGTGGTCTTTGTACCCGACTGATGCGTGAAACACATACAAAGAATCTACCATGCCTCGCAAACCATCAACTTGTGGAGATTCCTCACAAAGGTATACGAGTCCGCCCTCTCTGCAGAGTTCAAAAAAGTCTTTCGTGCTTCAGTTAGCGTTAAAAGAGGCATACAAAACTGTGCAAAAATAGTCCGCATTAACGCGGACTGTTTTTGCACATTTTAGATACCTGTGCTGCGTTTTTCAGAAGGTATGTGTAGAGTCATTTGCTTGAAAGGTGCACTAAGGCTGCGCTTTCAGCCTGCATTGCAGTGCTGCGTTTGCAGAAGGCTGCGTTTTCAGCCAGCGTTTTTGTGCTGCGTTTTCTACCTTGTGTGACTTGCATGAGTAATGCAGAGCTCCCAAAACCCATAAATTGGCACCCCTTGAAATAGTTATGTGAAAGCTCACATAGTAATTGAAGCAAGTCCAAGGTTTCAATATTAGCTGCAAATATCCATGTCATGGGCTCCTTAGCACCTCATCAACCAGGCAATCCTAATGTTTTTGGCAACTCCTCATTACTTTTTTGGTTAGAATTGCTATGTATACCACTCGATTCTCTACTTAACATCCCTTTGAAGGACAGGCGGAGGCTAAGGTTCCTCAGTGGATGACATGAGCAGGCTTCTAGGTCGAGAGGTGTCGAGGACTATGTTGCCTCTAGATATGGGGATGTCTATGCTGATGCAGTGAGTGAATGATCTCGAGCAAGATATCGATGATGAATGTGAGCATGATGGGTCTTTAATGGCAGAGCTTGAATGGGCTAGTGCAAGTGTTTGGCTGAGATACACAGAGCTGAGAGCAAAGTGTTGACATGTCCGATTGTAAATATTGGTTAAATTGCTTGTTAGACAGCTTAAAAGCATGTATAATGAAGCAACCAGACTGTAGTTTTGGATGCCTTTTTCAATTCAATAGGTAGTGTACTTAACACATACCATGCCATACTTTTGTCACACATAGTTCTACATGCTTTGATTAAATATGGCAACCAAAATTGTGGCGCGGACTATTTTTCCATAGTTTTGGTTGCCTCATTATACAAGCTTTGAATTGACACCGAGAAGGTGGTTAAAGTAGGCAATTGGTAGAAAAAATTGAATACTTATAATATTGTTGAGTAGATGTTAAAAGTTTTTTCTTTGTCCTTGAAGCTCATCCCTGAGAGGTTCTTCACGCAAAAAAGGGAGGCAAACAAAGATGCCATCTATTGTTGAATGCAATGATCAAGTCAGTACAGTTGTTGCTACAGATTTGGAAGACGATAATGATACTACCCAAAGTGAACAGCTTGATATTGGGTCGGTCCATGAGACTGACAATGCACACGGTGCGGAAGAGGCATGCATGGAAATTGTTCCTTTTGTAGTGCAGGCTGAGGTTGTGGGTGAGATGGATGTCGCAGATGAAAATCGACTCCACATGCAAAGAGGAGAAGATATATTACAAAAAACTAGAATTCTAAGTTGCTTTGAATGTCCACCCATCCCTCTCTGCAGACTAATTCCATATGCTAGAGTGTGAGGACTAAGGGATGATGTTAGTGGACTCAAAGCTGCATTTGCAAAAGAAGGATACATGCAAGAAAAGGGAGCATTTATTGTGTCTCTTTGGACATGCAAGCAAGAAGATACCTTCGTGTCTGGTAAGCATAATTCTAGTTTGTTCTTGCTTGATTTCGCTTGATGTATTTATGCTAGCCGGTTAGTCTTATATATGCTTTTCTTAGGATGGTTTGTATGCTCTAAATTTATAGATGCCATTAAAGATTCTTGGGATCCAATTTGGACGGAGGTAAATGAAGATTTTGAAAAAGAAATAGCATCACAAAATGAGCTTTATATCCTGTCAAAAAGGATGTTCTACGTTTGGGAGGGCAACCACAGGACTGTAGCTTGGAGAGCGGCAATTAAAGAAAAGTTCTCTTTGGTAAGAGTGAAGCATTGCAGGGTCCTATGTACTATTATCGATCCCACCAAGGTATCAGAGATTGCACTGTTGGCTGGGCTACAGAGAATGAATTTGTAAGTTTCGTTTTCCATTTTTGAAATCTTGTTGAGTCTTGTCATGCAAGGGAACTTTTGCAGAAAAATGTTTTATGTTTGACTGTCAGCATGAATACCCACGCACTTGTGGCTTCCCATTTGCGAGATGAGCTGGTTAATTGCTCAAACATATGTGGTGCGGATCACGAAGAATATCTGAAGTGTTTACCGGAAAAAGATCAAAAAGTAATTGCATTGATTAGGAAGAAATATTCGAAAGGAGTTGAGCCTTGGTATCCTTTGACGAGACGATATTTGGGAAAATTACTTTATGATGTATGTCTTGTGAATATCTCATTTTAATTATTTTACTTGTTTTATAAGAGGGTTCATTTTTTAAGAGGCGTATTATGACAGGTTCAAATCTCTAAAGAAATTCATATGTGTATGGATCAAGCACGACAAAGGTTGCCTGCAGACGATCTAGTTAAAGAAGAGGAGAAAATTGTCAATGATCTTGCTCTCAAGTATGGTGATCGAGTAGGGAAGGTAGGTTAACATGAACACTTTTAAATGTTTATGATTGGTTAACAAGATTTCAATTTTTACGTATTTTGTGTCTCTTTTAATTTAGATGTTGAACATTGTGGATCCTCGACTTGGAGAGGATTGGTTGGCCCGTGTGTGGGCTCTTAGATGGGGCACCGATAGTTGGGCCACATTGGAGAAGCTCAACCTAATAGCTCTCCAAGACGCTCCTGTTGAGAGCAAGATCTTGTGGGTTTCTTTGTTGGAATCAGATAAGATCACAAGAGCTGCTCATAGGCTAAGCGTGGAGATCTGTTCTTTCGCTTATGAGTTTAGCTATCATTGTGTTAGTTTATGAGCTCGTTGTCTAAAAAAGTTGATAATGATGTACAATGTTGGTATTTTTCTAGTTGGATTCTAGAGAGTTATTACTACAACGTATTTTTGGGAGGGCTAGCACTCTTCTTTTAGATTTTTTTGATATGCTCGATGGCGTCAGTGTGCCTCTTGAATGTACACTCTCCATGTATTTTGAAGAATTAAAGCTTGAGGCTAGAGCTCACCTCTTTCCTGTTGAGACTAAGTTTGGAGCCAAGACAAAGGATGCAGAGTTGTTGGCACCAAAGAAGGAAGATGTGATTCCAATGGCGGCTCAGAGGCTTCTCTATCGGTGAGAACGATAACTTTAATTATATCACTAGTTGGTGATTAAAAACTTTGACTTATTGAGAGCCTTTGTTTGTAGGTATTTTTGTCACTTGAAATCTATGGGACATATTGTCACGATCCCTATGATGGCCAAACAATGGACAAACATAGCTCTGGGTGATGGTTGTATGTATCCCAAACCAATGCAACATTTGTCGGAGTGGAAGTTGGGTCATTGTCCATGGTGGGTGGATATGGTCCAAGGGCATATCCTTGCTAGAGAGAGGGAGCTTCATGATGAAATGAAGAAGCAGAAAAATACAACCACAAAGACAATGGATCCTCCAATGATAAAAGAACATCTAACTAAGGTATGAGTACTTTATGGGTTTCCTTAAGAAGTATTGATGCTTTAGTGGTCAATGTAAATTTTGAATTCTTGATTTATAATTAGTAGGTGGTACTAAGGACAAGGGAAAACAAGCTGCAGATGTGTATACATATGTGGATGTTAGGGAAGAGTCATTAATCTCACATGGTTATATTCTTGAACTCTTGATTTCTTGAGGTCGTGTAGTTTACATTGCATATTTTCACACTTGGGAATCAATGCAGGTGTTGGTGGCGCTCTTACAATGAGAAAGGTTCTCTCTTTTGTGCATGCCTCAAACTTTCCTATTGGGGTCTTTGGCTCTTCCAAAGATGTCAGATGTATGGAAGTGGTTGGAGACTATATTGCTATTGCGAGTGACTTTCGTGCAGGGCTACGAAACCCAGTTTGGAATTCCGTTCATGATCACATGCTCAAAGCTCGAGAAGATGCTGTACAATATACCCGAGTGGGCAAGAAAGTGGCTTGGGCAGCTGATTTCATATTTTTGGATTTGCCATTCGGTGGTTTGCATCATGCATCCACAACGATGCCATCTTGGGATGTCTGTACAAAGGATCATGTTTGTGGTGGAGTTATCTCTCATTCTCTACTCTGGCTGATTCGGGTTGGGTGTTGATCATGACATCATGTGTTGGTGAGTCTCTAACTTCACTTGTCTAGTTTTTCATGCCTGGTAATAATTGTATCTCATCTTCTCTGTAGGGGATAGCATTTGGTGGGTAGAGCGTTTTTGTAGGGCATCTGACTTGCTTATTCATAGGCGGATTGTGCTCCTTCATCATGACGCATATGGTTTTGTTCGTAGCTATGGGGAGCATATTGAGGTAATCTATAAAAACTATGAAATCGTGCTACTCATGAATTTGATAGTTTGTTTATCTCTTTTTTTGTTTCTTGTTGGTTTGCAGTGTGACACATCTATGCTTTTCTTAATTCACAGACGAGGTATTCAACCTCCTTGTTATCTTGCAGAGGGTACTTCACTATTTCGCTCTCTTGGTATGAGTCCTACGGATTCAACGATGAGACATTATTTGCCTGCAGCCTCGAGAGCCCTTGCTACTACAGGAGAGCCATTACGTGGAGGCCTTCAGATGAGTCATGCATTGTTAGCATGCTTCGTGGAGATGCTATGCAGACGTGGTGGTATCTGTTTGGAGTTCAGGTGCAGTTTGCCTTGTTACTGGGTGTGCATGTGCTTCCATTGATAGTGATGAGGGCTTGATATTGACGTATGTGCAGCCATTACTGCTTCCACGTGGGCGGAGTGCTGATGATGCCACCACATCTGTAGATGTGGAAGATGAGGGTGACAGACCTGGTGGGAACCCGTATGATGACTTGTGAGGCTCCCACCTTCTCATTGACATTTTATTGCATTTTTTTATGTTGGACTTCGCTTGTTGTCAGGATTTTGGATATTGTGTAGTGTGGCAATGGTTTTTTATGTTGCGTGTTTCGCCATGTATGGTGTTGGGTCAATAATCTGGTTCTCTTGTTTCATTGAATTATTTTGCCAGTATATATAGAGGAGACCGCAAGAAGAATGGCCTTGGACAAGCGCTACGACTATAATATCCAAAATGAGCGATAGAGACGTAATTTGTTCATCAATGATGAGTGTGACTCATCATAGTGATATGGGTGAAACCCATGCAATCTCTTGATGGAACATTTTTGTAATGTTTTTTGGTGGGAGATAATTGTTGAAATACAAAAATAGCAGGGTTTTTTTATGTTGAATGTTTAAGTACTTGTTTTGTTTCGTAGTAGCTTCACTCTTACTTGACCTTTGTTACCACTAAAACACACCAAAAAACTCTTGAAAACAATCGCATATCGGACAACCTCTCACATATCTCTACAAGGAACATCTCTCTCTCTCTCTCTCTCTCTCTCTCTCTCTCTCTCTCTCTCTCTCTCTCTCTCTCTCTCTCTTTCTCTCAGATATGCCATTAAACGCTCTCTTAGCTACGTCAATGAATAATACATGATATATGTTATTAGCACATAGACTCATGGATGTAGGATACATAGAATCCTCGTCAAAATACATCATTTGTGAGGCTATACCACCTTTGTAGGGCTAGAGACATATGTAGATGCCCAACGTATTACAACATTTTGCTTTTCATATATTAACCTTCATATTTCATATCTATATTATCAAACTCGCTCGACTATGGTGTTGCTCGAAAATATCCGCTCGATGTATGGTAAGACCCGTGCTTGGTATGAGAAAGCTGACACTCATTTGGTTAAACGAGGCTTTCGTAACAGTCCAACAGAAAGCACATTGTATGTAAAGCGTGAGGGTGATGTACTTCTCATTGTGGTTCTTTATGTTGATGATTTGTTGATCACTAGACCAAATGAGAGACATATTGCTGAATTTAAGGCTGATTTGAATGCTACTTTCAAGATGAAAGATTTGAGGCTATTGCATCATTACTTGGGTATAGAGTTTAAGCAGTGTGATGGTGGTATTGCCTTGTGTCAGAAAAGTTACATAGAGACATTGCTATGTAAGTTTGGACTTGAGGATTGCAAACCTATTGCCACTCCCATGGAAACAGGTTTGAAGTTGAGTCTACATGATGCTGGCGATCCTGTAGATGTCACTCTTTACCAAACTGCTGTTGGCTACCTCATTTATGTATGCAACACGAGGCCAGATATTCAGTTTGCAGTCTCACAGGTCAGCAGACTCATGCATAGCCTAGGGTCTAAGCATTGGCAGGCTGCCAAGAGGATTTTCCGCTACCTTAGTGGAACTTTACCCCTTGGCTTGTTTTATCCCAAGGGGGGATCATTGCCACCAGACTTACATGCTTTTTTGGACTCAGATTGGGCTGATTGTTTTGACACGCGAGTGTCCACAAGTGGTTTTTGTTTCATGCTTGGCAGTTTATGTATATCATGATTGAGCAAGAAGCAACCTATATGTGGCCACTTTGAGTTGTGAGGCTGAGTACAGGGCAGTCTTCACAGCTACGGTTGAGTGTGTATGGCTCAGACGCCTTATGGATGATTTGGGTGCTGGATAGGACACTGCCAACACTATCTACACTGACAGTCAGAGCGCATTGGCAGTTGCGAGAAACCCAGTTTTTCATGCTCGCACAAAGCACATTGAGGTGCATTACCACTATGTCAGGGAGAGGCTCTCAGCAGGAGAGACCAGCTTGGCTTATGTGCCAACACAGGACAACCCTGCAGATCTTTTCACAAAGGCATTGTCTTGTGAGAAGCTTGAAGCTTTCCACAAAGCTTTGGGCTTACTCCCCTTTGTGGACTGATCATGTCCTCAGGGCATGGCACTTCCCTTTACTCATGTGCCAGCTCTCGTTGACCACATCACTCCAGGGGGGATTTGTTACCATATACATGTGGTAGTGATGTGTGTGAACACACTAGGACCGCCGGGGCATTTTTTCCCTCTTTAGGACGTTTTTTCCCCCGAGCATTGTATATACGCCCATCACTCTAGGGCTATCTATCTTTCCATTGCACACTAAGTAACACACTCTCTATTGTGTGCCTTGAGCTTCCTTCGTCTTCTCCAAGCTGTGTGTGTTTCTCTGCAACCCTAATTCCAGCAAATGCAAAGAAAGTGATGAACTGCTTTCATCCTTGCTATTTTTTTGTCTCACAAAAGCACCCTCTATGTGTACAAATTTACCGACTTTCAGTTTGTTAAGGACAAGATTTATGAGCGAGACTCCTATAACAATTGTAATGGTATTTGAGTTGTGTGACTCTACAATGTCCACTTTGAAATATTTATTGTTAAATTCTTCATTGGTCTTGTGTGTATCGTAGTTGTTTAACACGTATCCTTCTATAGCAAATCGGGATGTGACATCACAAAAATTGACAATATGAAGCAACGAAAGTAAACTTTTTGCCTGTGGACCTGTTTAATACACGATCACTTCATCATCATCATCATTGTCATTGTCTTCAAAGTTGATTACATCAATCATCAATGTTTTGAGGCCTAGAGATCATAGTTTCAGCATATATTGTGCACTTTGTGCATGCTTGACACGTTGATTTGTTGCATTGTTATGCGGCAAAATTGAACCACTAGATTCATGAACATTTCATGAATCTATTAAGAACTATCCATTTTAAGCTACATCTTAGAAAGAGTTAACGAGAGAAATGGAACGCATGAAAAATGATGCTCATTGTGAGACTGTTCGTTGCTCTTTGGAAAAGATGATTCAGCAATGAAAGCACGTTCATTTTCTATAGTTCTTTTTCATCCCTTGATAGGGTAGCTCACAAATGTTTCACTAAGCTCGATTGTAGTGTTGCTTCTCTTTGATTATGCGCTTGTCCCTTTGATTAGAACATCACTACATTGTGATGTTTTTTTTTGCTTGGTTCTATGAAACAAATAAAAGTTGAAATCTCACTGTATATAGTGTAATAGCAGTAAAAATTTATGCAATATTGAAACTAATAGAAGACACTATCATCAACGTTCATGTTTTCTATATCATAAGAACGAAAGGCCATGTTATATCTTATTCTTCTGTTAAAGTGAGACATGATTGAAGCAAAATATGGCAAAGAAGATACAACTATGAGCGCCTTTCAAAACAAAGAGAATAATAGATTGGCTTAGTTTCTAGAAGAATTCATTTCAAGTTTATCAAAATATTCTCAAGATAAGAGGAGATGAGAAGAGAGAGAAAGAGAAGAAGGGGGGGGGGGGGAGAGAGAGAGAGAGAGAGAGAGAGAGAGAGAGAGAGAGAGAGAGAAGTCAATTATCATTCTTTACTTAATTTTATCCAGCGCTTGTCAAAATCATCCTTACGTATTTATCTCATCAGTGTAGTCTTTGAACAATTTTTTAACAATATTTTGAGAGAAACATTTATTACGTTGTAGTTATTCAAAGCACATAAAATTGTATCCAATTTTGTTCTTGACTACAACTGTCATTCGAGGTTAAAGAGGTGATAAATGTTGCTCACATCCATTTTGACTTCCTTTAAAGTGTGTCAAATTGCACCAATCACTTCAAATTTCTTTGAAAGTGTGTAGAAACAAATTTTTGATGTTGTGATCTTTTACTACATATTTACGAGCTTGATTCCAAGCAAAAAAATCGTTCTCAAACAATAGTACAATAGATTCAATATAATCGTATTTATTTATTTTCAAATAAAAAATGGAACATAGCTTTGAGTCATATAATATATTTTAATTGTACCATTATTTGACTTTTAAAAAGTATCATGAATGATATTTAGACAATGTTGATTTTTTATTATAAGTAATAAAGTGGAACCTAAATTTCATAAAGATCAAGATTGATTGGAAATTATGATATTCTTCTATTGGGTATATTCTTGAATATATTAGACTTTACATTGCACAAACGCCAATATACTGCTCTCAACAATTTATTAGATACATATAAAGAAGATTTATGTCCACGATTCCTTGACATGTTTGATGTTTGAAGATCAAGGGTGGCAAAATCACAACTCTAAATAGTGTTGTGGACCACGAAGCTTATTTTCAGGCATAAGAGGGCTCCAATTATGAGCTTAACACAATACTTTTTTAAATATATCAGATTGTTAAAAAAAAAATACTTGCTAAAAAGAGAAAATTATGTGAATTTCATATCATTAAATATTAAGTCAAATAGTTATTGAATTATGGTAAAGCAAATGTCAAATGAACTTTTTTCCCTTGTATATTTTCAGTTTAATGCTCTCATAATGCACTTAATATTCAAGAGCAAAGAAATTGCACGATTTGAGAATCCAAGAAGTAAAAAAGAGGAGAGAGTACTACCTTTGAGAACTTTTTGACAACGAGGAAACTATATGCACACACACACACACAAGATTATTCAATGTCTGAAAAGATATTGACTCAAACGAGGTGTGGCAACATCTCAGAAATAGGTCGTAGGCACTTTTCATATTTCAAATCAAGCTTATGTAATCTCTCTAATAGATCCATTGCTGCCTTTCTATCTTCCGGCACAATACACTTATATTCTGTCATCCACTTTCTAATGACTCCAGTGTTTATTTCTGAACGCCCATTCCACTTGATTTTGTAGAAGTGTCTAAACTCATCACAAAATATTGTGAGCATTTCTATCAACCAAGCCAAATCGTACATATCAGTCGCTTTTGTCTAAGGAAAGGGAGAAGCAATATTAAATAGCTCAAGAGCTCTCTGTGGTCGTGCATCGTGATCTTCTTCTGTTGCAATATTGGTAGGTCTCTATTCGATCCTATCTCTCAAAACCAAACCCCAATCGATACAACCTATTTGAGGTATTCCCTCCTTGGTGAAATCAAACATAACATTTCATGGATGAAGATCATTGTGGAGAACTCCTTCATTGTGTGATGCACATATTGTAGCTACTAATGTCGTGATTATAGATGGCACATTATTTATTAAGCTAGTAATTCTTGCAATTTCTTTGTCTAGTGGTAGCTGTTTTGGTTTCTTTTTCTTTCCTTTTTTTCTTGCCTTTTCTCTCATTGGACGAATCAGGTTTCATCATGCCCGCAAAACTTCCATAAGAGCTCGGCAGGCTTTACACGATGGTACCAAGGTTTCCTCCATTGAAATAGGTCTATAACAACCACTATGGCTCTTTCCGAGTATGAACAAGAGCTTAAACTATCCGTGGATGACCAAATCGATTGCTGCTTCATGTGCAAAAGATCTGTGTATTCTTGTACAACTTCCAATAAATCATTTAGCACAACATTCAATGGATGTTGGAAAATACGAGACACCTTGAACATTGCATTCAAAAGTCTTGTCATACGATTCCTTTTTGAGTTTTTTGTCTAGCGCCAGAGCCTCAACATGCACTCCAATAGTCATGCTACATTATGCATTATATATAGTACATCATAAATGAATATCCTTGATAGCTTCTCTGACAACAACGTCCTCTAATTTGTGCGCATCTGCAGATCCTCCTTCGTTGCTTTTTCTGCTGCAGTGAGCATCGTCTTGCGCATTCTCTTGCTCAAATAAAATTTTTTGTCTAGTTTTTTTGCTC
The DNA here is from genome assembly GCF_014529385.1 of Adiantum capillus-veneris. Classification (NCBI taxonomy): domain Eukaryota; kingdom Viridiplantae; phylum Streptophyta; class Polypodiopsida; order Polypodiales; family Pteridaceae; genus Adiantum; species Adiantum capillus-veneris. The sequence goes on from NC_140954.1 coordinate 40,201,644, forward strand.
ACTTGGGCTTTTCGTTCTCTACTTTTCATCTGTCGTAGAAGTGATTGATTGTCATTGGCTCCACTTCTATTGGGATATCATTGGCAAGATCATGAGCATTGGCTCCACTTCTATTGGGATATCATTGGCAAGATCATGAGCACACTTGGGTGGATTGCCAATTATGCTAAGCAAAAGATGCTTTATGCTTTCTGTATCTATGCTTGAGAATTTTGTATCTGTTGATCTTACAATCTCTTGCAGAAGGTTATAGAACTTTACTTTATTCGCAATGATGACATCTATATGTCCTATAGAGAGTGATGATATAACCATTAAGATCTGACATCGAACTTTTTATTTCACATCTGAATCGAGAATTTTAGTCAACATCTTTTCTTGCAAACCTGCACGACATTGTGCAACATATTTTGTAACTTTATGTTCAAAAGTGTTAGATGCAGGAAACTAGATTCTTACACCGCCTAGGAATTGCAAAACGTACAAGCAACAACATATGCAAACTTTACTTAGTGTAAGCTTATGTTTTCCGCAGGCTCGATGGTGGAGAGACGAGTTAGAAGAACGATCTTCCATCAAAATCTTGTTTATAAGGACATAATTGGTGATAGCAATCTATCAATTAGAGACGGTAGACCTAGTTGAATAGAACAATTGTCTGTCGAGTAGAACGACGAAGAGTGCTATATTGAAGTTCCATCATTTTGACAATGGTAGAGCTAGTCGAATCAACGACTGTTTATCAAAATGAAGTAACAGAAGCTCACAAATATTTACCAAACCATTCAAATGACGACAAATATGTGAAGTCTTCCTAAAAGATGATTAACATAGCAAAATAAACTCACCGTACAAATTCAACGACGACATTTATAGTCAAAGTGACAACTGTCTATCAAAGTCTCTTTGAAAGATAAGTCAACGCAATAAATCACACGTTGGTTTGAACAACGACATAATCTAATCATCAATTATCTGGCAAAGACTCCCAAAAGAAGGATCGGCAAAGTGAAAGAAGCGATCGCTCTTGGATTCAAAGAACAGAAAATTAAATCGAGGTAACGATTATCTATTGAAGTCTTCCTAGAATATTATTAATATAGCTACATGAGGTAGCTTGGAGGACTCTATGAAGTCCTCGTCTCCAAAGGCCGCATCAAATTGCTGGATGAAGGCCAATACTTTGTTGGTAGCACCAAAGCTACCATCATAGGTGAGAAAATAGATACCCTTTCCTCCCCTTCGAACTTCTTGAGCTTTTGGGACCTTCACCATATAGGGTAAGATTTGTGATGTCCTCCCCTCTTGTATTCTCTAGGAGAATAGCTATTGATTTCATTGGAAGAGGAGGAAGGTGAAGAAGAGGGTGACCTCTTTCTTACCATTTTCTTCCTTTGTTTCCTCTCTTCCCTTTCAGAGTGACGAGGAGAAGGATTGTGGGTTGATCCTTTCCTCTTGGGAGGAGTTGGCGATCGTCTAAACCGCCGTCTTCGTAGAGCCACATCTTTTGAGGAACTTAGGGATTCGCTTATTTCTTGTTCTTTGGATTCCTCCTCTCGTATGGGAGAGAGTCTTCTTTTGGGAGTCTCATCAAGAGGCCTCCTAAGATCTCTCTCCTCTTGGAGAGGAAAGGAAATCCCATAAGCACGAAGTTGTTGAGTAACTTTGGCTTGCAAAGCAGGATTGCCCATAGCTTGTTGCAACCTAGTAACAAGATAATTAACAAACATGGGAGCATCATCATTAGCACCTTCATGTGCAAAATCAAAGTTGTCTATACTCATTCTACTCTCTTGGTTAATGTCAGCCATGCTAATTAAACTTAAGTATAAATTACTTTGTGCTTTGGTACCCTCAAAAACCTTAGTCGCAACTCTTCTTTACCTTTGAAAATTAGTTCTCAAGTAGCCACACCCATGGTTTAGACACTGTTGATTGCAAAGACTAGTGGAGAGGGTCTAACACTGCTCGGTTGATTATAGTTCCTGTTGAGCTTGCTAGTAGCTCAATAATGGTTAAGCCAAAGGCAAGCCTCGAGAGACTCCGTTATTAAGACTATAGTTCCCTACGGTGTACCTCGAACTAAATTTTTCTCAACCAAGATAATAGATCCATGTCCCACTTACCCTATTGTAATAAACAGGCCCATCCTTTCATGGACAACTTAAGGACCTCTCTTCTTAACCAAGAAAAGAGAAACCAATAGCTCGAACTTTGAGAATAGCGGAATTAGGAGAATTAAAGAGAGAATTTTTGTGAGATTACTATGAGAACATAGAGGGTGAACTTAATTAGAGGTAGCAACATAACCATTATACTTAATTAACTTGGCATGAACAATACTTTTGCAAGAGAGAGAGAGAATTAAAGAACTTGACAACAGTTGAGGACCGGATTTATGTGGAGCCGGTCTCCCGAACAATAGCAACATAACCATTATACTTAAGTAACTTGGCATGAACAATACTTGTGCGAGCAAGAGAGAGAGAGAGAGAGAGAGAGAGAGAGAGAGAGAGAGAGAGAGAGAGAGAGAGAATTGAAGAACTTGACAACAGTTGAGGACCGGATTTATGTGAAGTCGGTCCCCCCACCAATAGGCTTTTGTATTATAGATTCTCCCATAAAGAGAGACTTGGTATGATACAATCTTCGTGTTCCTTGTGACCTTGGTGATGCTATGAAGATGGAAAGCTTCATGCATCACAAGCATAACATAAACTTTGTAAAAGCATTAACCATCCCCGGTCTCAGTGGCAAGGCCTCAAACACCTTCAAAGGTGGAGAGAGATAGCGGGGAATGAGGGTAGGGAAGAGGAAGAAGAAACATTCATTGGAGAAAGAAATAGTTCTTCACTTATCATCACTCTTCTTGCTAGCATACATACTAGCATAGTAAAGAAGATGGAGAAGATGGCAAGCTTAAGCATTGAAGCATGGCTCTTGGTTGGATTTGCATTCATAGCTAAGAGTGTTGGTGTAGACTCTCAACTTCTCAACAAGCTTGGAGAAGGAGATGGAGTTCTTCCACTTTCACCAAGTGACAATGTGTGAAAAATGAGTGTGTGAGAGGGTGTATATCCCCAGTCGACCCCTCCTTGTAGCTCAAGCTTGAAGCTCATTGGACCCCTCTAAGCCTAGCCAATTACATGCATAATGAATTTCAAGCAACATGGGTAGCATTAGGGCAAGTGTCCTCCTTACCTCTTTGAGAGAGAGAACTTGAAAATATCTAGATATTTGTTGAATTGAACTAGAAGCTCATTGGTCCCCTCTTTAGCCAAGCCAATAGGATTCAAGCACACCATGTGGCTAAGCATAGAGACAGCTTGACATGTGTCCATGTGCCCCTTGAGAAAGGGGGTGCCCTTTGGGTGAGTGGGAGGTTAAGTCAAAGAGTCTCCTAACTTTGGGGCTTTCCTTCTCCTTTGTAGGGTCTCTTTTAACTTAAGCACCTTAATCCCCATGCATGGGAAGCTTCTCAAGCACCTTCCTCATCAAGCAACCAAGCACCTCAAGCACCTTAGTAAGCAAGCGCGAAAAGCACCTCAAGCACCTTAGTCAACAAGCAAGACAAGCACCTCAAGCACCTCAGTCACCAAGCACGACAAGCACCTCGACCTTGGGTCGGGTTCCCACCTTAAGCACAGCCCTAGCTTGCCTATGGTCTAAGGAATTTTAACACTAACCTTTGGAGGTCTTTAATGAAGCTAACCCTAAGGTCTTTTAAGCTCGATTAGATGCACGTTGCTCTTTGATAGATTATCTCCTTTTGGACCCTATTGAGATGTAACCATCTCTCCTCTTGGTCCCCTGCTGAAATATATTGAGATGCAACCATCTCTCATTTTGGTCCCCTGCTGAGATAGGTCTAAAAGCACTTATTACACATTGCTCTTTGGTAGACCATCTCCTTTTGGACCCCTATTGAGATGCAACCATCTCTCCTTTTGGTCCCCTACTGAGATAGGTCTAGAAGCACATGTCTCTATTCTAACTCTTGTTCCCGTTTATTCTCCCACATTAAATGATGAGTTTAATATGAGAAAATCATTTGGGTTAGCCAGATATTAGATTTTATGACATTATCTCTCTTGAAATCATAGTCGTCCTCGACTATGAGGTAGAGAAGATAAAGCCTAGTCATTAGTCCATGTTTCTTAGCGGGTAGAAGATCCCTTTTTACCCTACGACATCATTCCAAGATGGATGATGAATCCATTTGGTGCTTTGGAGACTTAGTTGCCACAAGCATGTCTGCTCTTTATTCCATATCATACTTCCAAAGTAGAGTGACAAGTTCTACTTGGTGTTTGGGAGACGTCGTCACCATAAACACGATCCTAAGCATGCATACTATTTAAATTTGTGCACAATAAAAAGAGAACTAATCTTATAAGACAAAAATATTTCTCATTTAAAATGTATTTTTATTTGCTTACTCTAGTGTAGCATTGTAAGCATTGACAAGGTTCATATTATCCTTAAGCCAAGTTCCTTGTATCCATCTAGCATCTTTAAAATGCTAATTCTTAAACTTAACAAGATATCATTGAAAAATCTTACCGTTTCTTAATACCTTGTCTTCATGTCGTAGGATGGACTCAGATTGAAGTACTTCTTCTTGATCTTCAATTTTTGGAGGGTCTGCAACTATTGCTTCCTTTGGTGGTGCTCCTTTCTAAGGCTTACATAGGCTCTCATGGAAAACATTGTGCATGAGACAATGGTTGGGCAACTTTAACTAATAAGCCATCTCATTGATTGGCTTAAGAATTTCTTTAAGAAAAGGACCATAGTATCTTTTTGCTAGTTCAGCATAATACTCTTGGTGGCCTGTAAGATTCTTGCGCGTAGTATGCTTTAGATGAGCCTTGAGAAACTTTAGCAAGACCGAATCATTTTCCTCAAAGGCTAAGGCTCTCCTATGCTTATTAGCAACAACCCTTTTTGCCTTTGATGTGAGATGGATATAATCCTTTTAATCTTTGGAAAAGATTCTTGTGAGTCTCGGCTATATTCATTGGCAACGAAGATCTTCCCATGTACTTTAAGTAGTAAGGGACTTTTGGATCTTCCCTCTTTATCCTTGAAAGGTGCTTTCTCCATAGAAGTATGTACGATGTCATTGTACGCATACTCTATAAGAGGTAGGTGCTTCTCTCATGAAGAACGTTGATCTACTTCCATGACATATGCTTTTAGTAGATTCACCATTGTTAGATTAGTTATTTCACTGTGGTCATCCATTTGTGGATGATAGACCAAAAGAGAAATTTAATCTACTTCCTAGATTCTCAAAGAGACCCTTCTAGAAATTAATGGTCATTCTAAGATCTTTGTCTGCCACTATGAATGTTGACAAGCCATGATACTTGAAAATTTGAGATCTGAAGAGGGTTTCCGTTCGATATGCCTTAATAGTCTTTTTGACGGGTATAGAGTGTGTTTTCTTGTTAAGCCTGTCGACTGAAACAATCCAAGTTGCTTCCCTTGGTTAAATTTTGACTTTTGGCATACCACACATTTAGAAATATACTCTTCATGGTAGGCCAACATAAATACATTTCTACTCCTCGAAGAGTAGATTATAGAATCGCTCTTTGCCCCGCAAAAGGAGAAGCATGGGATTCATACACGACTTTCTTATTGTATGGGTAATAACACATAGCCTATTGCCGTTTGGAAGATAACCATCCTTCAAGGTGAATGGTACTTTTTTCTTCCCTAATGCAAAGGGTATAATTACGTACTTAAAGTCTCGGTCAGTAGCATACTCATCTACCATAAAAGATAGATCATTATGAGTTGCTATAGACACCACATTTACCCTTGGCTGTTGTGAAATTGTATCGGCCACTTGATTGTGCTTGTCAACAATGTGAGCAATATGAAATTTAAATTGCGAAAGAAAATTTTTCCACCTCAGTTGTTTGTCGGAGAGCTTGGTTTGTGTCATGAAGTTCTTGAGACTTTGTGATCCATTCGTAGGATGAATGGAGTTCCCAAGAGATAGTGTTTCCACGTCTCTAGGGCATATAGAACAACTAGTAGCCCTTTTTCATATTTGCCCAATACTCGCTTATCGGAGTTGAGTCTTTGACTCTCATATGCTATGACATGTCCTTCTTGAAGAAAAATATCTCCAAGGCAATCACCACAAGCATCACATTGGACCTCAAATGGCCTTAAGAGATCTAGTAGTGTGAGTACACGTTGAGAGATAAGCTTCTTGCACTTTTGTAGTCCATGAATACTTAACGTTCTTGTTTGTTAATTCATGTAATGGACCTGCTATTAGCAAGAATTTTCTATGAAGCATCTATAGTATGCATATATACCTATAAAGCTTCATACCTCCTATAGATTCCTTGGATTAGGCCATCCTTTTATTACCTCTAACTTTGTTGTATCCATACGGGTGTCATCTTTAGAGATAATGTGACATAAATATTGAATCTCTTGTAGGAAAAATTCACTTTTCTTTTAATTAATGAAAAGCTTATTCTCTCTCACAACTTGAAAGGTTACATAGAGGTGTCGCTTGTACTCTTCAAGAGAATTTGAGTTGCCTAAAGATTTTTGTGCATCATGAGTTTGAATGCATCTAGAGTATTTGTCATGCCAGAACTTGTAACTTATCAAATAGATCTTCTAGTCCCGGCACAAAAAATGTCTTTTTTTTATAATAGTGATACTATTTAGTACTCTATAGTCGACACACATGTGATAGGTGCCATCTTTCTTTTGCACTAAAAGTACTGGTGAACAAAATGGAGAAGAGCTAGGCCTCACCATCCCTTTTTCCACCAATTCATGCACTTGTCTCATGATCTCCTCTTGTCGAGCTTGTGAAACTCAATTAGGAGGTTTATTAGGCGGTGAGCTTCCTCGTAGGAGCTCTATTGCATGGTCATCATCCCTCGTTTTGGAGGTAGCTCACAAGGGATGTCATCAATGAAAACATCTTGGAATCCATTTAGGAAATTAGACAACTCTTATTCCTCTTGATTTCCTTTATTGCTGCTTGTGAAACAATTGGAATCATTTACAGATTCTCCAACAAAAATCATATACGCAAAAGTAGAGCTTTTCATGGACTTATCAAAAGCAAGCGTATTTACCAGGGATATGGTGTTCCCTGACTCATTAGCATCTATGTACATGCTCTTTTCCCTGTAGGTGAAGTAGATTCTCCTTTCAAGGAACTTCATGTTGAAAGCCATGCGGTTAAACCATGGTGCCCCAACGATAACATCCTAATATTTGAGAAGGGAAATGAAGAACCCCTCTTTGTCTACATGGCTTTGGACATGAAGCCTCAATTTTTCAATTAAGGGAGTAACTAAGACATCTTGTCCCTTGATGGCTCCATCGGGTTTCAATGCATCTCCCATATCGTGGACTTGTATGCCTAGCTTGGTGGTCAACTCCGTGGATATGAAGTTGTGAGTTCCACCAGGGTCAAACAAAATAAAGGCATCATGCTCTTGCATCTTATCCCAAGCATAGGAAAGGGAAAATCCTCGGCAATGAGCATCCTCTTTTGGAGCTTCAACCATAGAGGCTCTAGGCAGCTCATTGCGCACATTTCTTTGGGGGCAAGCACGATAGGCCCGTCCTTGCTCCCCGCACTTGAAGCACCGGTTATCTTTGCGATAATGCTCTAGCTCCTCGAGTGAAAGCCGATCCTTGCCTTTGTAGACTCCTTTCTCCTTAGCTTTATTGTTGTTAATAGAGTTGCCTTGGAAAGAATTTTGAGCATTGTTCTTCCCCTTTGCTTCATTTCGATCTTTGTTTTCCATGGGCTTGGCATTCCTTTTAGCCCCTTGTTGGAAATTGATGCGCGAAGCAACCATAGAGTGGTGGATTACTTTCGAGATAGAATCAGGCTGTTGGGAGTTGACATACTCGGTCATTTCTTCAGGTAATCCCGCACATAATTGTGGCTTTCGCTCGACGATGTCTATTTTTTGAAAGACAGTAACCTTGAGATGTAAATCCAAAAATTTGTCCACATATTTGTGGATAGGCTAGCCAATCACATGCATAATGAATTTCAAGCAATATGGGTAGCATTAGGACAAGGGTCCTCCTTACCTCTTTGAGAGAGAGAACTTGAAAATATCTAGATATTTGTTGAATTGAACTAGAAGCTCATTGGTCCCCTCTTTAGCCAAGCCAATAAGATTCAAACACACCATGTGGCTAAGCATAGGGAGAGCTTGACATCTATCCATGTGCCCCTTGAGAAAGGGGGTGCCCTTTGGGTGAGTGGGAGGTTAAGTCAAAGATTTCCCTAACTTTGGGGCTTTCCCTCTCCTTTGTAGGTCTCTTTTTCACTCAAGCACCTTACCCCCCATGCATGGGAAGCTTCTCAAGCACCTTCCTCATCAAGCATGACAAGCACATCAAGCACCTTAGTCAGCACAAGCACAACAAGCACCTCAAGCACCTTAGTCACCAAGCATGACAAACACCTCAGGCTTGGGTCGGGTTCCCACCTCCAGCACAACCCTAGCTTGCCTAAGGTCTAAGGACTTTTAACACTAACCTTTGGAGGTCTTTAATGAAGTTAACCCTAAGGTCTTTTAAGTTCCATTAGATACACGTTGCTCTTTGATAGACTACTTCCTTTTGGATCCCTATTGAGATGTAACCATCTCTCCTCTTGGTCCCCTGTTGAAATAAGTCTAGAAACACTTATTACATATTGCTTTTTGGTAGACCGTCTCTTTTTGGACCCCTATTGAGATGCAACCATCTCTCCTTTTGGTCCCTGCTGAGATAGGTTTAGAAGCACTTATTACACATTGCTCTTTGGTAGACCGTCTCCTTTTGGACCCCTATTGAGATGCAACCATCCGTCCTTTTGGTCCCCTGCTGAGATAGGTCTAAAAGCAGATGTCTCTATTCTAACTCTTGTTCCCGTTTATTCTCCCACATTAAATGATCAGTTAGCTAGATATTAGATTTTATGACAAGATATAACGGAAGTGACGATTGTCTGTCAAAGTTGCTTCGGAAAATGAATCAATGCTAGAGAAGAGGGACTCACTGTGTGGATGAAACCACGGTGTTTTTAACTAAAGCAAAAAATATTTTTAGAGATTCTTCGGAAGGAAAGTGAAAGACAAGCTAAACATAGAGACGAATCAATAGAGTCTACGAAGGTGAGCGTCTATTGGCATGGATGGTGACAGACTTAACTGAGTCAGGCTATTATCTGTTGCAGTTCCTCCGAAAAGGTAGGTCAACAAAGTGGAAGTGAGGATCACCCTTGGATTTGAAAAACGACATACCAAATTGAGCTAACAATCACCTGTCGAAACCTCTCTAAATGATGATAAACATGGCGAAAGAAAGTCTCATCATAAAAATCAAATAACGACAGATTTAGTCAACATGACAATCGTCTGTCGAAAGAAGAGTCAATGCCAGTAAAAGAGACGCTCATTGCGTGGATGAAATTACATTGTATTTTAATCAACGTGACAATTATTTATTGAAATCTCTAAATAGAAAATGATGATGCAAAACGAGGGGAACAACTCAAAATACTGTATCAGTGTCATATTGTTAATCTTCACATTGAATTTTGAATAGCTTTTAAGAAAGAACCATTCACAATAATGCACGTATCTCTCTCTCTCTTTTATGGCCTATTCTTTTCTTGAGATTTCTTTGCTTATTCACATGCATTCGTATACAATTATACATACATTCTCATTTGTCATTTCTATTCTGAGATTATGACAACATAATAATAACCAATTAAAAACGTGGCAAATGAAGCTATCACCAAGAATAATCACAAGCATTGCATTGGCTGTTTATGACAAGTTATACATAAGATTATCTCATGTTGGAAGACATCTCCCATAAAAACCTTTTTCTTAATCAATTCCTATGTTACTCGATTGAACAAATACTCAAATCATAACTCATTTATATATTGCATCAATATTTGCGCGCGCGCACGCGCGCGCACACACACAGCGAAAACATCTTTGAAACAAAAATTAAATTCATCCAAAGTCACGAGTGCAAGGATATTTTTCATGTAGTAACATTGAAATATTCTAATTTAATTTGTACAACAATAGCATACCTTAGCATACCATATTAGATTTAACTTTAAGATCAAGTGAGTAATACTACCACCCTTTACATGCACATAGTTTATGTTTTTTTCAATTCGAAGGCAATACAACAGAAGGCAATCATCTATATGCTAAGCATTAGTCTGATGAATTTCTAACTCGTGAATATTATTTTCTTGCAAAGATTTTGAAGAGCGTAAATCATCGTGCAAACTGGAAACAGTGAATATTGTGAAAAAGACAGATCTATCTATAATGAGGATGTCACAAATGCAATAACAAGTCAATCCAAAACAATAGACTTAGTCAAATCACACAATTGTTTGTCGAGCAGGGTAGAAAATTAAAACTCTTATGATTTCACAATAATACATATAGTAAATTAAACGATTGTCTAGAACTCAAATATATCACAACCAAGAGAACTGTCCAAAAAATTACATTTGTTTCGTGTCAATTATCTACACACACACTTCAGGGATTCAACTTCAAAAGATGTCAATACTGAAACCTCTCATTTGGGATCGAGATCATCAAGCCAAGCAGACTCTGCAGACTGTCCAATCCTTCGTATGGCTTGCAAGAAGGTGGCATCATCATGCATTTACAGGAGATCAGAAGAAATAAAGAAGAGACTCTCCATTAGGAGATCAGTTCTCTAGAGACCACTATTGGCACTGCTTTTCAACAAGAAGGGTACATGAGAAGCAGATTTCAGCTCGTGTGCTAGGAAACTCCACATGTTTCTTTTTTTTTTTTCAGGTTAAACAAAAGCAGGAACAAACGGTCGTTTGTTGACTTTCTTTGACAAGCGATCTCCAAACTCTAATGTTATTTATGCACAAGTACAAGCTTGGTGCAGAATTTGGAAAACCCAGATGGAGGACTATACTTAGATCGCAAGAAGCTTGGGGAGCTTGATTAGCAACAGCAAATTCGCAATTGCTGTTGAGTCTCACGGCCTGAAAAATACACTTGCCATGTGTGGTGACTTGGAGACTTTGCGGTTGTAGGGGACATGCAAAGTTGGAGCTAGTGAAATGGCGTTTACTTTCTTGAATAAATACAAAAAGTTGGGAGTAAGCAAGGTTTAAAGCATGTTTGCTTGCGCTGCTTACAGAAAGGCAGTGCGTCGAAGTTGCAACAAGACGAGACATTGCAATGGTAAAAAAGTAGTGAGATTTTGTGTCTTGAAACTAAAACCACGAACACGGCTCAAATAGCCAATCTACAGTATGTCTCAAAAGGCCAAGTTGAGAAGCCAGCATTTCCACGCAAAATATTTGAGAGCACTAGCATACCTTTTTTAGCGTTTTTGGAGAACCTGCAGTCTACCAACGTTTTTTGATTCTAAATCAGCCCTAGCATTTTTAGGTCAGATCAATTCTAGTGTTTCAGTTCCACGACGGCAAGTCAGCCCTAACGCTAATCTGTACAGCGTTTTTGGAGAACCTGCAGTCTACCAACGTTTTTTGATTCTAAATCAGCCCTAGCATTTTTAGGTCAGATCAATTCTAGTGTTTCAGTTCCACGACGGCAAGTCAGCCCTAACGCTAATCTGTACAGCGAATCAGCCTCATTGTTTTCAATTTCAACCCTTTCTGTCATTGAAGACCGCCGGCTTAGGTCTGCTTTTACAATCTCTTTTTTTGCGGTCTAGTACGTAAGCAGCCCATCGAGCCTCTCTTCGGCCGTTCCCTCGTTGGCATCAAGTACTCTGATTACTATCCATCGTTGCATCGTGGACATTTGCAATTTCAGCCCTTCATTTCTCTAATATTGGGACTGCAGATCAGCCTCAGATCTACCTCTTGGTTTCCAAAAGAATCCAAAGGTACATCAAAACAGCTCCGGAGCTGCCTTATCTTCACGAATCACTGCAGTGACATTCACCATTCGAGTCAGTAAAGTCTCCAAGTGAGGTATTGCGTGTATGTACATTCCATTGACACTGTCTAATCCAAATACTATATCGGCAATGGTCCAAGGGACCCTTGAGAGGGTTGATTCAGATCCCATCGAGTGTCATTCTCTCTCTCTAATCCAAATACTACATTGGCAATGGTGCAAGGGACCTTGAGAGGGTTGATTCAGATCCCATCTTCAGCGCGGTCCCATATGTCTCGCACCGTCATGCAGTGCGCCGCTCTAAAATCACCACCCGTCCATCTCTATAGAAGGCCATCTTTCCCTTCTCCCTTGCCGCTGTAATCTCTGGCATTACCTCTCTCATATGTGCGAGCTGTGAGAGAGTCGGGTCATCACCAAGGAAAATACCTATCTTTTTGAGAGTAGGCCTCTTCCTCAAGAATTCCTTCTTCTCTTCCAACGAGGGGAAGCGTAGTATGAGAGCTCTCCCTTTTGAAGACTCTCCCGTGCCATCACTTTTCTTACCTATCCTCCATGCCTTTGTGTGCAGAGGCTTCTCCATCCCCATCATGGATGTAAAGCTTGTGACCTCTTTCTCCACATTGTTTATGTCCTTGAGACCAGTCACTCTCACATGCAATGCTCGCATCCGCCTTCTTTGTTCCTCTTCGAGGGTCATGTTGATAAGCGTCGGTGTACAAGGAGTTTCTTGGCCTTTCCCTTTCTTGGCGACCTCAATCCATTTTTCGGCCTCGTCCGCCTTTTTCTGTGTCCTTGTTATCATCAGTGTATGCTGCATCCAGAGGGCAGTCGCCTTTCTCTATACTAGATGATGACATATGGGAGTTTTCTAGGGATGGTGATATCATTCTCCTAGGGGACTTCAATGCCCGAACGGGCAACTCGCAGACAATCTTCTACGACACTTCAGATGAGATGCTTAGAGAGCTGGATGTGGGTGAGTTGGGACTTGACAGATGCTCAGATGATAGAGAGCAGACGGAATATGGGAGATACCTCATGGAAATGACGACTACACATGGATTAGCTATACTTAACGGCTTACAGCGATTTCCTGGAGCAGCCGGTTTCACATGCTTTCCACACAGACATGGGGCTAGTACAGTGGATTATGTTATGACACAACCGAGCTTTATCCCCTACATTCAGGATGGGAGCCAGGCCAGTGGACATAGCAGTAGATCATGCTCTCTTGACACTGTCCGTCCAATTTCAATATAGTACAACCCCTGCTATACATTTACTCCAGAGACTGATTTCGTTTATACAGAGGAGATTTGGGACCGTCTATTGGAAGGCACAGCTGGTGCAAATGATACAGGCCTCTCAGTGGAGGAGTGCACCACTCTACTAACTGAGACACTACATGGGGCTGCATCAGTGGCATACCCACACACTCAGCCGGGCAAGAGACGACATTCTGGGAGCATGCCCCAGAATAGTTGGTATGATGAAGAATGCAGAGAGATGAGAGCCCAGCTTCAAATGGATCTTCTTTTAGGAGTCATCACTTACAGAAAGTCTCGGATTGCTTTCCGACGCCTTGTGTGACGGAAGAAGCGAACTTACCTAGCTCAGATGGAACGAGACTTATATCAGATGTTGTTGAGTAGGGACTCAGGAGAAGCATGGCGACTCTTCCATGAGCACTCCCCTCCCCCAGTGATTACTTCACTTGATGTGTGGGGCCAATATGCGACATCATTATATACGGTTCCTGGACAGGAACCCCTTCCAGACCCTACCAAGCCTTTGCCCAGCTACGAGCACTTTCTTTACACCTGAGATGGTACAAAGGGCCATCGACAGGATGAGGACCGGGAAGGCATATAATCATGACGGTCTAGTAGCGGAGCACTTTATACATGCCAGGGATATGCTGATGGATGGAGGTTCTCGCAGTGTTGTTCAATCGTGCCATGTGTGAGGGATTACCTGAGACTTGGAGGTTGTCTAATATTGTGCCCATCTTCAAGGCTGGGGACCCTACAGAGCCTGGGAACTACCGTACTATTATGGTTGGACACACATTAGCACGGTTGTATGCATCTATTCTGGAGCAACACTTGAGTAATTGGGAAGAGGGCGAGGGTGTACGAGCAAAGGGTCAGGCCGGCTTCAGGAGGGGTTTCTCCACTCTTGATCATATTCTGACACTCAGGGCCATCATTGAGGAGGGCAGATCACATGGGAGACGGATCTATTGTAGCTTTGTGGATTTTCGCAAAGCATTTGACACGGTACCAAGAGCTCGATTGATGTGCAGACTGCAGGAGATGGGGGTGCCCATAGAGGTGATTTGGGGGATTATGGCTTTGTACAAATCAATGGTAGGACATGTACGCACTCCAGAAGGGGTATCTGATTTAGTTCACTCTACTATTGGAGTGAAACAGGGCTGCCCATTGTCTCCTACTCTATTTGGTATGTATGTTGATGAGGTGTCTGAGTACATTGACAGAGAGGGTGACAGGGGTGCCCAGCTGGCAGGGACGTAGATCCCATTGTTGCTATATGCTGATGATATTGTGTTGATATCTGACTCACCAGAAGGTATGCAACGACATTTGGATGCACTACGCAGTTTTGCAGAGGATAGTGGACTGTGTGTAAACCTAGGTAAAACCAAGGTTATGGTGTTTAACACCACACCGCAATGGATTAGGAGATCAGTACCTACTTTCAAATATGGTCAGGAGATTGTGGAGTATGCAGATGCATAAGCTTACCTGGGGTAGTCTTTACTGGGCCGAGATTTTCTTTGAGAAGAGCAGCAGAGACTAGACTAACTAGAGCTTGTGCGGCTTTGGGAGGAATGGAGAGGATGTGTTCGCAGGTTCAGTTCTAGGAACCTAGGACAAAGTTATGGCTCTTTGATACTTTGGTTGCTTCTACTATGTTATATGGGGTGCAGGTTTGGGGACCTTCTATAGGCCAAGATGGCTGGAGGCATATGGAGAAGCCCCTGGTATCTATGATCTCTCGGCTGATTAGAGCCAAGGCTTCCGTAACGCATGATATCATTCGAGCGGAATTAGCTGCCCCCCCTATGGAGATTGAGGTGCTTACCAGATCAGTCTCCTTTGTACACAGTCTGTGGGATACTACCAGAGACAGATATGCCAGGGTGGCTCTAGAGTCCTCTAGACAATTAGCTCTTAATGGCAATACATCATGCTGGTTTGCACAGATGGCATCATGGTTTCAGACACATGGTTTCACCATGGACAAGTTGCCTCCTTTTCAATACTCTCTACAGGCACCCTTGAGGTCTCTGACACGGGTAGAGATTAATAGACTTATTCGTCAGGATCTGATCCAGCTGGACACGAGGAGGACATGGATAGAGCCGTTACAGGAGTTGGGCACAAAGATGGCTTTCTATAGTGAGCATCTTCTCCACCTCACGGGGGATGGGTTTGTGATTCGACCTAGCTATATGGACACGCATCTTTCTCATGGTTTGCGTTGTGCCATTGGCCAGATACGCACGTCTTCACATCAGCTCGAGATTGAGACTGGCAAATTCAGAGGGACACCAGCAGATAGCAGGATATGCCGCTTATGCCATCTAGAGCCAGAGACAGAAGTACATTACATATGTCATTGCACAGCGTACTATGAGATACGAGACTGTTTTCATTTGTCTATTTAGAGAAGGTTTAAGGCCTCTATCTAGGGTCATGAGTTATGAGGATCAGAGATGTCTTGGGCTTTATCTACTTGAGTTACACAGGCATAGAGAAACTTTACTGAGGAGAGCTGAAGAGAGACAACCCCAGAGATAGATCACAGATTTCTTTACACTAGATATTGTACACCCAGAAGAACAGACAGAGGAGCAGCCAACAGTGGAGAGGTCTACCCGTACTACTGGCATTCTCATAGACCGAGCATTGGAGCTAGGGAGATCTAGACGACCCCGATGGAGAAGAGGAGCTACACAATTTCGAAGGAGGCTACAGCAAAGGATTCGAGCCATAGACTTTCGTCGTCCAGAGTGCAGATGAAGATGGATCTCTACTCCCCTCCCATATTGTCTTCACATTGTCCTGCTTAGTTTAGGATCCCGCGGTATTTATATTTTGTTATCCTAGTTTAATTTATTTTGTTAATCTGACTTTGTATCAGATACACCGCATTGTAACTTTCTGGTCTCATAGGTCACTTTGGCCTTTTGAAGACGTTAATATAACATTTCATTTCATTTCATTTCTCTCTCTAAGGTCTCTTAATCTCTAAGGTCTTTAAGGTCTCTTGGGATAGTTTCCCATGACATTAAAACTCTCTTCTTCTTCTTCTTCTTCTCTCTCTCTCTCTCTCTCTCTCTCTCTCTCTCTCTCTCTCTCTCCACATCTCTACCGCTCTCTCATTCCTTGTCTCCAGGAAAAGTGAGAGGAACTACCGTTCATGTAAAAGCAGTCAGTAATGCAAGGGACAAAGCAAATATTTGTGGAAGTGCGAAGTCTAGATCTTCACTATTTCTATCCCACTGCAATTGACACTAATTCTCAATATATCTTAAGTGCACTTGCAAAAATCCACAACAGAATAACGCCCATAGAGAGAATTTACTTACAGATGTAATTGCACACCATAGATTTGTCACAATGAGCGTTCATACAAAACCACATTGAGAAGACGGAACAACGGTTCTTCAAGCAGAAAAGCTGATCTCTTTCAAGGATATGGCTGTCATCTTCATGAGGCACTTGACTTCAGTTTTCATTGTTTTCTATTCGGTCTCGATTACTTTAAAGGAAATCACTGATTTGATATGGAAGAAGCTTGTCACATCTGAAGGACCAACTATGGAGTCGGATCCAAAAGAGACTCAGAGTCATGATTGTCATCCACAGAAGAAAGACAGAAGCAAACGAATAATACTTTTCCGAATGTATTTTGACATGGTATCACGATTCACACCGTACACTTGTCAACACCTAGTGGATATAGAAGACGAAGAGAAATTGTCGGTAGATCCCTGCTATTTTTTCGTCTGTTGTATTAGCGTTTCCAGTGATCTGGAGACTGAGGTTTTCTCTTCATTTTCAACGAAGAAGTGACTGAAGTCTTGGTTGCATAAGGCAAAAGTAGAAGAGAAATAGTTTGCCGATGTATTTTGACATGGTATCACAGCGTACGCTTATCAACGCCTAGTGGATCTAGAAGACAAGGAGACATTTTGGATAGATCTCTGCTATTGTTTTTCGTCGGTTGTTATCTGCGTTTTCCAATGATCTACAGACCGCGGTTTTCTGTTGATTTTTATCGAGGGAGCAAATGAAGTCTTGGCTGCATTTTTGTAAGCTGAAGGCATCTCGAGTGCAACAGCTCACGCTGAGTGTTTTCATAGATTTTCAGCCAGCCGGTCAAAGTATTTTTTTGTGGCACAGAAGACCAATTCTACACTAGCCTTAACAAATTTCAGTCCTTTTCATAATCAAAAGCCAGCTTAGATCTACTTTCATGATGTCTTCTTTGTGGTCTGGTAATTTGGTAGCTCACTGATCCTCTCTTCGGCCACTCCCTCGCTAAAATTAAGTGCTTTTGTTATTGTCCACCGTCGATATCGTCAAGATTTGCGTTTTCAACCCTTCATTTCTCTGACATTGGGATACAGATCAGCCCCAGATCTATCCCTTGGTATCTAAAAGAATCTAAAGATACATCAAAACAGCCCTGAAGCAGCTGGCTTGTCTTCAGAAGTCATCGTGGCGACATTCATTGTTTGAGTCTGCTTGAGGTATTGCATGCATGTACATTCCACTTACACAGTGTAAAACACACTGATACGAACAACAATACGACTCTAAGGGAGACCTTTCTTGAAGGCATTACTGTACATTGTGGTCTTGTATATATTACATAGCTATGGAGGCAAAAGAATGTAATGGCACTCTTTTACTTGCTGACATGCAAGGTGCCTGAAGACACCTAGCTGTGGATCTTTCCTTTCAATCTACACCTTTCTTTTACGCCCCTCAAGCATGAGAGGTAATAACATCAAGCTCATATTCGCCTTAGTAGAATCAGGAAGAAAAGTAGCATTGTTAAGGTCACCTTCTCACGCTTGTTGTGAGAGCTATTTACCATCCCTGAAAGCACAAGCATGCGGCTTGCAAGGGACTTATTTGTCTCATTATAGGGGTACGATGTGTTGTTACGTTGTTTTCTGTTAGACATATCTAGTTATATGGTGTCTTTGAAACGTTTTCGGCTGCACCTATTCGTCTAGGCTCAGCCTTTGTGGTGGTTGAAAGCTAGATTTCTAGAGCTGCACCTAAGCTTGCGGTCATTACATTGGATCTGAAGAGTATTGCAGCCCTTTCATGTCTAGCTCTCAATTGGACACGTGCACATGTTTAGTCACAGGCATCTTAAAGCAGACCAAGATAATCATGGAGGAGTTGCTGCCAACGATTAAGAGAGTGAGAGTTCTCTACAAAGTTATACATCATTTGGTTTTTTTACAAAGATCATGCTTTCAATTGCCGAGAAGAGCTATCATTTCACCTTTGGGACCAATGAGATAGATAGCAATGCCGTAGGCATTAAAGACCAGATAATTCAAAAGTGATATCTGACTATGAATCATAGAACAGGCCTCGAGCTGGCCAGAGAAAGATTTCAGCAGGTAGTAGGCAGTGTGTCGAAGATGCCTTGCCTGACAGCTCTTATGCTTGCGGTGAGAATTGCAAATTACGATACGCACAATGGGATCATAGTTGCATTGCCAAGTCCAATGTCCATGCAGTTCTTCAGTTATCAATACCACCGTAACAAAAGGAAATGCAAAACTAAGAAAGAAGCAAAAGACACCCAGAAGCAGGCGAGCGCCGAGAAGCATGTCAAGCATCTCTCTAAACACTGGACCATAAATCTTGCAGACCTAGGTTTCAAGGTCGCAAATGTGCTGTTCTTGGGACAATCGGGCACGTCCCTTTGGCTTGATCTGCCTGCATCGTGGAGATGTCTTGGAACAGAGCCTTCTCGCATGCGTGCACATGTTTTCAGCCCAGCACAAAGGCTATAATAATACGAGAGTGCTGATGTGCATCTCGATCTACTATAAGAGCCTTTCAACACGAGCTCCATAACGCGGAGAATGTTGGCATACTCCGTAATGTACACTCATCCATATGTGCCACAGATGAATCTTCTGCACGAACAACATCATTCAGTTTCTTCCACGAACATCATGCTTTCAATTGCTGAGAAGAACCATCAGTTCGCCTCGAGGACCAGCCAGGTAAATCGTTGAGGGCCAGTCAAATAAAAAGCAATGCTCTAAACATTAAAGACCAGATAATCCAAAAACGAGACCTGGCTGTGGATTTTAGAGCACACCTCGAGCAGACCAAAGAAAGATTCAGCAGGCAGGAAACAGTGCATTGGAAATGCTTGATCTCAATGTTCTGGATTTTAGAGCACACCTTAAACAAACCAGAGAAAGATTTCAGCAGGCAGCAAGCAGCGCGCATTGAACATGCTTGACCTCACAGCTCGCATGCTTTTAGTGAGAGTTGCAAATTATGATAAGCACAGAGATAAATCAACGGAGAAAGATTTCAGCAGCCAGGAAACAGTGCATTGGAAATGCTTGATCTCACAGTTATGGATTTTAGAGCACACCTCGAACAGACCAGAAAAAGATTTCAGCACTGGTGCGCTGCCGTCCGCCATCTCTATGTGAGTGTGCTCCCCTCCCCGTCACGTTGTCGTTGACCTCTTCAAAATGTTACGTCAGTGGCATTTTGGTTGAGGTCGCTGCTATTAACTAACACTAACTTTTGCATGCCCGTGTACGTGCTTTCCAGCTTGTAATCCATCATCATCATCAAGGACAGGTGAGGCCACCGAGGCCATGACAGCTTCACCAAATCAAGGACGGATGAGGCCACTGAGGTCACGACATCTTCATCTTCAGTGACATCTTCACTGTGCTCTCTCTCCCTTTTCATCAGTGGTCTCTTTCCCGGATCTTATGGATTCAACCATAAAAGGTGAGTCCTTCCTTACATCATCTTTCTGTTTCTGTTTGTCCAAACCGTTTGTACTTTGTAGGTTTGCCTCATTCATCATATGTCTTCTTTGTTAGGTTTTTTGCAAAATACTCTCTCTCTCTCTCTCTCTCTCTCTCTCCCCCAAGAAAAGCTCACATGTTTCATGTGTCTAGAGAAAGTCCTTGAACAAGGCAAACAAGGCAAACAAGCCACTGTTGGAAAAAGCTCACAGCTTCTTGCTCTTACAAATGGTTATTTTTTTTGTGCATATGCTTTCATATGTATCGATCGCCATATCTCTGTAATACTAGTTTTTGTGACTTATTTCATATATAAAGGTTTATCTTTGAAAGTGAAGGCTTTTATTTCTTCAAAAATCTCAAAGATAATAGATGGACGTGGATCTTTGCAAGCAAATTACTCCTCCTATGTTGCAAAGTCTTCGACAATGACCAATTTATCGGGACCTTCACATTTTTAGGAGAAAGAATTGGCGTCACAGATTTCCATGCCATCTTTGTCCTAAAGAGGAGAAAATTCTTGAAGAGAGTCTGGTTTTAAAAATTGGTTGAGCAGACGTAAAGGTTCAACATCTTGTGTCGTATCCCCATTACGACATCAGTGTGTACAAGCTGTTAGCAGCACTCCTTCCATGTAAATTTTTGGAGATCGGGCATTATTAGATTCACACCACTCTGCTGCTTCACACAGGTCTAGGGCACTTCCTTGTATGGCTATGTCTCCGGGTTGGCCACCCATAGTCTAGGTTGTACCTTGTCCGGACGCTTGAGTTTGGGGCCGGCCACCCACTTGAGTTGGGCGCCCACCTTGGGGACTGGGCCAGGGAGTACCCATTTCACATATATCATCTGGTTATTGTGTATTGGGTCTTCTACTCATGGTAGTCATGGGGGGACTGATCGTCCCCTCTTCACCATATCTTGCGTTTGTGGTCTCCTATCTCTCTCTCTCTCTCTCTCTCTCTCTCTCGTGCACTCTCACATGGTATTAGCAGCTTCAGGCTCTTCATGATCCAAGGCGCTTCACATGCATGAGGTTCTTCTCCCACAATCAGATCAGCCAGCGTTTCTGCCAATGTTTTGTCACGTGCACATCTAACCCTATGTGTACGTGGACAAGCTACTTCATGACATGGATTCAGTTCAACTAGACCAGGAAGTGTTCTGGCACTTTTGTGAGTCTGTTCGCAGACCGTGTATGTCCAGGCACTTAAGAGTAGATGCATATCCTCTGGTTACACACAACATGATCATCAGATTTCCATCAGAACCCATCAGGAGCATTTTTACAGTGCATAGACCTATTTTTCCTATTTTAGCCAATTTTCACTTATTATTTTTAAGTGACTTTTGTTAGGAAACTGGGTAGGGCAATTTGACTCAGGCAGTATATAAGAAACCCTAGCGCTAACACTTTTTGGCAGAAGAGGCAGCAGGGATCAGACATCCAGCAGTGCACCTTCTCAGCAAGACCCCCTCCCGACAGCAAACCTAGCGTTTTCAGCCAAGACAAAGCCCAACGTTTTCAGCATTGCAGATCAGCTAGCGTTTTGCATTTGCAGATCCCCTGGTGACAGCAGGAGCCCTCACGTTTTTGAAGCAGACCACACATCAGCCTAGCGTTTTTGCAAACAACAGATCTCCTAGCGTTTTGCAGATTCGCCGCGACAGAACAACTAGAAGCATCAGCGTTTTCAGTTTTCAGCATAGAGACACCGCAGATAGCCCCCAAACCTTGCAAATCTCACCTTCCTGCAGCAATTCCTCGCCGCACGGTCAGATCCACCGAAGTTTGCAGATTCAGCCCGGAAAACGCAAATTTCAGCATCTGCGTTTTCAGCGCGTCGTCATCGCATCGTCATCATCGCCGTCGTCACCGACATAGAGTCACAATTCAGTAGATAAAGATTTGCAGATTTCAGCCATTAGCGTTTTCAGATTTCAATCCTTCTCGTCGTCGTCCTCATCGTCGGGAAGTTCAAAGCATTGTAGAGATTTGTGCAATCAATAGTAGACCACTCTCGCCATAAAGAGTGGGGCCTTTGGAGGAGGGTTTGACAACATTCTGGTGTCGTATTCTTCTCTCTCTATCTCTCAGTCCCAGCACCTTCATTCACAATGTTTGCCACTTTGTTTGTGATCATTTGCACTCTCTCACTAAAGGAACAGAAGGCTCTCCCTTCCGTAAGTAAAAGGAACCCTTATGCACAGTTCGGAGCACTTATCTTGAGCAAAGTTCAACATTTACTTCTGCTGCACCTTACATTGGTATCAAAGCTTTGGCAGTGTTCTGTATCACTCAAGGAAAGAACCACAAGAATTTTTTTTTGCTTGTTGCGGTCGCACGTAACCCAAGTCCACTTGGGATTGTTGTGTCGATTCCTAATCGTGTTTTTGAAGAGTGACAGGAAACCCAAGAAAGAAGGGCTTGTCCAGCCTCCCCTTGTTTCTCTTTTCACTCATTGAGTGTGGACCGTGCACTTAGCGGCCGGCCAATTGACGTGACGTGGAAAAAAGCAACCTTAGTGTGAGCGCAAGGCCGCCAAGGGGTGCGCTCGCGGGAAAGAGAAGAGCTCGGGTAAGAGAAGATCTTTCTCTAACACAGATTGCAAGCTAAAGAAGAACCTCAAGACCCCCAAGCACCCAAGAACCACAAGAACCCAAGTTCCTCGTGAACTTACGAACCCAAGATCTCAGTGTATGGTCATTACCCAAAGCGGAATGGATACTTTGCATGAAGGTGATGAGCATGAAGAAGGTGAAGAAGAATTTTCCCCACCAAGAGGTTTTTCCGACCCCCCCCCCCCCCCCCCCCCCCTTCCCCATCTACGCCAAGGATTGCACCAAATCCTTTGGAGGCTTTGGTCAAGTCAATGATGGACATGATGTTACAACAAGAAGCGAATCGCGTTGCCTTGGAGCGCGAGCGCGAAGCACGCAAAGAAAGAATGGCAGCCATAGAGCGTGAGCACAAAGAAAGAAAAGCCGAATTGGATCGCGAGCGCGAAGAAAAACGAGCGGCCTTGGAGTTAGAGCCTGACGCGATGAGAGACCAACGCATGCAAGAGTTGGTCCGACAGGTACTCACCTCGAAGTCCGAGCCAGTCAAAGAAGTTGGTAGTTCTTCAAGTAGCACAAGCAGCGGACTCCAACAACCCCGTCACAGAGAAGATCACGTTTAGTAAGTATGATGGTAAGACGGATGCTAGTGTTATTCATTCTTGGTTGCATCAATTTAATGCTTATTTTGCGACAACTAAGAAGACAGGAAATAGCAAGGTTTTGACGGCAACTATGTACCTTGCCGGTGATGCCATTAATTGGTACCACGCATGGCAAGAGGCACAATTGACCGCGCACCTAGAGGAAGCCGAGGAAGGCGCGCCCCTTTCTTTCAATTGGGCCGACTTCCAAGACAAGCTCAAGGCGCGGTTTATGCCACCACAATACCTAGCACGATTGAAAGACGATTGGCGGAGTTTCGAGCAAAATGGTATGCTAGTTATGTTTTTCTCTAATCGTGTTTTGCAGCTCTGCACCTAATTATGCAAATCGGAGGATGAGCGCAAGAAGGCTTTCATTTTGGGTTGGACGACTATATCAGATTTGATTTCGAAGTCCTCGACCCAATCGATCTCAACAAGGTGGTAGCGATTGCTCTCGCACAAGAGATGAAGCACAACAAGGGAAAGCCTAAGGAAAAGAGACTTCTCCAAGTACCACTCAGACTTCTCAGAACGGTAAGAACGGTAACTCTTCTAACCAATCTTCCAATAGTCTCTCATAAAAGAACACTCAAAATGAACCTAAGGGTAAAGCAAACACAATTGCTAAACCAAAACTCACTCCAGATGAAAAGACAGAACAAGGAATTTTAAGAGGATACATTACGTCGGAAGAACAAAGCATTTATTCTAAGGAAGGTCGTTGTTTTCATTGTCACATCAAGGGTCACATTAAAAGAACATGTCCTAAGCTTGACTCTAATGAATCTAAAGAACCCACAGAACCCACTTCCTCTGTCAATGCAATAATTGAGAACACGAGTGTGACGCAAGTTTCTCATGATCCTCCCATTGATGAGTCTCTCATTAAGTGTTATGGTCATGTGAAGGGTCAGCGTTTTGTCATATTGTTTGACCCAGGCAGTATGCATGATTTGATTAGTGACTCTCTTGTCGAAAGAGCCCGCTTGGGGGTTAGTAAGACATCTCCTTTCGTGGTGTCAGGCTTCTCTCCCGGTATGGACTCTCTCATCACGCAAGAGTGCCTTGATGTTTTGTTCAGTGTTCAACAAGTGTCCTTTCGCAGAAAATTTGTAGTCTCTCCTCTTTCAGGATGTGATATGCTTTTGGGCATTCGATGGTTTCGTGAGCATAACCCTCTCATTGATTGGGCGGAAAACATGTTTACTTTCAATGCCAAAAGTGACTCTCCGATTGTCATTCGTGGAGAGCAAGTTGTTCATTCTTCATCTCTCATTTCTAATGTGCAGGCGAAGATTGGAAAGAATCAGGAGAAGGAGACTCTCTCAATCTCTTCTTTTCCAAAGCATGACACACATGATTTGCATGAAAATGATAAGCGAGATGATAAGCATGTTCAAGATATGATTATTCACGAGCATGAGGCTTTGCATGATATAGATGTGATTACTCACAAGCATGATGATTTGCAGGATAAAGATGTGATTATTCACAAGGATGACGGTTTAGTTGATACTTTGTCTAGTGAAGCTAACCTGGTTGCAGATTTGATAGATCACGAAGAACCGATCTTGGCTCTCGAGTCGAGGTTCAAAGAAACCCCCACAGGAAGTATTATGTGTTTGAATGATTAGTCGGTACACATTGTTCGAGTGTTTCATTCGTGATGCTTTCTTGTATTTTAGTCACCGTCCTTATGTGATTCCTTTCCATAGGCAAAACATAGTGCACGATGAACACGATTCACTCATGAATGAGCACGGATGTATGCGGATTACTCATGAAAAGATGAAATGTTTGCACCCAAGGAATTCACATTTTATGTCTCTTTCTTGGCATGAAACAGTATCAAAAAGAGCACAAGAAGGATTGAGCATTGTGTTTTTACACCAAGAGAGGGAGGCGCCATCAGTTGGAGTCTTTTCATCGTGGAGACACCCTTTTTCCCTTGCGTTTTTGTTGGACCATGCCGGGAGCGTACGAGCACGTTGGAAATCGCTTGACAGCAGCGTTTTCATCATCTCGCACTCGCGTTTTTGGGTGGACAACAGCCACATGGTTTGTGCTTTTACACAGAGAGATGAAGTTACCTCCTACTAGGATACCATCCGGTGTGTCACGATTGTGACTATGTTAACAATATTACATCTACTCCTAGTTGCAGATATGCGAAGTGCCATGCCAAGGAGGACCCCTATGCTTGGATGGTCACAGCCCTTCTCCCAAGAGACGTGCCTCTTCGCCAAAAGCCACACTCCTTCGATGACTAGTCACACCCCTTCGCTCTACGGGTGCGACTCTTTGCCCAATGGTTGCAGCTCTTCGCCAAAAGGATGTGCCTTTACGTCTAAAGTCTTGTCTCTTCACCAGGAGACATGTCTTTTCATTTGTGTCTCTTTGTCTCCTATATAAGGAGCCCTTGTATCACACGTTCAATCAATCAAACACAGAGTCTTCTAAGTCTTGTTTCTGAGTTCAGTTCAAGTTTCTTAAGTCTTAATCATGACTTTAAGTACTTAATTAAGGATTAGTACCTAGAATCCTTACAGTGGTATCAGAGCAAATTTTTTTCCCCGGACCCAAAGGTTGTGAGCCTCTCACCCTTGCCGCTACACTCTATCCCCTTCCCGAAGTTGCATGGAAGCAGCAGAAAGATGGACCACACACAGACACGTATGAGGTAACCTGAAACCCTCTTTTATAAATACATAAATAACTCAAGAGAAGGCGATGTGTGTATGCAGCATACCTGCTGCAATTCTCGACATATGCCTCTTCATCAAGTGGTGTCTCTTCGCGTCGACGGGTTGCACCTCTTGCCGATGAAGGGTCGCACCCCCTTGCGATTCCCGGCCCTGGCTATGCCCCTTCGCCTCGCATACCCTGCCGCTTGGCGGCTATTCACCTATCGCTGCTTCTAAACGCCGTCAGCCCTTCGTAAAACAGCCTACGCTCGCAGCCTTTGTAAATTAAAGTCCATACTGGTGATTTCTCTACGCAGCGTATGGTTTTTTTTTAAGGCCAGCTACTAACCAACACAAGGTTTTCTTTATTACCGACTAAGGGCGCCCAACCTTGGCTAGCCAACTCACTTTATTAAACATTGTGATTTGAAAGCATCCTTTGCTAAATACCAGCCAGCGATATCAACACAACCATGTAGCACAGGATAATTTTTTACGCCTCTCTCCCAGGCAGTCCACGCTGGCAAATCTAGCCCCTTGCACATCGTTTCCCACGCCGTGTGCCCGTATTCGCTACAGCCAATGAACATCAATGGACTGCTTTCCCGTACATCTCGTACATAGACGAGATTCCCGACGCAGTCTTGCCAGCGTACCTTCTCCCGGCACCCGAAGTAATAATTATTCTGGAGCCAGAACCAACCCCAAAGCCGGAACCCATTCGGAACAGAGTTTCCGCTCCCGGAGCACACGTCTCGGCACTTGCTCTTGCACCTGGTCGAGAGTTCCCTTTTCCGGCACCTGCTTCTGCACCTGGTCGAGAGTTCCCTTTGAGGCGTAACCATGCCGAATTCTCAGGATGGAGGTGGTCAATCTGACGATGCCCTTACTCTCATTAACGAGCAGATGGCCACACTTTCCATAAGCCTCGCATCACTACACACTCGCTTGGATCAGATGCAGACGCAAAACACTTCTCGAAGTCATCCTGCTGCTTCTTGGACTACACATGCAGCATCTTCCACACCTTCTTCCGAAGCTTCAGTGGACGAACCAAACGAACCAGATCCAACTGATGAGGTAGACAATCGCGAACCTCAATTACTTTATAAAATTTTTAATGCTGCACAGAAGAAGAAGCTTGATGTTAAACTGCTGGAGCCTTGTAATACGATAAGCGCTTGCTGGACCAATGGCTGTTCAACATGGAGGTCTACTTGTCCAACACGGATTTAGTCGAAAGTAAAAAAGTTGCACTTGCTAGTTCTCTGCTCTAGGACACATCATTTCTTTGGTGGCAACGACGGGTTGCTGATGGTAAACATACACCTTCTTGGGATAAATTCCAACGTGCTATTTGCAAGGCGTTCGAACCTGCCAATGCGGATTTTCATGCCCGGTCCTCTCTTTGCCGCCTGAGCCAGACAGGTTCCTTAGTCGCGTACATCATAGAGTTCCAAAGGCTAACTCTGGGAATAGAGACCCTTAGTCCCTATGATAAACTTCACAGCTTTATCGATGGACTCGAACCCAACCTAAGGACGATGTGCACAAATTCAACCCTACCACCTTGGATGTTGCAATAGTCTATGTGGAGCGTCTTGGCGATAATCGGCACCCTACACAGAATTTTCTCCCTGGTGACAGATCTTCAAATAGCGCTCGCTTTTCACAATGAGATCACAGAGAAAGCTTTAGTCAAAGTCAACACCATCAATCTCAGTTCAGACAGCAAGCCACACCACCTTCTTCAACTTCAAGGTTCTACTCTCAAGATCGACAATCTCAAAGCAAATCTTCCTCAAATGTTTCTCCACTTGATCGTGGTAAAGGACATGATTTTTCTCAAGATCGGCTTTCCAATACTCAACAAGGCTCTTCGTCAAATGCATCTTCGACTTCAAAGAAGGAAAGATTATGTACAATTTGCGGTGGTGACCATAGATGGTATCAATGTCCAAAGAGACCAAATCCGTCTAATTTGAAAATAAATTCCAACGCGGAAACATCATCGAATTCTGAACAACCAGCTTCTGCTAAGGATAAAGAAATATCTATGGTCAATACGATTCGTGTCTCAGACGATATGACTATTCTTATGAAGCATGCTCAGTGAAATTCTTCAGTTTTGGAGCCTCTCTCAAAGCAAGTTTTGAGCCTTCTTGGAACTATCAATGGTCGCTCCATCAATATTTTGGTGGACAATGGACGCTCGAATAATTTCGTCAGCACTCGGATAGTTCAACAACTTCGCTTACCAACTCAGAAGACATCTCACTTATATGATGTGGAATTAGCAGATGGATCAATTTTAACTTGTGATGAGACAGTTCGACAGCTGCAGTTCGGTATTCAAATTTATGCAGATCAACTGGATTTCGAAGTCATGCCTTTATCTTATTGCGACATGATTCTTGGTCAGCATTGGTTATTCCAGTATGATCCCGCAATGAGCTTTCGAGAACATACTATCAATTTTTTCAAAGATGGACGTGAACTTATTTTACACAGGCTTTATCATGCGGAACGAGTGATTCAAGCTTCAACGTGTACAAGTCAAACAACATGATACAGTGGATTATGAAATGAATATGATCTCCAATGTAAATGCATAAATTATTATTGATGAAGAAGTTTTTGCAAGTGATACTTCGTTACCAGACAAAGATAAGGAGATAGTTGTTGATTCTGAGTCTGAAGACGACTATGCTTTCTTTGATTCTTTGTTGGATGATGATATGCCAATTGCAAGTCATGAAGTGACAGTTTCTAAAGATGACTCTGAAGAATTTTGAGATTCATTATTGGAAGATGATTACAGTCTCAAGCCAAAATCCTCTCTCGTGATTACTAAAGTTGAAGTTACCCCATTTGTAGAGTACCTTGAGAAGATTTCCTCTTCCCCAAATATTTCGCAGTTACTAGAAGATTTTGAACCAGAAGTCTTACATCGCATGAAGAATTTTGAAGATCAATCTCTTATTGTAGTCAACTTGATTAAACCAGATTCTTCTCAAAAGAATTTGAACAATGCAATGACATGGGATTTAGCAGTAAAAGCAAAAAGGTTTCGCAAGAAGCAAAGGTTAAAGACAAAGGTTTCGATAACTCAAAGATTGAAGATTTTCGAAGATTCAATGCTTTTCCAAAGTTCTATCACATCAGAACTCATTTCTTTGACATGGGCTCTTATTTTAAATGGGAGGGAATGTCACGATTGTGACTATGTTAACAGTATTACATCTACTCCTAGTTGCAGATACACGAAGTGCCATGCCAAGGAGGACCCTTGCGCTTGCATGATCACACCCCTTCACCCAAGAGACGTGCCTCTTTGCCAAAAGCACACTCCTTCGACGACTGGTCACATCCCTTCGCTCTACGGGTGCGACTCTTCGCCCAATGGTTGCAGCTCTTCGCCAAAAGGATGTGTCTTTTTACGTCTAAAGTCATGTCTCTTCACCAGGAGACATGTCTTTTCATTTGTGTCTCTTTGTCTCCTATATAAGGAGCCCTTGTATCACACATTCAATCAATCAAACACAGAGTCTTCTGAGTCTTGTTTCCGAGTTCTGTTCAAGTTTCTTAAGTCTTAATCATAAGTTTAAGTACTTAATTAAGGATTAGTACCTAAAATCCTTACACGGTGGTGGTCCGTGCGGTCTCTTCTTGATTGCCGCCGTACATGGTATCTTTGACATCGGCTTGATCATCTACGGGCGTACGATCCTTGGGAGATCCATTCATTCCAACCGTCATTCGCCGGTTGCACACTACAGAGGGGGTGCTGACTTGTGGTTAGCTATGGACACACCTATGCACTCATCACAGGAGTTCACACGAGATATGGCCATGCTCATGACACATGGGATTTCGACATTCCCAGAGAAGACACCACCATCTTGGGTGGACAGACACATACCAATTGACCTCGACACGTCAGATCACTTGCTTACACAGGAGCATCTACATGGACTTAGAGAGAGGATCTTGGATGCCTTCTTGGACAGGTTTATTGCTTGGATCTACAGATTGGAGTGGGACTCTGGTACTTTTGACTCTCTTGGAAAGTTTACCCACGAGATGCGGGAGATCAGGCATCATTACGCGACTACATCCGGAGTCACCCGAAGCTTGGCTTGGATGGTGGTGCAGTTGTTCTTCTACACTCCTGATCATTTGGATTGCTACCTTCAGAGTTTCTTACACTCACCCTTGGTAACCTTATAGTATACTTATCCCTCAACCTGGGCAGTCGGTCACTCCAAGCTCATTTACATTGAGAGCCACACCAAGTCGCAGTTTGGTGGCATTTATTGGCATTGATTCTGTTTTAGTTGACATCGGAGGATTGGAGGCAAGAGATACAGGCAAGAGGACGCAGACAGATTGGTCTAGTATTTCCTCTTCTCAAAGTATCTTCACAGCGTAGATTGCTCAGTCTGGCTTCCCTTCTTTCTACAGGATGATTACGGTGCAGACAGCTTGGTCTAACCACACCTCTTCTCTGAGGCCCTTCACAGTGCAGACT
Source organism: Adiantum capillus-veneris (assembly GCF_014529385.1). Taxonomy (NCBI): domain Eukaryota; kingdom Viridiplantae; phylum Streptophyta; class Polypodiopsida; order Polypodiales; family Pteridaceae; genus Adiantum; species Adiantum capillus-veneris. The sequence continues at coordinate 40,232,081 of NC_140954.1, forward strand.
GTTGAGTCTGGCTTTCCCCTCATCTTGGATTACCCTATCTACTGACAGGACACCATCCGGTGGTGGTCCATGCGGTCTCTCGATGACTGATGCAGCTTTACGGTAGCTTCTACAGTGCAGACTGTTTAGTCTAGCTTTCCTTCTTTCGAAGGACGTTCACGACACAGATTGCTACATCTGGCCTTCGTGGAGTTTTACACAGCTTAGCCACCTGGCCACACTTGGTTGCAGGCTCATGCATTGACAGGCTTCTGGTCATTCTCATGATGGTTTTTGGGCTTCCCCATTTTCTTCAAACATTTTGACTACTGACACCACAAATCCTATTGGGCAAGACACTTGTAGGTCTATTGGCACTTCTTTCACGACAAGGAGTTGTTTCACACTCAGTTTGGGACCTTCACGCAATATCTTCACCCTGTATCAGCGGAGTACAACAATTTGCTACACTGCTCGTGACGACACTTCACCATGGAGATCTCTCGGAGGTTGGGACACCCCAGACTACTGCTACACTCATGGAGTATCCTTCAGTGGACATCGCAGTAGACATCTTCATCATTTGCCTCACATCTTTGGCTTCACGCGGTTTGTTCAGCATTAGATGATGAGTGGGGGTGTTAGATTTACACCACTCTGCTGCTTCACACACGTCTAGGGAACTTCCTTGTATGGCTCGTGTCTTAGTGTTGGCCACCCATAGTCTAGGTTGTACCTTGTCCGACCGCCTGAGTTTGGGGCCGGCCGTCCACTTGAGTTGGGCGTCCACCTTGAGTTGGGTACCCACCTTGGGCACTCTTATATATGGGGCCAGGGGGGTACCCATTGCACATATGTCATCTGGTTATTGTGTATTGGGTCTTCTACTCATGGTCGTCATGGGGGTTGATCGCCCCCTCTTCACCATATCTTGCGTTCGTGGTCTACTCTCTCTCTCTCTCTCTCTCTCTCTCTCTCTCTCTCTCTCTCTCTGTGTGTGTGTGTGTGTGTGCCGACCACGCCACTCTCACAAGCATGAGGCTCTTGCAATTGGTATGAATTCATCTGTAGTTTTGGCAAATTTTAAGATTTGGTTGACTTTTAATCGATGTAAATTTTTTAATTTTTTTAGTGTGAATTTTTGACAAGTGATTCGTCTCCTTTCCTATCCTTGGCGAATCAGATTGTAATTCAATGCTTCCCATAATTTCACATGGGAAAGTCGAGGACGAAGTGTCCTCTCTGAAGAACAGGTTTCTCGTTGCTAAATATGAATGCTATGGTGGTTCCTTAGAAGGTCCTGTAGTTATGAAAAGAATTGAGAGATTAGTTGGTATCCACGTTGGCAATTGGGATTTCTAAGTTGAGTCTTTTTAGTGGTTTGTCATAATTATTATTTGTCAATTATATGTGTCTTATGTGCAACACTTTTTATAAAGACACAACCTGTAATGCTCCGGCCTTTCTTGGGGGCCTCCAATAGCAAATGTAGATTTAGAGGCTATGAGTGAAGGCAGCAGCAATAGCCAAGAGGGATGTGAGATACTGAGGTTAGCATACAGACCATGTTGGATGCTTTTGTCCATTCTCTAAAGGACGTAAGGGAAGTGGCTTGCTATGCTGCCTCGAATGCTTTCCAAAAAGGACATCATGCTTGTTTCTTACCGGCGCTAATGCTCAAGACGCTAATCAATGTCGAGTCATTTGCTGCTGAGACGTTAGCAAAGAGAGGAGGTTCAACATGTAAACATGGTTCTCGGAGGCAAGAGCTGCGGCGCAAGACACTTGACAAATCATGGATGAAACAGATGAGAAAGCTTCGTAGACTAACTAGAGCAATCGGTGTGTAGGATCTTAGTACCTAAGCTTGCGCCATTTCCTTGAAATTGTAGATGTAATGAATAACTATTAATACAGTTTTGAAATGTATACTAGCCCCTTTGTTATGGGCCAAAGGCAAACAACCAAGTGTTCTATAGTTTTGATTACAATTGAAGTTTGAAGCATATCGAAACTCGTGTTAAACTCTGAAGTAACTCTTGTTTTCTGTCCATTTTTCTTTAAGGTATCATTTGGTTAATTATTACCTCTTGTTTGGAGTTGGGAATGTACTGTTTAAATTGAAAGTGCTCTTGTGAAAAAGAGTTGCATTGACTTAGGCGGACTAGATTATGCATGATTTTCATGATGCATCAGTTTATTGTTTTGGGTTCTACTTTTATAAAGACTGACTTCGGTTTTTGCAAGCCATTTTCATCATCTAGATTCCAAAAGAGTTTTTGTCTCTAAACGCAAATTTGATTCAGGTTGCTGGTTTAACAAGCAGTCACATCCTGGTCTGTCTCTGAAATGCAAATTTGATTGAGGTTGTTGGTTTAACAAGCAGTCACATCTTGATCAACTTAGAATGCATTTTGTAAGGTTGGCATAAGGATTTCCTTGGCTAGACAAGTCTGTCAGGAAATGGGTGTTGAGTGTTCTTCTATTTGTGATTAAGTTGATCGTCATATTTGGAACTGTGTGAATCTGCATCGGTTGCTGTTGAAATCCCCTCGGTCTTTACTTATTTGTTTGGTTCAAATGGTTATATTGGATGTTTTTCTTCATAACATTAGTTGCATTTTATCTTACAGCTGGTACTTTGACCACATGTGCAAAGGGGAGAGAGAGATGCACGAGAGAAAATCATCGCGCTACATGAGACAAAGGAGAAGGCAAGCTTTCCATTAAAGTTGTGAACTTGCAACCACTACTCACACACACACTTAGGTCACTTAATCATAAAAATCAGCCTCCACTCAGTTTTGGGCACCCCCCTCTTGGGATGAGAGCCTGGAGTGTGTGTGTTGACCTACAGATTGCTCTCTTACTACCATGTGTCTAATTCCTAGTACCCACCTTTTTATAAAGTTGTAAGTTACTTGTCGAGTTGCCCAAATTTCGTCTCGCACAAAATTTTGTGCTAACTGACCCGACCAGTCCGAGACCGACCGATCTAGACTCCCGATGTGAGAAACCCGTTCGACCGCAACTGTTTCACACTAGCCATGCAATGTCCACTTGCACCTTTTCAAGGGTTCCGGGGAAAATAACTAAAAAAATAAAATTAAAAAAATATGTAGTACATATTTAAAGAAGGCAACAGGAAAAATACACCTCGTGGTGACACACCCAATGATGAGCCAAAGTACCTGTTGTAAGATAAAATGCAACTAATGATATGAAGAAAAACATCCAATATAACGATTTGAACCAAACAACTAAGTAAAGATGGAGGGGATTTTAGCTGCAAATATAAATGTGATGCAAATTCACACTGTCCCAAACATCACAATCAGCTTAAACACAATGGAAGAACACTCAACACACATTTCCCCATAGACTTGGCTAGCAAAGGAAATCCTTAATGCCAACCTTACAAAATGCATTCCATGTTGATCACGATGTGATTGCTTGTTAAACCAGCAACCTGAATCAGATTTGCGTTTCAAAGACAAATCAGGATGTGACTGCTTGTTAAACCAGCAACCTAAATCAGATTTGCGTTTTAGAGACAAAAATCCTTTTTGGAATCTAGATGATGAAAATGGCTTGCAAAAACCGAAGTCAGTCTTTATAAAAGTAGAACCCAAAACAATAAACTGATGCATCACGAAAATCATGCATAATCTAGCTCGCCTAAGTCAATGCAACTCTTTTTCACAAGAGCACTTTCAATTTAAACAGTACATTCCCAACTCCAAACAAGAGGTAATAATTAACCAAATGATACCTTAAAGAAAAATGGACAGAAAACAAGAGTTACTTCAAAGTTTAACACAAGATTTTCGATATGCTTCAAACTTCAATTGTACTCAAAACTATAGAACACTTGGTTGTTTGTCTTTGGCCCATAACAAAGGGGCTAGTATACATTTCAAAACTGTATTAATAGTTAATCATTACATCTACAATTTCAAGGAAATGATGCAAGCTTAGGTACTAAGATTCTACACACCGATTACTCTAGTTAGTCTACGAAGCTTTCTCATCTGTTTCATCCATGATTTTTCAAGTGTCTTGGCTGCAGCTCTTGCCTCCGAGAGCCCTGTTTACATGTTGAACCTCCTCTCTTTGCTAACGTCTCAGCAACAAATTACTTGACATTGATTAGCAACTTGAGCGTCAACGTTGTCAAGAAACAAGCATGATGCTCTTTTTGGAAAGCATTCGTGGCAGCATAGCAAGCTACTCTCCTTACGTCCTTTAGAGAATGAACAAAAGCATCCAACGTGGTCTATATGCTGACCTCGGTACCCTCACAACCCTCTTGGCTATTGCTGTTGCTTTCACTCATAGCCTCTAAATCTACATCTGTTGTTGAAGGCTTCCAAGATAGGCAACGAACAGCTCCATATGTCAAAGGGTAATCAACTTGTCTAAGGTCAGAGCATTATAGGTTGTGTCTTCATAAAAATGTTGCACATCAGACACACATAATTGACAAATAATAATTATGACAAACCACTAAAAAACTCAAGTTTAGAAATCCCACTAGCCGATGTTGTCACGTGCACATCTAACCCTATGTGCATGTGGACAAGCTATCCCAGTTCTAGGGTCCTAGGAAGTGTTCTGGCACCCTTGTGAGCCTGTGCGCAGGCAGTGTATGTCCAGGCACTTAGAATAGTTGCATAACCTCTGATTGCACACAACAGGATCATTAACACAACATCCAGTACCCATCATGAGCATTTTCTAGAGCATAGAACCCTTTTTGCCAAAGTACACATTTTCACTTATTTATTAATAAGTGACTTTTGTTGGAAAAGTAAGTAGGGCAATTTGCTAAAGAACTATAAAAGAAAACCATAGGGCCCTCAGAAGAAGCAAGACACAAGGAGGCAGGCACCCAGCAGTCAGGCAACACTTCAACAGGAGCTCTAGCATTTTCTCAAGAAGAAGAAGATCAGCGTTTTCAGTCACTACCACCAGCGTTTTCAGTTTTCAGCCTTAGCCTCATGAAAACCCGTATCCTCTGGTTGCAGATCCTCGCCAGATTCCCCATCTAGTACCAGATCAACCTAGCGTTTTCATATTTCAGACAGATCAGCCAGCGTTTTTGCATTTGAGCCCTAGTCCGGCGAAGCAATTGCAGATTTAGGCCGCAGTACCGCCACGACAGCAGATCCCCAACAGAGCATCTAGTGTTTTCAGTTTTCAGCATTGACGCCATCGTCATCAACACCATCGTTGTTGTCGACATCGTCATCGTTATCACAGTCCTTATCTTGATGACGACGCCTTCGTCGCCATCGTCGTAGCTCCCTGACTTGATGACGACACCATCTCGCCATCGTCATAGTCTCCATCCTCGTCGTCGACATTGTCATCATAAAGTACCACAGCATCTAGACCATTGTACCAGATTTGTGCAGTCTATAGCATAGACCTCTCTCGCCATAGAGAGGGAGACCCTTGGAGGGGGGTTTAAGAACGGTCTGATGTCGTGTTCTCTCTCTCTCTCTCTCTCTCTCATTCTCCGCACGTTCACTCACAGTAGCATTCACTTTGTTTGTGATCATTGCACTTGCACTCTCTCTCTCTAAGAAGAACGGAAGGCTCTCCCTTCCGTAAGTAAAAAGAACCCTTAAGCACAGTTCGGAGCACTCATCCTAAGCACTATCAACATTCACTTCCGCTGCACCTTACATTGGTATCAGAGCTCTTTGACAGTGTTCTGTATCACTCAAGGAAAGAACTACAGAAATTTTAATTGTTTGTTGCAGTTGCAGGTAACCCACGTCCACTTGGGCATGTCGATTCTTAATCGTGTTTTTGAAGAGTGGCAGGTAACCCAAGAAAGAAGGGCTTGTCCAGCCTCCCCTTGTTCCTCTTTTCACTCATTGAGAGCGGACCGTGCACTTAGCGGCCAGCCAATCGACGTGAGGTGGGAAAAAGAAACTTTGGTGTGAACACAAGGCCACCAAAGGGTGCGGCCGCAGGGAAGAGTCGAGCTCGAGTAAGAGAAAAGCCTTCTCAAACACCGATTGCAAGCTAAGAACCCAAATACCTCAAGAACCCAAGACCCCAAGATCTCAATGTATGGTCATCACCCGAGGCGGAATGGATACTTTGCGTGAAGGTAATGAGAGTGGAGTTGGAGGAGAAGAAGTTCTACACCAAGAGGATTGTTCCCCTATCCTCCGCCATCCCCATCTACGCCACGGATTGAACCAAATCCTATGGAGGCTTTGGTCAAGACGATGATGGAGATGATGCTGCAGTAAGAGACTCATCGAGCCGCCATGGATCGAGATCGCAAAGAAAGAAGGGCAACTATGGAGCTTGAGCGTGAGCACGCGAAGCTCAGCGCATAACAGACGAAAAGAAGCGTGTGGCTATGGAGTTAGAGTGAGAGACGCAGAGAGACCAACTCATGAAGGATTTGGTCCTACAAGGACTCTCCTCGAAGTCTAAGCCACTCAAGGAGGTTGGCGAGTCATGAGGTAGCACAGGTAGAGACGCAGATTCCAACAACCCAGTCACTGAGAAGTTGACGTTCAGTAAGTATGACAGTAAGATGGATGCTAATGTTATTCATTCTTGGTTGCATCAATTTAATGCTTACTTTGCGACAACTAAGAAAACAGGGAATAGTAAAGTTTCGACGGCAACCACGTATCTTGCCGGTGATGCCATTAATTGTTATCAAGCGTGGCAAGAGACACAGTTGGCCGTGCACCTAGAGGAAGCCGTGAATTGGGCCGACTTCCAAGACAAACTCAAGGCGCGGTTCATGCCACCTCAGTACCTAGCTCGGTTGAAAGAAGATTGGCACAATCTCAAGCAAAATGGTTTGCCACTTATGTCTTTTTCTAACCATGTTTTGCAGCTCGGCACCCAATTACCCAAATCGGATGAAGAAAGCAAAGAGGTATTCCTTTTTGGGTTGGACGAGTATATCAAGTTCGATGTCGAAGTCCTCGACCCAATAGACCTCAACAAGGCGGTAGCGAGTGCTCTCGTGCAGGAGATGAAGCACAACAAAGGTAAGCCTAAGGAGAACAAGTCTTCTAACAGTACCTCTTAGAATTCTCAGAACCCGCAGAACGGTAAGAACAACGGTAATTCTTCTAATCAATCTTCCTCTACTTCTAAAGCACATAACTCTCACAATGAACCTAAGGGAAGAGGAAAAGCTAAAAGTCAAGAAAGCCCTAAGTTGACACGTGATGAAAAATCTGCTCAAGGAATTTTAGGAGGTTGGTTAACTCTTGAAGAACGAGTCGAATATGCACGAGACAGAAGATGTTTTGAATGTCACACTAAAATCCATATGAAAAGAGATTGTCTTAAGAAAGCATCCAACGAACTTAAAGAACCCACATAACCCACATCCTCTGTTAATGTCATAAATGGGAACACTAGTGTGTCCCAAGTTTCTAATGATCATCTAGCTGATGAGTCTCTCATGGAATGTTATGGTCATGTGAAGGGTCAACATTTTGTTATATTGTTTGATTCAAGCATTATGCATGATTTGATTAGTGACTCTCTTGTAGAAAGAGCCCGCTTGGAGGTTAGCCAAACAACTCCTCTAGAGGTGTTGGGCTTTGCTCCCGGTATGGACTCTCTCATTACACAAAAGTGCCTTGATGTGTTATTCACTATTCAGCAAGTTCCCTTCCGTAGAAGATATGCTGTGTCTCCTCTCTCTGAATGTGATATGATTTTGGGCATTCGATGGTTTTGTGAACATAACCCTCTCATTGATTGGGCAAACAATACGCTCACTCTAAATGCCAAAAGTGACTCTCCCATGATCATTCGCAGTGAGGAGGGTCTTCATTCTTTACCTCTCATTTCTAATGTGCAAGCGAAGCTTGAAGAAAACATGAGAAGGAAACTCTCTCGGTCCTTTCTTCTCCGAAGCACGACACACATTTTTTGCATGATAGAGATGTGATTGTTCGCAACAAGGATGATGGTTTGAATGATGATGTTTCTAGTGCATCTAATCTCATTGCAGATACGATTAGTCACGCAGGACCGATCTTGCCAGCTCTCGAGTCAAGGTCCAAAGAACGAACCCACTCAGGCAGTATTGTGTGTTTGCATGATTAGTCAGCACGCATTGTTCGAGTTTCTCATTCGTGATGATTTCTTGTATTTTCATCACAGTCTTTATGTCGTCGCTTTTCACAGCAACTCCCTATTGTACAATGCACATGATTCACTCACGGATGAGCACGGATGTATGCGGATCACTCTCGAAAAGAAAAAAAGTTTGCATTCAAGGAAATCACATTGTTTCCCGATTGTGCGTTTTGTCAATCGCTTTTACATGTTTCTTGGCACGACACACTCTTGAAAAGAGTGCGAGCAAGATTGTCCATCAAGCATCGGCATTTTTATTGTGATTTGCCATAGTTGATAGGTTTAGGTCGAAAAGTCAAGTTTCGATCCCACTTTTTGCGTGTGTTTGGTGAACAGTTTGGCACTCCGTCACTTTGTTCATCTGCATTGCATGCACAGTCATTTAGGAAGAATAATATTTTTCCAGTTACTCTGCATGAAATGGGTATGTTTGTGTTGGAAATGGTTTCAGGAATTTTCCTCCTCGGAGATTCTTAAAGAAGGTGGACCCACGACCATAGACGCAGTTGGAGCATTGGAGCCGCAACATATCATTTTGTGTCACTTTCGACGCGGCCCAAAGAAGCAAGCATTGCAGACCTTCATGAAGTTCAAGTATCGCACGACCCACGCATTAGAGTGGGCCGGCGAAGAGTTCTTTGCAGGATTCCAGGAGATTTGGCGCACTCCCTCGACGCCATACAGCTCGGTACCAGTACCTCACTTTAAAAAGGAGGGGATGTCACGTGCACATCTAACCCTATGTGCATGTGGACAAGCTATCCAAGTTCTAGGGTTCAAGTGAGCCTAGGAAGTGTTATGGCACCCTTGTGCGCAAAGCCTTGTGAGCCTTTGCGCAGGCCATGCATGTCCAGGCACTTAGAATAGTTGCATATCCTCTGATTGCACACAATAGGATCATTAGCACCACATTCAGTACCCATCATGAGCATTTTCCAGAGCGAAGAATCCTTTTTGCCAAAGTACACATTTTTTAGTTATTTATTAATAAGTGACTTTTGTTGGAAAAGTAAGTAGGGCAATTTGCTAAAGAACTATAAAAGAAAACCATTGGACACTCAATAGAAGCAGAAGAAGCAGGACACAAGGAGGCAGGCACCCAACAGTCAGACATCACCTCAACAGGAGTTCTGTTTTCAGCCACTAGCACCAGCGTTTTCAGTTTTCAGCCTTAGCCTCGCGAGAACCCGCATCCTCTGATTGCAGATCATTGCCAGATTCCCCATCTGGTACCAGATCAGCCTACCGTTTTCAGAATTCACCAGACCAACCAACGTTTTCAGATTTCAGCCAGATCAGCCAGCGTTTTGCATTTCAGCCCTAGTCCGGCGAAGCAGTTGCAGATTCAGGCCGAAGTACCGCCTGTAACAAACTTGGACACTCCAAGTCAAGATTCTACCGCGACACAACAGAGATTCACTTCAAAACAGTTCACACTTGATTCGACACGGCCCGACGGAGTTCCGTGCCTAGAGATATTGGCCCCAAAGACTGCCGCCCCTTTCGGTATTCTTTTTGTATTAATCTGTGTTCAAAGTACAAGAGAGCGGGAGGGTTCTCACTCTCAGACTCTGCGTCAAGATGATTTGAGGAGTGAGGGCCCTGCCCAAGTATTTAAAGGTTACAAGGATGCCCAAAAGCAAAGCCTCAAAAGTTGTCAACTTTTAAAAGCTCTTAAATTAGCAATTGAGCCAAAAGCTTCAAAATCAGCTAGTGTATTTTCAGCCCTGCGTTAAAAGGAGTTTTCCGTACGCTTTGCCACGTCAGCAGGTCATCGCAAAAAGCACCGCAAATCACGGAAGTCTGTACGGTATGCCACGTCAACAAGTTCAGCATGAATTCCAAAAATCTGCCACGTAAGCCTGTTGCGTTTTCTCGGGCGTGTAACCTGCTGAGTGTGTTCGAGCATGCCATGTCACCAGTTTGTGACATACCCCCCTCTTGAAAGCAATGTAATCGCCCTCGATTACGCCTGCAAAACAGACAAAGGCCATAAACTCTCTTAGCAGACACTGGCTGTTAATACCGACGCACTAGGAACAACACATCCAGCACATGTACCAATCGACAGTCACATCACAGGACATCACATGACAAATCACATTCAACAATCTTAGACCATGATTAATCGGCAACGTATTTAGCAATCGCATCTAGATCCAATCGGGATCTCACAGATGTCCGATTAACTAATCCTTATTGCAATCATGTCTATAGCATAGTTACTGGGGAACGCGTTCCGTAGGCCTTGGAACGACAGAACGCCGTTCCCTCCCCCTCTGCCAAGCTGGAACTCCCCGGAACGTTTTGCCGTTCCGGGTGACCACCTCATACCGGAACGGCCAGGAACGGTCCGGAACGGCCAACTCTCAAAAATGGGAAGAAATAGGCATTCTTTTGCAAATTTGCAGTGAACATTAGGTGTTCTTTTGAGTGTGCAAGGACTCAAAAATTAAAATGCACCCCCTCACACCCATTCCCTTCTCAAGGATTATTTGGGTGTTTTTTATGCCTCCCGTTCCGTGCCGTTCCCATTCCGGACCCCTGGCCGTTCCCCCGTTCCGCGAGGGTCCCCGTCGCCGTTCCCGTTCCACGTTCCGGGTAACTCTGGTCTATAGAGATTTATCGGACCGAAATGCTGCAGTCATTTCGTCTATCAGTTCCTGCACTTAAACAAGTCAAGTACAAATCAATATCATATTATCGGGAATTCCAAATCTTAAAGTCATTACAACATAATATTGTTAGCCCACAGTATCCCTGAAACCCAATAGGGACATCAGTGACTCTATTATCAAAAATCGGGGCAATCTGTTGACAAAGGAGCGGAGTGACTCTCCTCTTGTGCAAGCCCGTTGCACCAAATTCCGCCCAAGTTGAAATCGGGGTTCTATCGAAATAGACTATGCTAAACCGAATGCTTCAAGGTAAAGGTTCACAATCTCAGGAGTATATGCCATGTCCTCCTCCTCCATCCACTTCGCATCCAATCCGGGATAGTGAAGGAGTACGAGCAGAAGTGCGATGCGAGAGAGAGTGCGAGAAGAAGAGCACGACGATATGGTGAACTCGCTCTACTGTAATGTGTAGAGCATAGTGAGTTCTTATTAGGTTTTTACAAAAGAATATGTGTACATACCTGGCGGCCCGCCCACTTACCTGGGCGACCACATTGGGCTTTATACCCCAACAACCTCCCACTTAAAGTCCAATGTGGTACTTTAAGTGTGAGAGAAGCTACTATACAAGCTAATATACAAGAGATGTAGAGAAGTGATGTACTACCCTACACCTAACTGCTTGCGAAAATGCGCAAAGCTCTCTGAGGGAAGTCCTTTTGTAAGTAGATCAGCAGGCTGTGGTGTGAACTTTGACAAGCTAAAGTTGCTTATCCTCGAGCATTTCCCTGATGAAATGATACTTCACATCCACATGCTTTGTCTTTGAGTGATAAACTGGATTGCGAGCCAATTGTATAGCACTTTGACTATCACAATATAACACAGGCATCTCTTCTTTGATTCCCAATTCTGTTACTAGTCGATTAAGCCAAATTGATTCTTTGCATGCCTCTGATGCTGCAACATATTCAGCCTCTGTAGTAGACTGAGTAACACAATCTTGTAATCTAGAACGCCATGATACTGCTCCACCAGCCAATGTAAAGACATACCCTGACGTAGACCTTCGGTTGTCTAAGTCACCTGCATAATCTGAGTCTGTAAAACCCTTTACACTTAGCTCCTGACTCCCATAGCATATGCGCATACTCTTTGTAGCTTTCAGGTATCTCAATATTCCTTTCACTGCCTCCCAATGTTTCTTGCCTGGGTTTGACATGTATCGACTTACTACTCCCACTGCAAATGCAATGTCTGGGCGAGTAGCAATCATTGCATACATCAAACTACCCACTGCAAACGCATATGGAATCTTATCCATTTCAGCCTATTCTTCCTCAGACACAGGACAATCTCGTTTGCTAAGTTTCACATATGGTGGCAATGGAACACTCAATGCCTTTCCCTTCTCCATATTGAAACGTTGCAAAACCTTGTCAATATACTCTGTTTGAGACAACCAAATCAACTTCTTTGATCTGTCTCTTTCAATGCGCACACCAAGTATATGACTTGCCTCACCTATGTCTTTCATGTCAAACGATTTTGCCATCTTTGACTTCAAAGCTGAAATTTCTTCCAAGTGCTTGCCAGCAATCAACATGTCATCGACATACAAAATAAGGATCAGCCAACTACCATCCTTAGCCTTCTTTGTATATATACAGTGATCGAACTCACTACGTTTGTAGCCTTGAGAAAGCATAAACTTGTGGAATTTATGGTACCATGCCCTCGGTGATTGTTTTAAGCCATAAAGACTCTTTAACAACTGGCATACCCAATCTTCCTTTCCTTTCTCAACAAACCCTTCTGGCTGCTGCATGTAAATTTCCACATCTAAATCACCATGCAAGAACGCTGTCTTGACATCCATTTGGTGCAACACCAAATCTAATATGGCAACCAATGCAAGAAAGCATCTCAATGTAGTCATCTTGACCACCAGAGAGAAGACTTCATCAAAGTCAATGCCTTGTTCTTGCTTAAAGCCCTTGGCAACAAGCCTTGCTTTGTACTTTGGCTGACTATCATGAGCGGTGATCTTATACCTGTAAACCCATTTACAAGGTAGAGCCTTTTTGCCCTGTGGTAATTTAACTAGCTTCCATGTCGTGTTTTTATGCAGAGCTGTCATCTCTGACTGCATGGCCAATTGCCAATTCCCGGAGTCCTTCATTTGCACTGCTTCCTTGTAACATGAAGGCTCATTGCAATCAGTCAACATGGCATAGTTCATAGATGGAACAAACCTATCAGGAGGTCGCGTGATACGTCCAGATCTATGCACAATAGGTGGCTCAGGCTCAGCCACAACCTGTGGTTCCACTCTATCCTGTCCTTGCTCCTCTTGAGCCCTGACATTTTGTCTTGCACGTGCAGGTCCATCTTCTTGGAAGACAACTCTTCTAATCTCCTCAACCCTCTCTGGTTTAGAATGATATTTGGCTTCATTAAAGTGAACATCATTGTTGCGGATAACCTTTCTGGATTCGGGATCCCAAAGTCTGTACCCCATCTCACCAGAATTACCATAGCCTAGAAAGATGCACTTTCTACTCTTTGGCTCAAGTTTGTTCCTAAATTCCTTTGCAACGTGAGTGTATGCCTCACAGCCAAAGACTCTGAGATGCTTGTATGAGGGCACCTTGCCTGACCATACCATCTCTGCCACTAAATCCTTCTGCAAAACCTTGCTAGGAGATCTATTTATAAGATGAACAGTTGTTGATACAGCTTCAGCCCAAAACCCATTTGGCAGCTGTGCATTAGACAACATACTTCTTACCTTCTCTTGTATGGTCCTATTCATCCTCTCAACAACACCATTTTGAGGAGGATTGTAAGGAGCAGTAAGTTCACGTTTTATACCTTTTGACTCACAAAAGTCCTGAAAGGCCTTTGAAACATACTCTCCACCATTGTCAGTGCGTAAGCATTTAAGCTTCTTGCCACTATGATTCTCCACAAGTGTCACAAACGTTTTGAAAACACTAAACGCTTCATCCTTGTGCTTGAGAAAGTAAACCCATACTTTCCTCGAGTAATCATCTATAAATGTCATAAAGTAAGAAGCTCCCCCTAGAGATAGGTTTGGCATAGGTCCACACAAATCACTATGAACAAGTGTCAACTGTGTATCTCTTCTACTGCTTCTATGCTTATGTGGCTGCTATGTTTGCTTACCATACAGACAATGTTCACAGAATTCAAAATCATTAAATGAAAAGCCAGGCAAATAACCAGAACGAGACAAGATTTCCATTCCCTTCTTGGACATATGTCCTAACCGGCTATGCCACAAAGAAACGTTCGGCTGCTCGGTTACATTGATTACATTTTTAGAGACATTTGATACATAAATCATGTAAAGTCCTCCAGACTTTACTCCATGTGCTACTGTCATAGAACCCTTGGATATCTTCCACATGTTCTGTCCAAAAGTGGTGACGTAGCCAGCATGATCAAGTAAACCTGTGTTGATCAAGCTCTTTGTAATTGCGGGAACATGTCTCACATTCTTTAGCGTGAAAGAAGAGCCATTCTGAAACTTCAATTGAACATCTCAAACACCTAAGATCTCACATGTCTGCGCATTGCCTAGCCGAACATGATCTTTAGTGGTCACATAAGAGATAAACCACTCCTTGTTTGGAGACACATGAAGTGATGCCCCTGAGTCTATAATCCAATCACTCAATGCATTTCAACCAGATGCTGTAAGAAGAGCTAAGTCCATTGTATTCTTCAAAAAGTAGATGTCTCCTGACACTAGACTGTCATCTTCTACAACAGTGTTTGTCACATTTATTTCTTGAATCTTCACTGAGGACTTGTTCTTCTCACCATGGTCTTCAGCTTTCTCTTTGCCTTTTTCTGCTTTCCATTCTCTGCAGTCTCTTTTCATGTGACCCTTCTTGCCACAATGGTAGCATTCTATGTCACTCTTGCCTTTAGCACTGCGGGACTTGCTACGAGACTGATTCCTCTTTCCATCTTTGTACTTTTCTTTGGTCCTTCCCCTGACAACTAAGGCTGTTCCTTTGCCTTTGTCCATTGTCTTTCTATTGGTTTCTTCAGTAAGCAGACTTCCTTCTACACTTGCGAAAAGTGTCCCAACTTTCCAGCAATGTGATCAACAGGAACATAGCTCTAACAGGTTCATCAAACTTGACACCTTGAGCTGACAACGGACTATAGATTGTGTTGAATTCATTCAAATGATTGGACATAGGTGTCCCTTCTTTCATCTTCAAGTCAACAAGCTTCTTAAGCCAATATACCTGTGAAGCTGCACTCTGCTTCTCATAAAGATCACTCAGCTTTAACCATGCTTGATAAGCCGACATCTCGTCTGCTACATTGAAGTAAACGCTTTCTGCCAAAGTCAGCATAATGGTAGAAAGTGCCAATTCATCTATTTCGCTCCATTCATCTTCGTCCATATCTTCTGGTTTTATCCCCTGGAGCTTTATAGGTTTTATCTGCTTCTTTTGTACCAACACGTGCCAAATCTGCTTCTTCCACAATGGGAAATTGGTTCCATCCAGTTTCTTGATATTGTAAAGAGCAGTGTCCTGTGATCCAGCCATAGCTACGCTTCACAGTAGTTTACTTTCCTAGGAAAAATTCGGCAAAGTTTCCCCTGTAAACTGACCTCTGAACCAATATCAACCTGTCAAATAAACCAAGAAAGCTTCAGATTCTGTAGAAATTTCGGCAGAATCTCCTTTGTAAAATGGCTCTAGTGTACTCAAAAACAGACCAAAAACAGCTCAAAAAACCACTATCTCTCTAACACTGTAAGCTGTGGGTAAACCTGTCCTGCACCTATACTGTCTCTCACTGTCCTGTCACTGTCCTGTAAGCATAGACTGCGACAATGCCTCAACGGCAGTAAAGCAAAGATGCAATCCCAATTGTTTAACTCACAGTCAATACATCCTAGCTGCCCATCTAAGGATGCTCGAGGGATCGCTCCAAGACCTGTATCACCGAAAGGATCTCAATATTCGAGAATCCCCCAGCTCAATAAAACCTCACTCGACCCTCAACAAAGGCTGCAGTAAATCTGACAGTACATAAACTTCCCACAAAGTCATACATCCACAAATTTCCCAATGTATGTTGTAACCGCTACAGCGGTTGTTTGCTGCGTGACTCACAGCCAGCAAACCCTGAACAGACATACATCATCTCTGACAATACATCCCATGTGGAAGTACCTGCAATGTCAGGATGAAATCTGGAATATCAAGCAGCAAACACAAGCTACCTGATGAACTAGTGGATGTCGCCTACAATCTGTGTGTAGATGCGTCCGTGTCGTATGTGACACGTCTCCAAGAACTGTGAGCCATCCTTCGATGTGTAGACAGCCACAAATCAACACTCTGGGAGTGTCGATATCCTCAGCACCTGCAGTCGTAGGCCGAAACCCCAAATTTGCAGAGTCGGATCTGCACCCGCCGAGACCACGTAGTAAAAAATGGCCTGCGCAGAACTTTGTCGAAGCCGAACAGTGGCCGAGATGACCTCAGAATGAAATTTCACTCCAATCTGAGCTGGTGACTCTAGCCTATCGAATTGCCTATCCAATAGTCTTTGCCTATCGAATTTCACTCCAATCTGAGCTGGTGACTCTAGCCTCCTGCAGTGCTGTCCCGAGCCTCGATCTGAGCTCTGATACCAGTTGAAGGAGTACGAGCGGAAGTGCGACGCGAGAGAGAGTGCGAGAAGAAGAGCACGACGATATGGTAAACTCGCTCTACTATAATGTGTAGAGCATAGTGAGTTCTTATTAGGTTTTTACAAAAGAATATGTGTACATACCTGGCGGCCGCCCACTTACCTGGGCGACCACATTGGGCTTTATACCCCAACAGATAGTTCTTGAATTTAACCAAGAACCGCCTTATCGCTTTACTTTTTATCTTTCTATCTTTATTGCCAATATCTGTTCTTGAACAAGTATCTCTTCGCTTTCTTCCACTTTGGGTTGCTCATCTGGATCCCCATTATCGGGCACATCGCCTTCAAAAGGCTTCAGAAGACTCACATGAAAAGCAATGTGAATCCTCCAAGTATCGGGCAAGTTGAGGCTAAAGGAGACATCATTTATCTTTTTGGTTATCTGGAAAGGTCCATAGTATCGCATGCTAAGCTTTGGAAAAAGCAGCTCCTTTCGCTTTTTCTTTCTCAGGTGTGCCTTCTCAAAACGTAAGAGCACCCAATCGTTCTCCTTTAATTTCAAATCGCGACGATGTCGATCTGCTGCCTTTTTGTGTCTTTCCTGAGATTTTTGTAAAGCCTCCCGAATCTTGGCAAAAGCTCTGTCCAAGTCCCTCGTATACTGGTCAACTTCAAAAATCTTATCTTTCGTGCTTAAGAAGGGTGGAACCTTCGAAGCACCCTCAATAATCGCAAATGGCGCCTTCCCCGTCGAAGAGTGAATCGTATTATTGTAGGCAAATTCAACCAAGGACAAATACTTTTCCCATTGAATCTTCTTATCCGAGATGTAAGACTTCAATAAATCTAGTACGACTGAATTTGCAATCTCAGATTGCCCGTCTGTTTGCGGGTGGAAAGATGACGAGAACTGCAACCGCGTGCTGATGTTCTCCCAAATAGCCTTCCAAAACAAACTCATGAATTGGGGATCTTTGTCAGAGACAATTGTCTCAAGCATGCCATGTAATCTGAATATTTGGGCAATGAACAGTCTCGCTAAGTGATCCGGCTTGACTGTCTTCTTCACCGGAATGAAATGAGCTTGCTTGCTAAATCTGTCAATAACAATCCAGATACCATCGTGCCCACTCTGTGTCTTCGGGAGATCAAAAATGAAATCCATAGCAATACTTTCCCAAGGGCGGGTGGGTATGGGTAAAGGATGTAACAATCCATGTGCTTTATGCCTGTCAAACTTAACCTTCTGGCATACCAAGCAACTACATACAAAATTGTCCACATCCTTCTTGAGTCTCGGCCAAAAGAAGTATTTCTCCACACCTTTCAAGGTGGTATCAATGCCGCGGTGACCCGTAAACGGTGGACAGTGACATTCGGTTAGAACCTTTTCCCTCAACAACTATGTAACGCACAACATCGTTTTCTTCATCAAGTAGCCATTCCGAATGGAATATCCTGCTACTACCTCCCCATTCTGTATTCGATCGAATATATCTGCAAAATCTGGATCTGTGTCATACTGATCGACCATATCCTCAAAGCTTCTATGATGTATAGCGGAAATAGCCAAGACCAACAGCTTTCGGGACAAAGCATTTGCCACCAAGTTCTTCTGTCCCTGCACATGGACAATCTGGAAGTGAAATGTGACAAGATGTTCGCCCACCGCATCTGCTTTTCTAATAGCTGCTTCTGTGACAAGAAGTAGCACAAACTCTGATGATCTATGAAGACTGTAAAATCGGCTTCCAGTAGATAATGTCGCCACTGAGTAAGAGCATGGATAACTGCCAAAATCTCTTTCTCATATATCTGTGTTGTCAGTTCCGGCCTTGAAAACAATTGGCTCTCAAAGGCAATGACATGGCCTTCTTGCCTTAAGACCGCACCCAGACTACGACCACAAGCATCACAATATACTTCGAATGACTTCTACAAATCCGGCAAAGTCAAAACTGGTCCTGTAGTCAATTTCTCATTCAATTTTGAAAGGCAGTCACCATTGTGGGTCCCCACAAGAAAGGGACTCCTTTTTGTGTCAAAATATGCAAAGGGAAAGCAACCTCTGCAAACTTTCTAATGAACCGTCGGTAGTAAGAACATAAGCCCAAGAAGCTTCTAACTTCATGGACATTCTTCAAATCGGGCCAATCACGTATAGTCTCAATCTTGGCTGGGTCCATCTGCACTCTTGGTGCTGAGACAATGTGTCCCAAAAAGTGTATCTCTGGTAAGAAAAATTCACTCTTCTTTGCATTAATCACCAACTTGCGATCTCGCAATGCCTGAAATACCTGTAGCAGATGTTCTCTATGTTCTGCCTCATCCTTGGAGAAGACAATAATGTCATCAAAGAAAGTGCCAAAAAAAGAACTGTACTCTCCGACAATCCTGTCCATCATTCGGTTAAAAGTCACTGGAGCATTGGTAAGGCCAAAAGGCATCACCAAAAATTCAAATAAATCGAAGGTCGTCCGAAAAGTTTTCTTGTAGACATCTCTCGGCGCGATTCGGACCTGATGATATCCGCTCTTCAAATCGATCCTGCTGAAACAAGAGGATCCCTGTAGTCGGTCTAGAATATCATCGACCCTAGGAATCGGAAATTTGTTCTTGATGGTGATTTTATTGAGAGCTCTATAATCAATGCACATTCTCCAAGATCCGTCTTTCTTCAAAACTGTTACGAGACTGGGCACCCACCTGTTGTAGTCGTTAGCTGCAATTGGGATAGCTGGCGTAATGGTTAATTATGTGCTGTCTATTTATTTTACTAATTGAGTTGATGATGATTTTGTAGAGTGGAATGCGGGGAGTTGATGAAGAGGCGACGGCAATTACTCTTGGCCATTTTATATTTGCACAGTATCTAAGAACATCATTTCAATAAGCCACTATGTCTCTGTAAATAGTTGTAGTGGGAACTCCCCTTATGGGTCATGCAAGAACTAATGAGCTTCACTCATTTACAAAAGTGAAGTGCTTGTAAAAAGAGGGGCCTCAATTTTTGGCACCTTAAACTCAAAAATAATATATTAAATACCAACTCCACAAGAGAGGTGCCGTGGAGTTTGGGACTAGATTTAGGCCTTTCTCTTGCAGATTCTCCTCTCTACTCTCTTATGCTGTGTACTCTCTAATCTAGTCTCCATCCCTTACACATCTCTTACACTCTCTTACAAGCATGTCTATGTCAATTCTATGTTTACTGTGTGTGTGTGTGTCGTAGTCTAGGTGTAAGTGTGTGTGCTTGGAAATTGGAAGAAGAGGTGGATAGGTTGATGGTGATGCTTGGGAGCTTGTGTTGAATAGTTTAAGCGGTCGATCTCCCCCTCTTCTCCCAACTGTGGTATCAGAGCAAACAGGTTCGAGTTAATTGGCATCAGATTTCAATTGCAAGAAGGTAATTTCTCGAATCGACAACCTCGAAATTGCAATTTATGAAATTTGCAATACAAAGACTCAAGAATTTGTGGAAATTCAAAGCTGAATCGGTCGAATTTGCAAAAAAAAAATTGCTTGGTCGTTAATCGACGACGAAGCGGCTTCCAGTTTTGGTTTCATGATTATCAAAATACGGTATGTCGAGTCTCAAACTCCAAATTTAAAGCCTAGTAAGTGCATATTGTGAAGGCGAGAAAGAGAGCAGGGGTCGAAGAAAAACAGAAGAACTTGAAATTTAGAAGAGTCTTGATTCAACAAGATTGGCACTCGAGGTCGAAGATTTACAACATCGACTTCGTAAGCTAAAGCAAAATTGTCGGAATCAATTAATGAAGAGGTGATATGATTGACACGGTATGCGTTTCTGAACTCGGGGCTTCACCGTCGCTCGTAAGGATTTAATTCCTGCATCGGATTGAATTTCTCGACACGCTGTGGGAAACCTACCTTACACACAAAAAGGCTACATTCCCGACTACTACAGAAACGAGCACAGTCAGGCCATAAAGATTCGCCCTGGTGCCCGGAGTACTTTTGCCTTCTTGCACTCGGGCCGAAACTGTCTGCTGCAATCACCATGTGCAACTCTTCCTTGGCGCTGTTGTTCTCAGCCTGAGAGCTCACTGTCTTCAACTTTTGCCATGCAATTGCAATTCACACCTTTTAATTCAAAGTGTGGCCATTAAGAAAGCCTCAAAACTTTACGTGTTTAAAAAGTGAGGCCATTAAGCTTCAAGCCTCCAAACTTTACCTGTTTAAAAAGTGAGGCCATTAAGCTTCAAAAAAAAAGTGTGGCCATTGAACATTAAGCTTCAAAGACAATCCTTACAAAGTTTGGCCAACTCAAGGGTTGAAGTGCATAAGAAGGTGGTCACTCCGTCCTAAGCCGGCAACCGAGCATCAAAAATAAATAAATGAACAATACTTGCTCCATTGGCCTAGCGGTACAGGAAACTCGAAAATAACATTCAATTTAATTGGACGGTGAAATTACCGAATGTAATACCATTAATTTTGGGAATACGAGAGATCGGGCGCCACAAAATTTGACCGGCTCGCAGACGCACAGTCAGACCGTCCATTTTTCTGGCAATTTCCTAGCACCTCGCCATTCCGGACTGGACGCCACCGCTATTTCTCAACTAAGTACATTACATTTCTGTTATTTATTTTACTCTTTTATTCTGCATATTGCATCTGTGAATATCACCAAATAGCCTTTTTAAGCATACCATTTAAATATTTATTAAAATATATATTAGAAAAAAAAATTAAAAAGAGAAAAAAATAATAAAATATAAAAATATAAAAACCACGTAATCATGGCACACCTTCCTCAGGCACCCACGATTACGGAACAACTTCAAAATCTGCAACAATCACTCACATATGAACGCATGCGAAGGCAAGAACTTGAAAATAAATTATTGCATTCTGCACGCACCGAATCTGCATCGGCACCCAAGAAAAACAAAATTAGGAGAAAAGCCTTCACTTTCAAGGATTTGGATGGCACTAAAGATGCTAGCACGGTTCTAGCATGGGTTAGTCAACTAGATGACTATTTTCATGATGAAGACTTTCTCAAGCGTGAAATGGTAAAGTGTGCATCAAATCATCTCACTAGCAGCACTGCATTGTGGTGGAACGCCACCAAACAACATGGAAAAAGACCACGCACCTGGCATGCATTTAAAAAAGTGTTTTTACCCCAATTTTTGCCCACACAGTACAAAGCGAAAGCACGACGTCAGTGGGATTTAATTCGACAGGGTAGAAATGAAGATGTATAGGGTTACACTGACCATTTTTGGAATTGTTTAATTCAATTGCAAGCTATTGAACATGTTAGTCGCAGGAAATTGAAGTGAAAGTACATATCAGGCTTGGCACTACAAATTAGTGCTGAGGTAGATATGTTCGAACCAGATTCTCTGTCAAAGGCTATTAATTTGGCTCTCAATGCAGAAAAGAAGAAAGGTGGACATTCCTCTCACACTGATTAACCTGCTAACACTAACTGCAACAAGAGACCTCCTTTCTCTGCTAACTTTGACAGAAATAAACACCAAAGCCGTACTTTTTTTAAAAGACGTAGATTCGGCAATCCTTCTACAACTGCTCAACCTCATACGAGCAACAACAACAACAACACCCAGCAACAAAGCAACCAAAATTCTTTCAACCAACATTCTCCTCCAAATTCTAATGGTAACAAAAAGGTGAAGTGTTTTAAATGTTTTCAGTATGGTCAGTATGTAGATAAGTGTCCAAATGGTCATGCTAAGGGCAATGGTCAATCCAATGGCCATTCCAATGGAGTCAACAGAAATTCAAGTCAAAAACCCTTCAACAACAACCGCTCCAATGGAGCTACTCTTAACCTCATCGAAGATGCTACACCCGACGACAATGACGTGGAAGCTAACTACGGTGAGGGATATGATCCTGATTATGATAACGATGACAACCCATCCTCAGGTACTCCTATATCTCCTCACACTTTGTTTAAAGTGCAAGGCACTGTTAAGGGTGAAAATGTCACCATTTTGTTAGATGATGGTAGTAGCCATGATTTCATTTCCACACGATTGGCACAGCAACTATCACTCTCTGAAATCTCATCCCCTCACAAGGTCAAAACTGTTTTTAATAATCAACGTTTTAATTGTAAAACTCAAGTCACTGTTGAAGTTTGCATTGGTGAATTCACACAAGCACGTACATTTTTAGTAGCACCATTGCATGGTCTTGATATGATTTTGGGAATGCCATTTCGTCATGAATTTGACTCGTTGATTAATTATAAAACACGTACAATGTCTCTTACTCATAATAATAAAAATATCTCCATCCAAGCAACACTGACACATCAAAAATTTCCACTCCTCTCTCACACTCAAGCAAAAAGAGCGATTCGAAAACAAGGGAAAACCTATCTAGTATTGGTAAATCAAATTTCTGCTGAAACTGAAACTTCACGTAATTCCACACACGATGAATTTCTCTCACAATTTAAAGATTGTTTCATGCATGATTTGCCACCTGGAATTCCACCATCACGCCCAGAAGACCACAAAATTGACATCATACTGGGTAGTGAACCTCCTTATAGAGCACCTTATCGTGTAAATCCTACCGCACACAGGGAAATACAAACTCAAGTCACTGATTTACTTGACCGAGGCCTAATCCGACCTAGTAGTTCACCATACGGAGCTCCGATACTTCTTGTCAAGAAGAAAAATGGAACCTTTCGTATGTGTATCGACTATAGGGCTTTAAACAAGATCACCATTAAGAATAGGTTTCCTATTCCTAGAGTGGATGATCTATTAGACAAACTGAAAAGGGCAAACATCTTTAGAAAAATTGACCTCAAATCAAGGTACCATCAAGTTAAAATGTTTGAATATGATGTCTACAAAACTGGACACTAAACTGGACACTATGAATTCCTCGTCATGCCATTTGGTTTGACAAATGCACCAGCCACATTCACACGCATGATGAATCGAATTTTCATTGACCATCAAGATTTTGTGATTGTATTTTTTGATGACATTTTGGTATTCAGTAAATCTGAAGAAGAGCATAAACAACATTTAACACGTGTATTTGATCTGCTTGCACAAAATCACTTGTATTTGAATCCTGAAAAGAGTTCATTTTTCCAATCTGAAATTGAATATTTGGGACACAATGTATCGGGTAAGGGAATACATGTTGATCCAAGGAAAATTGAAGCCATTCAATCATGGCATAGACCCAAAAACTTGCATAAGCTACGATCTTTTATCGGTCTTTGTAGCTATTACAGGAAATTTGTTCGTAATTTTGCTTACAAATCACATTATTTGACTCTTCTGTTGAAGAAAAACACACCTTATGAATGGACTGATTTGCAAGAAAACTCATTTAATGCACTTAAACATGCTTTGACTAATGCACCTGTATTGCAATTGCCTGATTTTGAAAGACCATTCTTTGTGGTAGTCACTGATGCTAGTGAAAAAGGTATCGGTGCAGTCCTTATGCAAGATAACCATCCAATTGCTTTCGAAAGTCGTAAATTCAAACCGTCTGAAGCAAAGTTTAGTACTTATGATAAAGAGTTGACTGGCACATGCATTGAAAATTTGGAAACACTATGTAATGGGTACTGATTTGATCATTAAAACTGATCAACAAAGTATCAAATATTTACTTTCTCAGCCCTTAATAGATGATAGACATATTAAGTGGGCCGCTTTTATTCAAAGTTTTCAGCCCAACATTCAATACCAACCTGGTAAAGAAAACGTTGTAGCTGATTGTTTGAGTAGAAGACCCTCACTTAATCATCTATCAACCATTACGGAAACTTCATTTGACACTATGCCTGACACTTATGCACATGATGATGACTTCAAAACGACATGGCTCCACATGCTTGATAATTCCGTACACACATTCCTCGAATATACTATTCAAGAAAACTTCCTTTATTTCAAACAAAAATTGTGTGTGACTAAACCTTTCTGTACATTAATTATTCAAGAATTGCACAAAACCACCTTATGCTGAACATAGAGGATTTGCTGCAACTTTTCAAAATTTACGTCGTGATTTCTATTGGCCTACTATGAGAATGGATGTTAAACAGTATGTTTCAACTTGTTTGATTTGTAAAAAAATCAAAGCGGCTACAGGTAAGAAATTAGCAAATTTCGGATCCTTCGCAAGGTTGATCATCATCTTTGTCGCATCGTCAACCAATTGTCGACGTTCCATTTCTTCAATCTCCGCCTGAGTAGGCCGAGGCGGGCCGTACTCTTCGTGAGAATCTTCTTTGTAATCTCTTCCCACATCCCCAGATGCAGAGGAAGTCGACTGCTCGTTGTAGGAATCCATAAGTGTCGCGAGAAAAGGATCTGTGATCCCGGTAGAAGAGAAATGGGCCGCGCTCAGATACCACTATAACAAACTTGGACACTCCAAGTCAAGATTCTACCGCGACACAGCAGAGATTCGCTTCAAAACAGTTCACACTTGATTCGACACGGCGCGGCGAAGTTCCGTGCCTAGAGATATTGGCGCCAAAGACTGCCGCCCCTTTCGGTATTTCTTTTTGTATTAATCTGTGTTCAAAGTACAAGAGAGTGGAAGGGTTCTCACTCTTAGACTCTGCATCCAGATGATCTGAGGAGTGAGGGCCCTGCCCACGTATTTAAAGGTTACAAGGGATGCCCAAAAGCAGAGCCCCAAAAGCTGTCAACTTTTAAAAGCTCTTAAATAAAGCAACCGAGCCAAAAGCTTCAAAATCAGCCAGCATATTTTCAGCCCTGCGTTAAAGCAGTTTTCCGTACGTTTGCCACGTCAGCAGGTCAGCGCAAAAAGCGCTGCAAATCACGGAAGTCCGTACGGTATGCCACGTTAGTAAGTTCAGCGTGAATTTCGAAAATCTGCCACGTAAGCCTCCTGCGTTTTCCCGGGCCTGTAGCCTGCTAAATGTGTCCGGGCATGCCACGTCACCAGTTTGTAACATCGCCGCAACAGCAGATCCCCAACAGAGCATCTAGCATTTTCAATTTTCAGCCTTGACGCCGTCATCATCGACACCATCGTCGTTATCGTAGTCCCTATCTCGATGACGACACCTTCGTTGGACTTGACGACGACACCGTCGCCGTCATTATCATAGTCTCCATCGTCGTCATTGACATTGTCATCATCAAGTACCACAGCATCTAGACCATTGTACTAGATTTGTGCAATCTATAGCATAGACCTCTCTCGCCATAGAGAGGGGGCCCCTTGGAGGGGGGTTTCTGGTGTCGTATTCTTCTCTCTCTCTCTCTCATTCTCAACACGTTCATTCACAGTAGCATTCACTTTGTTTGTGATCATTGCACTTGCACTCTCTCTAAGAAGAATGGAAGGTTCTCCCTTCCGTAAGTAAAAGGAACCCTTGAGCACAGTTCGGAGCACTCATCTTGAGCACTATCAACATTCACTTTCGTTGGACCTTACAGATGTGGATACCAACTAATCTGTCAGTTATTTTCAGAACTACACAACCTCTTGAGGAACCAGCATAACATTCATATTTAGCAAAAGAAAGCTGTTCTTCAGAGAGGACACTGCTTGCTCCACTTTCCCATGTGAAATTATGGGTAGCATTGAATTACAATTTGATTCGCCAAGAGCAGGAAACGAGATGAGCATAACTCACTTGTCACAAATTCACACTAAAAAAAATCAAAAATTTACATCGATTAACAGTCAACCAAATCTTAAAATTTACCAAAACCAGAGATGAATTCATACCAATTGCAAGAGCCTCATGCTCGATCTCCAAAAATTTACATGGAGACAGTCCTCCTAACAGCTTGTACACACTAATGTCGTAATGGGGATACGAAACAAGATGTTGAACCTTTACGTTTGCTTGACCAATTTTTAAAACAAGACTCTCTTCTAGAATTTGCTCGTCTTTAGGACAAAAGACGGCATGGAAATGTGTGACGCCAAATATGTCTCCTAAAAATGTGAAGATCTTGATAAATTGGTCATTGTCAAAGAGCTTCACAATATAGGAGAAGCAATCTACTTGCAAAGAGCCACGTCCATCCATCATCTCTAGGATTTTCAGAGAAATAAAAGCCTTCACGTCCGAGGCAAACCTTCATATATAAAATAAGTCACAAAAATTAGTACTAGAGAATCGATACACATCTATCTATCACCTCTTAGATTTTTTGAGAGATAAAAGCTTTCAATTTCCAAGATAAACTTCAACTATAAAATAAGTCACAATAAACAATATTATAGAGACATGGCGATCGATACCTACATATGAAGCATATGTGCAAAAAAATAACCACCTATAAGAGCAAGAAGCTGTTAGCTTTCTCCAACAATGGCTTGTTTGCCTTGTTGAAGGACTATCTCTGACACATGAAACATGTGAGCTTTGAGAGAGAGAGAGAGAGAGAGAGAGTATTTTGCAAAAAAACTAACAAAGAAGACAGATGATGAATGAGGCAAACCTACAAAGTACAAATAGCTTGGACAAACAGAAACAGAAAGATGGTGTTCGATTATCTATACACACACTTCAAGGATTCATCTTCAAAAGATGCAAATGCTGAAACTTCTCATTTGGGATAGAGATCGTCAAGCCAAGGAGACTCCACAGACTGTTCAATAAATTACTGTCAAACTCCTTGCATGGCTTGCAAGAAGATGGCATCATCATGCATTCAAACGATATAAGAAGAAATAAAGAAGAGACTCTCCATTAAGAGCTCAGTTCTCTAGAGACCACTATTGGCATGGCTTTTCAACAAGAAGGAAGGGTGCATGTGAAGCAAATTTCAGCTTTGTGCTAGGAAACTTCACATGTTTCTTCTTTTGCAGCTTAAACGAAAGCAGGGAAAAATGGTCATTTGTAGACTTTCTTTGACAAGCGATCTCCAAACTCTAATGTGATTCATGCACAAGTAGCAAGCTTAAAGATCAAAGTTATGCAATTTCGTAAGTTGGATCTCTCTCTCTCTCTCTCTCTCTCTCTCTCTCTCTCACATTCAAAGAAGAACACTCTTTGCACCTTATGTATCCTCATGATTGTGAGCTGCTTTCATCTAATAGTAACATTGGAGTAGAAGGCCAATCTAACACCCCTCAATGTGACGATAGTTTGCTCAGCCACTCTTACATGTCAGTTCTGAGCTTACTAAGAGGTCATAGGAGAACCTGACCAAGATGCTGGACACTAGGATTTTTGAGAGTGCCAACAGATTCTCTCCTCTAAGCACTTGTGGTCGTTAGCACTGTGCTTGGACATGCTCCTCAACCTCTTCTTCAGAAGTTTCTCATTACCAACAATTTTCTTGCTTGCACATTGATGGCATTCATTATCAAAAGTTGAGTAACTGCTTCCACATCAACAACTCATTGATGACTGCCCATTGACCTTGTGTCTTGGTAAATTGGCTTAGGCGATATTTTTTAGACAGCTTGGTGCAGAATTTGGAAAACCCAGATAAATGACTGTACTTAGATCGCAAGAAGCTTCGGGAGCTTGATTGACAACAGCGAATTCACAATTGCTCTTGAGTCTCACGGCCTATAAAATACACCAGGCATGCGGTGGGTGACTTGGAGACTTTGCGGTTGTAGAATGAAACGGCGTTGACTTTCTTGAGTGGCTACGAAAAGTTGGGAGCAAGCAAGGTTCGAAGCATGTCTGCTTGCGTTGCTTGCAAAAAGGCAGTGCGTCGAAGTTGCAACAAGACGAGACATTGCAATGGTAAAAAAAAACAGTGAGATTTTGTGTCTTGAAACTAAAAACACCAACACAGCTCAAATAACCAATCTACAGTACGTCTCGAAAGGCCAAGTTGAGAAGCCACGTAAAAGATTTGAGAGCACCAACATACCTTTTTTAGCGTTTTTGAAGAACGTGTAGTCTGCCAACGTTTTTTGCTTCTAAATTAACCCTAGCATTTTTAGGTCAGATCAATTCTAGTGTTTCTGTTCTAGTACAGCAAGTCAGCCCTAACGCTAATCTGTATAGCGAATCAGCCTCATGTTTTCAATTTCAGCCCTTCCTGTCACTGAAGACCGGCTTAGATCTGCTTTTACAATCTCTTTTTTTGCGGTCTAGTACTTCAACATCCCATCGAGCCTCTCTTCAACCGTTCCCTCATTGGCATCAAGTGCCTCGAACTTGCAACAAGACAAGATGTTGCAATGGTAAAAAAAACAATGAGATTTTATGTCTTGACGCTAAAAACACAAACACGGCTCAAATAACCAATCTACAGTACGTCTCAAAAGGCCAAGTACTATAATAGACTTGGGCACCCCAAGTCGAGAATCTTGGACGACACATGAGTAAATCACTTAAAAATACTTCACACTTTAATCGCAGTTCAATTGAGTCGACACGGCCCGATGTAATTCCGTGCCCAGAAAGATTGGCCCTTTTATATTAATGCTTGAGCAAAGTTACAAAGCCCGCGGGTCCTCTGTGCTCGAAAGCTCGTCAGCAATATGAGCCAGAGAGTGGCCTTGGGGTCATATTTAAAGGCCTTGAGGGCTCTCTAAAACAATTACAATTAAAATCTTCAAACTCAAAAGCTTCTAGTCCCAAAAGCTCCCAGTACAAAACGCACAAGTTCGTATATTGTGGCATGATCATTGTCAGTGCAAAACACGGGGTTCCGTATGGAATGCCACGTCAGCAATTAGCGCAAATTGCGATGTCCGTACAACCTGTTCGCCAGTCCTTTTTTTAATCCATAGTGTCCCTTGGGGCCCTATCGGCAGGTGTCTATAAGTTGGAACAACTTATAGTATTAGGTCATGCCACGTAATAATTTTGTGATACCTCCCTCTTGAAAGAATTGTAATTGCCCTCGATTACGCCTACCAAAACAGACATAAGTCATAAACTAGTTCAGTAGACATTGACTCTGAGTACCGACGCACTAGACAACGCAAATCTAGCACTTGCACAAAGACAACTCATTCAGTGCACATTCATATCATATTCAAATCAAATCACATAAAATTTTATCCAATTCTAAGACCATGATTCTTGGCAACGTATTTAGCAATTGCATCTAGATCCACACTGAACCTCACTGATGTCGGATTAACTAATTCTTATTGCGATCATGTCTATAGAATTTCAAGACCGAAATGCTACACTCATTTTGTCAATCATTCCATATTTCAGTCCTGCACTCAAACAAAATCACATGAAAGTACATATCAATTAGATTCAATTGCCCGAGATACATTTCTTGGGACACATCATCTCAGTAGAAGGAGTACATATGGATCTGGCCAAAATTGAGACTATTCGCGATTGGCTTGACTTAAAGAATATTCATGAAGTTCGAAGCTTTCTTGGCTTGTGTTCTTATTACCAGCGGTTCATTCGAAAATTTGCAGAGATATCTTCTCCTTTGCATTTATTAACTCATTAAGGAGTCCCTTTCACGTGGGGACCGACAGAGATTACCGCTTTTCACACTCTCAAAGAGAAATTGACTACCAAACCAAGGTTGGCGTTGCTAGAGTTGCAAAAGCCATTTGAAGTTTATTGTGATGCTTGTGGTCGTAGTCTGGGCGTAGTTTTGATGCAAGAAGGCCATGTCATTGCTTACGAGAGCAGGATGTTTTCACGTCTAGAGATGGTAGCACAGATTTGTGAGAGAGAGGTATTGGCAGTTATCCATGTTCTTACATAGTGGCGACACTACTTACTTGGAGCTGATTGTACAGTCTTTACTGATCATCAGAGTATACGCTACTTCTTGTTGCAGAAGCAGCTTTCGAAAAATAGTCCATGTACAAGGACAAAAGAACTTAGTGACAGATGCGTTGTCTCGGAAGCCCTAAGTTCTAGCTATTTCCGCAATCCATCATCGAAGTTTTGAGGACATGGTAGTTGAGAGCTTTTATGGAAGAGCTTGTGTAATGAGTACTAACTAAGACATTCTTGAAAGAAGCCCAACAAATAGGACCGTCACAGAAAAACATGCAAATTCTTCAAATTAGACTTAGTTGAAAACTTAAACCTTTCTGATACAAATTATGACTACTTCTAGCTATTGAAAAGAAAGAAGGGTCGAAAAGACGTACCTGAGAGTCATCAACATTGTTGGTTGAAGCTGAGAAAGAAGTAAAAATAGTTTTCATTTTGGTAGTAAGGTCAATGTTTCAGATCAACACCCCCCTCAAGGTGAAAGATCCTAAGGTTAGATTGGTGCTAACCACACCCATCATTTTGTATAGCAGGGTTGTTGCCAAGCACTGAGGTCCTTAAATAAGGCTACTTGCTACACTCAAAAGATCATCAACAATAGTGTGTAATTGAGTGCTCGTGATCCCTTACTAGAATCACTGCACAAGAAACCCTCGATCCAAAGGACCCAAATTAAGATGTTATTTTTTTTTTTTTAAAGTATTAAGGAAAACAATTATGGATTGAAAACATGCATTCTACAAAATTATGTTCTATAACTTATTCACAACCAACAAAAACTAAAAGGAAACAAGCAAAAAGACACACAATAAAAAACAAAACACAATAAATAAATAAATCAAGACATAAAATTAAAAAATAAAAGATAAACATTACTCACATAACTCAAAAAAAAAAAAGAACAGAAACTCTACAAATCGATCATAATAAAGCTATTATTTATAAAAAACTTTATTAAAAAAAAAGTAATACACACATAAAATCACATCAACGCATAAATATAAGATCGGTAGCTATTGGGATATGCCAAAGGAAATGAAGAAGCACATGGTGATGGCGTTGAAGTTCGTGGAGAGAGCTCTAAAAATGACTTCTGTATTTTTGCCAGTGAGTTTTTGGAATATATTAATCAGTTCAGGGAGAGGAGTATGACACAGAGCTTGTCTCTTGCCCAATATGAAAAGCTTGCCTACAACTCCACGTGCCCCGCCGTTATTACACTGCCATCCACCTGGGACCTACCCTGCCTCCTCCACAAACACTAGCTAGGTTTCACACCACAGCCACCCACGAAAGACAAAACTCTAAGCAAATTCAAGAACAAGTGAAAAACTCATTAAATTTAGGGACAATTACCAAAATACCTTTGTAATTTGTCAAAATTTCCAAATTACCCCTCAAATTTAAAAAAATCCCAATGTATCTCTCATATTTGGCCAATTACCCAAAATTTGTCAAAATTCCCAAAATACCCCTCAAATTTAAAAAATTCCAATGTGCCTCTCATATTTGCAAACACTACCCCAAATTAAGCTCACAAACATCTCCAAAACCAATTTTTTTTGCAACATTTCATAGGAAGATTCGTTCTCCTCAATGAAAGACGATAGAACTAGAATTTTAGATGGTACTGAAATGTAATCGTTCATCATTCTTGAACACATATGTCTTTATTTGTGATGTCATTGGTGAATAAGTTTGTCTAGGATGCGACAGATCTCAATCATCATAAACAGTAGACTATGCAAAAAAATTGGTGCAAATCCATCCCAAAATGATGAAGGGTATATATAATTTTTTTGAAATGTGAGGGGTACTTTGAAAATTCTCACAAATTGCAGGGATATTTTAATAATTTTCCCTTAAAATTATGAATGAAATCATAGATAAAATTAGAGGGTTTGTGGTTTTTAAAAGACTAAGATCCCAGTCCCTCTATGGGAATACTATCACTTGTGTCAACAATGCCTCTTATCCGGTTTAGGGAATCGGAAAGATTACGATTACTACTGAAAATGGCAAATCTTTCACGCTTGTTGATAGACAGAACAGTTTGTGATTGATTGAAAAAGAGGTAGAAGATACTCATTATAATATAAAGACAATTAAATTGGCACTTAATCATGAAAAAAGAAATTTAAGAGTCTTCTATATAATAAATGTTTTTAAATTAGATGTAAAATTAATTGATTGTTGGCTAGCCAGTTATAGGCAGGCCTCGTGATTTCGTCACTTATTCAAACATGCAACGTCCGATTCTCTCGTTGGAATCACTTGTTCAAACATTTATAGGCAGGCCTCGTGATTTCAGCGCTTGTTCAAACATGCAACGTCCAATCCTCTCTCGTTGGAATCACTTTGTTCAAATATGCAACTTCCCACCATCTCTCCGTCAGTAAATGGGTCCTTGATATGTTCAGAAATGGGCGCATCGTCATCCTTGACTGCTTTCGATAACTTGACATTCACGCACACAGAAGTTTGGTGTATGCCGATGTTACTCAAACATACAGAAGACGCTGTTTTAGAGTCAAGGGAGATATGGGTTCCATGCTTCGCATCATCTTATGCATGATCTTTAGCAAGGAGGTTGTCGTAGGAGAGAGAAGAAATGGGTTTCTTGTCAATCTTTGTGGTTGCCGCCATGCCTGTCCTCAAAGTTCTCCTGTTGGGCGCCCTTGGAGGACTTCTTGCCACTTCGTACCTCGGTGTCCTGCCTGAGGATGCTCGCAAGCATCTGAACAAGGTAAGCTCTCTCATGTAGCACTGGATATTTTGCCAGGATCTTCCAAATGCTTCATCCAATGTGTGCTGCCCTTGTATAGTCTTTTTCAAAAGTTTTGTGACCTGGTCTGTGACACATTGTCGGAGTAAGTCCACTGATTTGATAGTTTTTTCGTAAGATCCTAAGGATTGAGATCCCACTTGTGTGTCTTGCAGCTAGTATTTTCTGTATTCACCCCGGCCCTCGTGTTTAGCAACCTGGTTCAAGCTGTTAGTCTGGAAAACATTGTTGCGTGGTGAGTCCCTTCTCTTCATTATTCAGATTGCAATTGAAACTTTTGTCATGTAAAACTAGTGGTGCTAGGATTTTTCGCTGTTAGTGATGGCTCTGATTCTTCTTTTGTAAGAATTAGCATGCAAAATGTGGTGCCTTGATTAATCACCCCTTTGAAAAGCTCTGTGCCTACAGAAGGCTTTGAGGCCTTGATTGGACAATCATCTAAGACACAAAATCAGAAGCACGAATCCCAAACATAGAAGGATGAAACTTGTTGATCTCGTGGAGCTAAATGTTCTTTGGCATGAGTTTGATGTATTAGTCCATATTCAAAGAAATTTTTGCGAAGAAGTATGCTTTGAATAATATGGAATGTAAAGAAAGACTCACGCTTCCTGTGCCATTTGAATTTTGTGCACACGCACATCATCTGCATGAAACTTCGCCAAATTTAGAGTTTTTTTTTGATGCTTCATTTAGACACGTGGAGGATGATAGTCTCTTGCGTGATTACTCGTCGGGATTCAGCACCTTCAACTTCCTTAATAGAGCCACATGACCTATATTTTTGAGTATGGTGCGGGGGGACAAAGGGTGAAGATTGTTCATTTTTATGGTCCCTGGATAGGGGATGCTCTTATTTCGTTGCCTTTTACCAATGAGAGTAGGTTAATAGGGTAGTTTGGCTTGATTTAGTGTCTGTGGATGCACTGCCAACCTCGTGTAGGGGGTGGAGTTTTAGGTTGTATGGCTGACAGGTTCCATCCACTTGATATACACCGGTAATGGTTATGGCCCCATTTGAAGAGCCCTTGGTGGATAAAATGTCTATCCTTAGCTGTGAAGGTTTGATTTCAACAATGGCTTGTTTGCTACGTATTGCTGGAGCAAACATGACCATTTGAAGATTAGACTTGTTTTGATTCCTGCTTTGCCCTTTTTGATGTATGATGTTAGAGGTGTGCAAGGCATCTGTTGGGTGCCAAGGTTTCTTCGTTTTCTTTTTGTCTTGTTGTATTGGCTAGCCACCAACTTTTATTCTATTCTAATATGTTTTGGGCCCTTTTTTAATTTATCATGGGGCACTTGTGAGGTGGGACAAGTCTTTTTTCTATCTATCCCTCTCGTCTTTTATTTTAAAAAAAAGAACTTGTACCCTTTGTATTACCTAAAAGGCAAATTGCCATTTACAAAATGCGGCCATCACCAGCACCAGGACACATTGTACAACTAAAGGTGGAAAAACCTCCAGCGTAATAAATGGTGCACAAGCAAAGGGGAAAAGCCTAAGAATCAATACAAGAAGTAATAATGCATGTAGATGAGGCTAAGAAGGGAACCAGTAACCGGCTGGTGCTACTAACCAGGCGGTGGAAGACACTTTATTTTCAGCACAATAGGGGGAGAGAGAAAGAGAGTGTTCAGTTCACAGCTTAGTACATATCATAGATCACACATTTTGTCGCATGACATAGTAGACGAAGAGATAGTTTATCTGTCAAGGGCACATGGCTCTATGTTCCCTGTGGACATGCTATTATTACGTCTTTGTAGCCAGGGTTTGTCTACAAAGTCCAAGGGGATCTAATTCCAGCAATTTTGTGAGCCTACTTTTAGGGCTAGCATGTCTGGATCATATTGGATTTTCTAGAATTGGAACCCTCTTGCAGAAATGGTGGCAAGCATATGTTTTGGCTAGGCTATTGAAGGACTATTTTCACGCTTCGCTATTGTATGTCAATTTCAAGATTGTGAATGTCTCCCCTTGTGAGAGAGGGTGTCACAAAATGTCTCCCCTTGTGGGAGAGGGTGTCACAAAATTATGGGACGTGGCATGCCCAATTGAGTGGACCAAGAGCTATACGTTGTTCCAACTTATAGGGTCCCATTCGAT
This sequence comes from Adiantum capillus-veneris, assembly GCF_014529385.1. NCBI lineage: Eukaryota > Viridiplantae > Streptophyta > Polypodiopsida > Polypodiales > Pteridaceae > Adiantum > Adiantum capillus-veneris. The sequence continues at coordinate 40,267,114 of NC_140954.1, forward strand.
GGGACCCTAGGGACATTAGGAATTAAAAACAAGGCTGGCGGGCAGGCTGTACGGACCCACCGCAAATCGCGCTGAGTGGCTGTACGGCCGACCGGAAAACACGCTAACAGTGTTGACGTGGCAGCGTACGAAATTCCGTAATTTGCGTTGGCTGAAAACAACGCTAGCTTTTGGGGCTTACAGATTTTGAGTTTGAAGCTTTTCTTGTAAACTGCTTTTCCATGGCCAAGGGCCTTTAAATAAGACCCCAAGGCCACTCTCTGGCTCAGTTTGGTTGACGAGCTACAGAGCAGAGAGGACCCGCAGGCATTTTTAACTTTGCTCATAAAAATAAGTACCGAAAGGGGTGCCAGTCTTTGGAGCCGATCTCTCTGGGCACGGAGCTACGCCGTGCCGTGTCGATTCAATTGAATTGTGATTAAAGTGTGAAGTATTTTGAGTGATTCTCTCGTGTGTCGTGCCAGATTCTAGACTTGGGTGTCCAAGTCTGTTACAGTGGTATCAGATTTCAGTCGATTTCTTTGCTATCGGGAAACCAGATCCCTTTTTCCGTAACACACATGGACTTGATGTAAAATTGAAAGACCTCGAAAAAAGGACGACAATATTTTTTGCAAGCTTAGGCCGATTGTTTCTTTGAGGGCTTACCAGGCGAGTTGCCTCCTTCACGTCTTGAAGATCACACGATTGATTTGATTTCCGGTAGTACATCACTGAACCGGCCACCTTACAGAGTTAACCGAGCCTAAAATGAAGAAATAATGAACCAGAATAGATTCCCCATTCCGAGGATCAATGATAAACTCGATAGACTTAAGGATCCTACTTGCTTTAGCCAAATTGATCCGAAGAGTGGTTATCATCAAATCCAAATTGCTCATGGAGATGTCTACAAGACAACTTTTGAGTTTGTATGAATATTTGGTGATGCCATTTGGCCATACGAATGCTCTGGCTACATTCAACCGCATGATGAATAGGATTTTCAGAGAGTATCGATCGTTTGTGAGCACTTTCTTTAACGACATTATAGTCTCCTCCAAGAATGAAGCAGAACATAGACACCACCTGTTGTAGGTTTTCCAGGCACTGCGGAAGCATAAATTGGTCATAAATGCAAAAAAGAGCGAGTTTTTTTTCCTTGTCTGAGATAAATTTCTTGGGACACATCGTCTCATCAGAAGGGATAAAGATGGACCTATCTAAAATTGAGACTATTCATGATTAGCCTAATTTGAAGAATGTTCATGGAGTTCGAAGCTTTCTGGGCTTGTGCTCATATTATCGGCGGTTCATTCAAGAATTTGCAGAGATAGCTTTTCCTTTACATGTACTGACTCAGAAAGAGGCTCCTTTTACTTGGGGCCTGACAGAGATTGCAGCCTTTCAGACTCTCAGGGAAAAGTTGACTACAGGACCAGTGTTGGCCTTGCCAGACTTGCAAAAGCCATTTGAAGTTTACTGTGATGCTTGTGGTCGTAGTCTAGAAGTAGTCTTGATACAAGAAGGCCATGTCATAGCTTATGAGAGTAAGATGTTTTCACGTCCTGAACGGGTTGCACAGATTTATGAGAAAGAACTTTTGGCAATTATCCATGCTCTTATGCAATGGCGAGCCGCGACACTAGCCGAGTTTACCGTCTTCACAGATCATTAGAGTTTACGCTACTTGTCGTCGAAGCAGTTTTCGGAAAAGTAGATGCGGTGGGCTAACATCTTGTCACAATTTCCTTTCCAGATAGTCCATGTTCAAGGACAGATGAATTTAGTGGCAGTTGCGTGTCTAGAAAGCCCTTGGTTTTGGCTATTTCCGCGATACATCATCGAAGCTTTGAAGGTATGATTGATCAGTACGCCACGGATCCTGATTATGCAGATATCTTTTACCGGATACAACGTGGGGAGCTAGTTGCAGGCTATTCCATACGGGACGGCTTTTTGATGCGGAAAACGATGTTGTGTGTCACACAGCCTTTGAGGGAAAAGGTTTTGACAGAGTGTCATTGTCCACCTTTTTCGGGCCACCGTGGCATAGATACCACCTTTGAGTGTTACTTTTATTGACCGAGACTCAAAAAGGATGTGGACAAGTTTGTGCGTAGTTGCTTAGTATGCCAAAAGGTCAAGTTTACTTCTACAAGCTTTACCCATACCCTCCCGCCCCTGGGAAAGCATTGCTATGGATTTCATCTTTTTAATCTTCCCAAGACTCAAAGTGGGCATGATGGGATTTGGACAGTCATTGACAGATTTAGCAAGCAGGCCCACTTTATTCCGGTAAAGAAGACAGGTAAGCCCAATCATTTGGCGAAACTGTTTGTCTCACACATTTTTCGATTACATTGCATGCCTGAGTCATTGCTTTGATAGAGATCCTCGGCTTACTAGTTTGTTTTGCAGGGCAATCTGGGAGAACATTGACACACGGTTGCAGTTCTCGTCCTCGTTCCACCCGCAGGCAGAGGGGCAATTTAAGATAGCCACTTCAGTGGTTTCGGATTTGTTGAAGTCTTATATTTTGGATCAAAAGACTCAATAGGAAAAGTATTTGTCCTTGGTGGAGTTTGCCTACAACACAACACAGTTAATTCATCGACAAGGAAGGCTCCATTTGAGGTAGTGGAGGGTGCTAAGAAGGTCCCACCATTTCCGAGCACTGAAGACAAGATTTTTGAAGCGGAGAAAAAGCAAGAAAAGCACATTTTTGAGAAAGTCTAGATGGCACGGAAGGCCATCTGACACTTCAGAGGACGAGAGCTCGTCATTGTCTGATAGTGACCAGATGGGCAAGAAGACCAAGGAGTTCAAGGAAGGGAGTCATGCTGTCAGATTTGAGACGTTTTCAGCCTATCGGGACACCCATCGAGCCCTTTAGTTTGTACAACAGTTTGACGTTGCCTTCTTTGGAGGTCGGTTCAACAAAACACTCCAAGATGCGAAGGGCGGCATCTTACTTGAAGGGAACTGCATAAACATGGGGAGTCTACTCTGTTGTTATGCATAGAAGCACCTTGACATGGTTAGAATTCAAAAAAAATTTCACGTCAACTTGGATATCAGATGAATATGAAAGAGATGTCATCATGGCTTGGCATCACTTGAGAATGACTGATACATTGGATGACTGTTGCCAAAGGTTTCGGGATACTTTTTTGCTAGAGAAACAAGATTGAGCGGTTTTGCTATGGTTTGCCAAAAGAGATTCGAGACTATCGTCTAAACTAGAAGTCTGACTCAATTCAGAGACTCATGGGACATGATAAGCAATGATTTCGAACGGAGGCCGGCTCATTGACTTATCCTATGGACAGCATAGTGTCCACCTCAATCGGGCAAGAGTCTTCTGGGGAACCGGATGACAACTCATCACAAGATTCTGGAAAAAAAATCAAATGGTAGCACATGCGAAGGTTCCGACGAACTAAGGGAACCAAATGCAAGTTCATCAGAGGATTCCGGAGAAAGGGGATCAGATGATAGTGCATCTCGGGGTTCCGATGATTGAAACTGACGTGCCAATGGACAGGGGAAGCTAGCAAAGCCACCCACAGGTCCCAGGGCACAAGGAAAGAAAGGAAAAGGGAATCAATTGGTAGATCAGGGAATTCCCCAGACCCAAGAGAAGATTTTTTTTGAAGCTGATCAGTATACGAGAGATTGCTTTTCCCAAGGTTTGCGAGGCTCTTGAGAAGTCTCAAGCATGGGATAAGAAGGCAGCTGATAGACATTGACGCGACTTGCAATTGAGGAAGATGATTGGGTGCTCTTACGGCTTGAGAAGGCACGCCTAAGGAAACGAAAGGGAAAGGAGCGGCTTTTTCCAAAGCTAAGAATGGGGTACTATGGTCCTTTCCAGATTCAAGAGAAGATAAATGATGTATCCTTCAGACTAAAGTTGCCAGAGACTTGGAAGATTCACAATGCTTTTGGATGTTGCTTTTGCCAAGGTTTGCGAGGCTGTTGAGAAGTCTCAAGCCCGGCATAAGAAGGCAGTTGATAGCCATCGATGCGACTTGCAGTTGAAGGAAGGTGATTGGGTGCTCTTATGGCTTGAGAAGGCACGTCTAAGGAAATGAAAGGGAAAGGAGCTGCTTTTTCTGAAGCTAAGAATGTGGTACTATGGCCCTTTCCAGATTCAAGAGAAGATAAATGATGTATCCTTTAGATTGAAGTTGCAGATACTTGGAAGGTTCACAATGCTTTTGAATGCTGCTTTTGCCAAGGTTTGCGAGGCTCTTGACAAGTCTCAAGCACGGCATAAGAAGGCAGTTGATAGATATCGACGCTACGTCAGTTGAAGGAAGGTGATTGGGTGCTCTTACGGCTTGAGAAGGCACGCCTAAGGAAATGAAAGGGAAAGGAGCGGCTTTTTTCGAAGCTAAGAATGCGGTACTATGGTCCTTTCCAAATTCAAGAGAAGATAAATGATGTATCCTTGACTGAAGTTGCCAAATACTCGGAAGATTCACAATGCTTTTCATGCGAGTCTCTTGAAACCTTTCAAAAGTGAGGTGCCAGTCGAGAGGGAGCCTGAGGAGCAACCTGAAGTAGAAGACAATGAGGAGATTCTCGTTCCGAAACAGATATTGACTCACAAGGAAAGGAAAGAGAAAGATAAAGTGAACGGCGGTTCTTAGTCAAGAACTACCCGACATTGAATGCGAAGTGGATGGAGGAGGAGGACCTAGTAGAAACTCTCAGATATTGAAACTTTACCTTGAGGCTTTCGGTCTAGCTTTAACTATTCCAAGGGATCCCGGAGATCAGCATGGTTGAATCTTGTGCAGACGGGACTGCACAAGAGGGGTGTCACTCTGGTCGTTTGTAACAGGTTACCCAAATGGAATGAAAGAAGTACTATGACATGGGAAATCTCGAAAATGAATCTGTCTTATGTGTGCTCACTCGTGTGATTGTGTTGAGTGCAGGTTTGAAAGACGAAATGAGTGCAGCGTTTAAGTCTTGAGATTATATGGACATGATTGCAATAAGAATAAGTTAATCTGACATCACTGAGGTCCGAGATGGATCTAGATGCGATTGCTAAACACGTTGCGAGGAATCATGGTCCTAGATCTCGATGGATTCTATGTGATTTGATATGAATGTGATTTGATGTTCAGTGACTGCCGTCTTTGTGCAAGTGTTGGATTTGTGTTGTCTAGTGCATTGGCACTTAGAGTTAGTGTCTATTGAATTGGTCTATGGCTTATGTCTGATTTTGTAGGCGTAATTGAGGACGATTACAATTCTGTCAAGAGAGGGGTATGTCACAAAGTGATGATGTGGCATGACCATTTGGCAGAGAAATGGCCAAGTGGACAAGAGAAACTGAACGAACTAACTTGAAGAATTTATGAAGCACTGGTCGTGGGGCCCGAAACCCTAAAAGACAGAAGCTTGAACCCTGAAAGGGATCTTCGTAAAATGCGCTAACATGCTGACGTGGCAGATCGTAAGGATGTTGAGGTGGCAGGTCCTTACGGAATTTCCGCGATTTGCGCTGCAGGTGCCACGTGGCAGGCTATATGGATTTTTGCAAATTACGTTGACTGCTTTTGGGAATCTCTAGCGTTAGCTTTTGGGTGAAAGTGCTTTTGAATTGATTGCTTTTGGGGCTCTGCTCTTGGGCATCCCATGTACTGTTTATGAGAGCCCTTGGGGGCTCACTCTGCAGAGCATTTGGACGTAGAGTCTGAGAGCAGAGGTCCCTCGGGAGTTGTACTTTGCAATGATTAATCATAAAGAAATACCGAAAGGGGTGCCAGACTTTGGGCCAATACCTCTGGGCACGGAACTACGCCGGCCGTGTCGACTCTCTCTCTCTCTCTCTTAAGGTTCAATGATTTTGAACTTTCTGTTCGTGTGTTGCTATTGATTTTTCGCTTGGAGTATCCAAGCCTGTTACACCATCTGCTCCCTCTGGCGACCGAATTGCTCGAGTCGAGTCCCCTCCGCTGCCTATCCCTTGCCGCAACATCTGCAACCATTTTCAGCCAGCTCTTGCTGATTTGCTGCAGTTTCAGCATCTCAGATCTGCTTTTTGGCAGCCAACTTTCAACCGTTGAATCCTCTTACATCGGCTGTGCAAATCAGCCCTAGATTTACCCCTTGGTGGTCGTTCGTAACCCACATTGATCTCGATTCCATTTGTGCATCAAATCAGTCCCATCGCTGCTTCATCTTGACAAACAGGATTTCCTCGGGGCATCAAATACGTCCAGAGGTGCTTCATCTTGAAGAGTTACCGCGGCTACATGATAGAGTTTTGCATTGAGGTATTTCTTGTGTGTACATTTCATTTACCCAATCTAAAGAAAATACCACATTAGTAACAGTGTGGGGGTCCTTGAGAGAATTGGCTGGAACCCCATCGGTGCGTCTCTGTGTGTGTGTGTGTGTGTGTGTGTGCACATCCCTACCTCATCTCTTTGGGCTACCCATTGACCCCTTTCACATGGCCTCCCCAGTGGCTATAGCCCGTCTCCCTCTCAACATGAAGTTCTCGATCACCAACAAGCGGATATCAACACTTGAATTTGAAGTGAAGGAGTGGAAGAAAGAGATGGAGGCAACCTTTCTTCAAAAGATGGAGGAATGGAAAGAGGAGAAGAAGAACCTATGCGAAAGGATTTCTCGCGTCGAAGAGCAACCGGCTTCACAAGAAGCCACAATCCGAACTCTCCAAGGTGAACTTCTTGCAGCAAAAAGTGGGCGGCTCGAAGAAGGTGAAATTCAGCCATCCATGATGGAAGAATTGAATACCATGAGAGAAGAAATACAGGTTATCAAGGAAGAGGAGGAGAAGAAGTCATGGGCCGCGGTCATCTCTGCAACACAAGAAAGTAGAGGAGGCTGAAAAATGGATTGAGGTCACCAAGAAAGGGAAAGGTAAGGAAGCTCCTTGTACACCCACTCTTATTAACATGACCCTCGAAGAGGAACAAAGGAGGAGGATGCGAGCTCTACATGTGAGGGTAACCGGCCTCAAGGACATAAACAATGTGGAAAAGGCCAGGGTGTGCTTAGATGGCACTACCGTCCACGTGTGTGGCTTTTCCCTCCCATCTCTTGATGTAGCCTCATTGTACGTATGCTGTTTTTTTTTTCATTGGGAGAGTCTCCCCCTCATGATTGTTGTAGCCCTCTCTTGTAGAGGTGGTTGTAGCCCTATGGGAAGTTTCAACTTTCATTAACTAATAGAAGGATCTTTTTCTCGTTAAAAAAAAAAAATGGTGTAAGGATTCTAGGTACTAATTCTTAATTAAGTACTTAAACTCATGATTAAGACTTAAGAAACTTGAACTGTACTCAGAAACAAGACTCAGAAGACTCTGTGTTTGATTGATTGAATGACTGACTGAAACTGAGTACAATACGCTCCTTATATAGGACACGAAGAGACACAAATGAAAAGACATGTCTCCTGGTGAAGAGACATGACTTTAGACGTAAAGACACATCCTTTTGGCAAAGAGCTGCAACCATTGGGCAAAGAGTCACAACCGTAGAGCGAAGGGGTGTGACGAGTCATTGAAGGAGTGTGGCTTTTGGCGAAGAGGCACGTCTCTTGAGCGAAGGGTCATGACCATCTAAGCACAGCGGTCCTCCTTGGCATGGCACTTCGCGTATCTGCAACTAGGAGTAGATATAATACTGCAACATAATCACAATCGTGACATTCCCTCCTTCTTTAAATAAAGCCCAGGGTAGTTGATGAAAACTCCGAGAGAAGGAAATATATTTTTGTAGTGTTTTTGCATCCAAAGCTCTCTCTGTTAAGTCCCATGTCATGGCATTGACCGTAACTATTTTTCCAAACTGAAAACTGATCATATCTACAACTTGATAAGTGCCTTTGTCAAAGTAATTTGTAACTTCGAGCTTTGTCCAAGAAAATATTGAATTTGTATCTGCTTCGAGTGAAATTATTGGTAAACTGACTTGAGTTTTCTATTGAGTGACCACCAATGGTTGAAAATCTGTAAAGTATTCCATTGGTTTGTCTAGAACAGTAAAATCCTCCTGAAGGGATGTCGTAGATAGAGACAGAGTAGTGTTTGAAGGTATATCCATCTGTAAAAGTTGATCTGTGGAACAAATTATGTCCAAAGACTCAATTGCAACAACTAAAGTCGTGTTGCAAGAGTCTGTATCTGCTTGTAGCAGGGCTACAGTGTCACTTCACAGGGCAGACAGTTGGACAGTTGGCTACACTGGGTCTGGTTCACACTGGATGGACCCTCTGGACGGACCTCTGGTCTAGGGAGTGACACGTGGCAGGGTACCTACCGACGGTGGTCTAGTGGACCTCGTGGCCAGGTCACCACATGGCTGACATTATGAGCCGTTGGTGGCTCTTTATGGTGGTACATATGAGTAGTAGCGGTTGGTGATGTTATCATCTTCTTCACCTTTGGTCTGGCGTCGTCGAGGTAGCGAGTCTTACACAGAGCATTGCTTCACCATCCCTGCACATCTGAGCCTCGACACCCCTCTTGTACCTGTGAGTTCTGGGCTGGAGCTGAGTGTGCTGCCACGCCAGAGTCTGTACATGGTTCTTTGAGCTAGTCGAGTCCACATGTTCTGGTTCACTGTTGTATCTCTGTTGTTATCCATTGTTTCTGTGTTTCATTCTGTTTGAGAGAGTTTCCATTTGTTTGAGTGAGATTGTCACGCACATTGCATTGAGGGACACCCACACTGTAGAGAGCACGACACCTTATCCGCGCTACAGGTGCTCTCATTTTGGCGATCACAGTGGGACCTCAACTGAAGTCTCACTCTGTTGAGTAACTGGTTTCTTCCCTTCGCTTGTGCAGCCTGTTGGTCTGGTCCAGTTTCACCCTTGACAGCTTAATCTAGCTGGTCTAGTCTCTCGCCTTGTTGGTCTGGTCCTCTCTCGCCCTGGTCCACCCAATGCTCGTCCCTGGTCTAGTCCTTCCTCGTCCTGGTCCAAGTCAGGTGGTCTAGTCACTCGCCCTGGTCTAGTAGAGTCTAGACCAATGTTTAGCCAAGTGAAGGTTGTCTTGCCCAAGTGAAGGTATTCTTGCCCAAAGCTTGGTGGGGTTGGCGGTTACTGCATGACACATACAAGGAGGTCTTTGGAGCGTCAAAGTGCACTACTGAGTCCTCTGAAGTACTACCACAGACGGCGTCAACCCTTGGTGCCTAGTAGAAGCATATTAACCCCATCACCCATACCTACTCATACGGCTACCTCCATTCCTTCGACCGGTTCTACATCCTCCAGGTCACCTTCTCCGGTAAGGCTCTCCCCCATTTTGTTACAGCAAGCTAGTGAGCAACAGACTCAGGAGCAAGAGGCCATGGAGGAGCTCACAAGTGTTCTGGCAAAGGTGAACATCAAGTTCCCTACCTTTAAAGGTCTCTCCGCAGAAGATGCAGACGACCATGCTCGGAGGTTTGTCTCTCTTTGCAGAGGTCGTGGCCTCAACAGAGAAGACGCATACCTGGTACTCTTCCCGTCCACCTTGGATGGTCTTGCAGATAAATGGTACAGTCAGTTTGCGGAAAACCACTTCACTACTTGGACCATGTTAAGACAACAGTTCTGTGAAGCTTTCCGACCAAGGGATTATCAAGAGAAGATTCTAGATGAGTTGGCCAACCTGTTGCTCCAGCCCAAGGAGACATTTGCAGAGCTCATGACCAGAACAAAGTCCCTGGTTGCCAAGCTGCCTCAGCAACCAGGGGAATTCATGGTGAAGAAGTGGGTAGAGAAGCTCTGCCTAAGACTTCTCAACAAAAGCTCAGAGAAAGTCTCCGTCCTGAAGCCAATCTGGAGGAATTTGTTGCTACTGCTACTAGAATAGAGGGAGCAAGAAGGCAATTCACTGACTCTCCTCAGTTAGATACTGCCCCTGTTCTCATGGACAGTCCATTAGACCCCTTGACTTCTTTAAGAAGGGAATTGGAAGCCCTAAAGTTACAGCGGTCCCTTCACGAAGAGAGATCCTTCTCTCTCAGACAGGAGAAGCCTCCACATCAAGAGGCTTATGATCAACTTAAAAGAGAGTTAGAAGAGCTCAGGTCTCAGCAGGAGACTAAGGCTATGGTATGGTGTAGTTCATGCCGCTCTCCAGGACACCCTCCACAGGACTGTCCCCTTCGCTCTTATTGCCACTTCTGCGAAAAATAGGGTCATGAAGATAAGGATAGCTACTATATAAAGGGATTGCACAAAATACAGCAAAGTCTTGGTCCTACTCTCCAACAGGGGTTAGCACCAGCATCCAACATGGTTTCCCACTACGGCCATCCCAACTACATGCCACCTTTGCTCAATACCCCTGCTGTCCAAGGTATGTCAAGTACTTTCCCGACTCAAAGTTTTTATAATGCTAATGCCACCTCAACCCCTCAGAGCTTCTACACTTCAGCCTCCAACTCCATGCAGCAACCACCTCGTCCCCCGTTTCGTCCTTCCAATCGGCCCATACTCTGCTACAGATGCGGAGAGTATGGGCATTATCAAAGCAAATGCCCTCTGCCAAAAGGCTCCTCTCCGTGCCAACTTTGCCCTGAGGCTCAGGATCACTACACTAAGGATTGTCCAAAACAACGCGCCTCTACCTCTGCGAGCCCAAGTCAGAGCCAACTTGAATTCACCTTTCCCAAGATCAATTTAATAGCAGTTAGTACCAACCCCAAGCCACCCCTTTCTGCCCATATGATTGCCTCTCAAGACAAGTTGCAGCTGGTAGAGAAGCCAGCTGGTGTCCTCACACGAGCTCAGAGGACAGCCCTCGGCCTCAATCTTCCAGCAGGTACAGCCCTTTCCTCCCCAATGCCTACACCTCCTCCAACAGCTGACATGCCATCCCCTAGTGCTAAGAAAGGATCTTTTACTATGCTCTTTGATATTGATGGGGCTTTCTTAGAAGCAGTTGCTGACTTACAAAAGATCAAAGTACCAGAGGAACAACAACAGGTAGAAAAAGTGAAGCATACAGCAGAGACAATCTTGAAGAACACTTGCCAACAAGTGTCCCTCTATGACATGTTGTGGCTAGATGCAAGTTTCAGAAGTGACACCCTTGCAGTTATTCAGTCACTTTACCCTGGAGCAGGTCCTAGTGGCGGGCACCTCCCAGTGCGACCGTCAGAGTCCTATATGATATCCAATCCTGCTGCTCCACTCACTGATTATAGAAGCCCTCGCCTGATAGTGTCCATTTTGGGTCGACAATTCTCAGGAGTGATAGTGGATGGTGGATCTGGCATCAACCTGATGCCCGAGTTCACTATGTTAGCTCTAGGTCTACAACCTACTCACCCTGCTCCCTTCACAGTTACATTGGCCGACCAACGGACAGTCTACCCAGTGGGCATAGTGGACAATGTGCCTCTACAGGTACAAGACTTTACTTTTAACTTGGATTTTGTTGTGGTTCGTCTTCCCCAGGTTGAGGGCGGATTTCCTTTGCTCATTGGAAGACCATGGCTGCGACACACTAAAGCACTTCATGATTGGGGAAACGACGCTATGTGGATACATTCTTCTGGCTCCTCGATGCAACCCATTCTCTTAGAAGGTGGTATGGATCCCGTGGTGCAGCAAGTTTCTTTGTCAATGGAAACCAAACCTGAACAAGAACAGCCTACTACAGTTTTGAGCAAGGGTCAGATGAAGGGTCAGATGAAGATCTGTTGGAGTGGTTAGAGGCTACCAAATCTATGCCTTGTTATGGAGTCTCTATTCACTCTTTGCATGAAGATACACCCTCTTCAAATGGTGCCACAGTAACTACACCAAATGAGCCACCTGAGCCTATGAAGAAGTATAGAAGCAATAAGAAATCTCCTCTACAAACACCTTTGGTGTCTGCTTTTCCGACCAGCACAAAGCTCTCCTTTGTGTATAGCAAACTCCCTTCACAGAGCCCGTCCTGCAAGATGAAACACCCACACTGTAGAGAGCACGACACCTTATCTGCGCTACACTGCTTTATCCTTTGCACCGTTGAAGGCAAGGATTGGAGTCTTCAAGTTCGAAAAATTATCATTCACCATTGCATTTGGTATCTGTTCAGAAACAAAGATTGTATTCTGCAAGGGCGGTGATAAGGCTACTTTTTCTGCGTGGATCACGGCCATAGAAGGGTTTATGTGCTTGTCCGTTGTCACACAAGCATTGAAATCTTCTGAATCTTCAGCTTTCTTAGCAGGTATTAAGGCTTCCAATTGACAAGGGGGAGGCTGAGGAAGTTGTTGCCTCTTAGACCTCTGAAGGATCCTGTTGCACAAGGAAAGGATCAATAAATCTTCGACTTTACCACCATCAGATAAGGACTTAAATGTAGGGCATGGCTCGCGAGGGGGAACTTGTCCAGCGTCGTGGCATTCACGATTGAGTACTTGACTAGGGTCGGATATATATGTGCCACTAAGTAAGCCCATCTTGATATCGCTGATGATCCTTTGGAAGCTCCATATTGCTGCTTTTGTTGCTGATGATTCCGATAAGAAGTTGCTTGCTCAAAACTGTAGCATTTCCAAGAATATTCATGCTTAGACTTTTGCTGCTCGCACGAATGTATTTTACGTCTAGTTGTCTCTGAGAAACCATGCTTTGGGTGAGAATTTCAGTTACGAAGACTTATGTTTGAGTGGTTCTTTCTGGTCGACCACTGAAGTGTCGAAAGAAGATGTATGTATTGTCCGACTCCAAGAAGGGGTTTTTGCATTTGCATCTGATCCAAGCGAGTGTGAGTCGATGCGAGGCTCGATGAAATTGCTTTTTTGAAAACTGCTGTCGGGTGCGGGGAAAATATTGTCGTCGTCGTCTTGTGATTCGGCCATGCCGATTGTTCAACGAATTCTGATATTTCGAGAATGGGTAAATTTGGCACAAATACCTTCTTGGAACAGGTGTAAGGTGCAGCGGAATGAATGTTGAACTTTGCTCAAGATGAGTGCGCCGAACTGTGCTCAAGGTTCCTTTTACTTACGGAAGGGAGAGCCTTCCGTTCCTTTAGTGAGAGAGTGCAATGGACACAAACAAAGTAAATGGACACTGTGAATGGAAGTGCATGAGACTGAGAGATAGAGAGAGAAGAGAATACGACACCAGAGATGTTGTCAAACCCTCCTCCAAAGGCCCCACTCTCTATGGCGAGAGCGGTCTACTATTGATTGCACAAATCTCTACAATGCTTGGACTTGCTGACGATGTCGACGACGATGAGGACGACGACGAGACGGGCTGAAAACTGAAAACGCTAAGGGCTGAAATCTACAAATCTTTATCTGCTGAATTTTGACTCTGTCGATGACAATGTCAATGGCGACGATGCGATGACGACGTGATGAAAACGCAAATGCTGAAATCTTCGTTTACCGGGCTGAAACTGCAAACTTCGATAGATCCCACCGTGCGGTGAGGAATTGCTGCGGGGAGGTGAGATCTGCGAGGTTTGGGGATTGTCTTGCTGTGTCTAAGGCTGAAAACTGAAAACGCCGGTCCTATGACTGATTTGGTCACGATGATCTGCAAAAACGCTAGGGCTGTTTTCTGTCCTGCTGCAAAAACGCTAGGGAATTTGCAGAGTTTGAGGTCGCCAGATTGGTCTGCAATGCAAAACGTTGGGGCTGATCTGCAATGAAGAAAAACGATGGCTGTCCTTGGCTGAAAACGCTAGGTCATCCGCCGGGGGGAAGGGTCTTGCTGAGAAGGTGCATTGTGGATGTCAGGTCCCTGTTGTCTCTTATGCCAGAAAGTGCTAGCTCTAGGTTTGCTTATATACAAACTTACTCAATTTGCCCTACCTACTTTCCAACAAAAGTCACTTAATAAATAATAAGTGAAAAATGTCAAAAATTGGGAAAATAGGTCTCTGCACTGTAAAAATGCTACTGATGGGATCTGACTGGAATCTGATGGTCATGCTGTGTGCAACCAGAGGATATGCATCTAATCTAAGTGACTTGTCATGCACGATCTGCGAACAGACTCACAAAAGTGCCAGATCACTTTCTATTCTAGACTGACTTGATTGAACTGAACCCTGATCATGTTGTAGCTTGTCCACGGATACATAGGGTTGGATGTGTCATGTGACATCCCCTCCTTTTTAAAGTGAGGTACTGGTACCGAACTGTATGGCGTCAAGGGAGATCGCCAATAGCATCCGGAATCCTCGAAAGGACTCTTCGCTGGCCCACTTTGAGGTGTGGGTCGTGCGATACTTGAACTTCATAAAGGTCTGCAACGCTTGCTTCTTTGGGCCGTGTCGAAAGCGACACAAAGTCTTCTGTGGCTCCTTCGATGCTTCAACTTCGTCTAGAGTCATGCTTCTTCCATCTTCAAGAATCTCCACGGTTGAAAATTCCTGAAACCACTTCCAACACAAAAACATGAACATACCCATTCCATGTAAAGTGAGTGGAAAAAATCTTGTCTTTCTCAAAAACTGTGCATGCAATGTAGATGAACAAAGAGACGGAGTGCTAACTCGTTTACCACACACAAGGAAACAATGAGATCGAATCTTGTCGTGCTGATCTAAATCAATCAACTGTGGCAAAACACAATGGAAATGCCCACGCTTGGTGCTCATACTTTCATGTGCTCTTTCTACAACCATGTCGTGCCAAGGAAGAGACCTGAAATGTGACTTCCTTGAATGCATACTTTTCAGCTTTTCATGAAAAATCCGCATACATTTGTGCTCATTCATGAGTGAAACGTGCTCAACGTACAATATGTCATGCCTAGGAAAAGGGATCACATACAGGAAACGATCACGAATGAAACACTCGTACAATGCGTGTTGACTAATCATGCGAACACATAATACTTCCTGTAAGGGCTCTTTGGACCTATGCTCGAGAGCCAAGATAGGTTCTTCCTGTTTGATCGAATCTGCCTGAGGGGAAGGGGTGCTGTGGACCTTGACTCGAAAGCCAAGATCGATTCTTCGTGATCGATCGAATCTGCAACGAGGTTAGCTTCGCTAGAAAAAGCATCAACTAAACCGTCATCCTTGTGAACAATCACGTCGTGATCATACAAATCATCATGCTTGTGAGAAATCACATCTTGATCATGCAAATCATCATGCTGGTCATTGGCATCAAAATCATCATGCTCATCATTATCATTCAAATCATCATGCTTATCATCATGCAAATCCTGTGTATCATGCTTTGGAGAAGACGAGACCGAGAGAGTCTCCTTCTCCTGAATCCGTTCAATCTTCCCTTGCACATTAGAAATGAGAGAGGGAGAATGAACAACTTGCTCTCCACGAATGACAATGGGAGAGTCACTTTTGGCATTGAAAGTGAACGTATTTTCTGCCCAATCGATGAGAGGGTTATGCTCACGAAACCATGGAATGCCCAAAATCATGTCACATCTTGAAAGAGGAGAGACAAAAAATTTTCTACGGAAAGCAGCTTTTTGAATTGTAAACAACACATCAAGGCACTCTTTCGTGATGAGAGAGTCTATACCAGGAGCGAAGCCAGAAACCTTGAGAGGAGATTTTTGACTAACCTCTAGGGGGGCTCTCTCAACAAGAGAGGGACCGATCACATCATGTATACTGCCTGGGTCAAACAATATGACAAAACGTTGCCCCGTCATTTGACCATAACATTTAATGAGAGACTCATTAATGGGAGGGTCAGGAGAAACTTGGGGCACACTCATGTTGTCATGATTGCATTGACAGAGGAAGTGGGTTCTGTGGATTCTTTAGATTCATTCGATTCAAGCTTAGGACATGTTCTTTTTATGTGACCCTTAATGTGACAATGAAAACAATGACCTTCCTTAGAATAAGTGCTTTGCTCTTCCGACGTGATGTACCCTCCTAAAATTCCTTGTGCCACCTTTTCATTTGGAGTGAGCTTAGGTTTAGCAATTGTGTTAGCCTTACCCTTAGGTTCATTGGAAGAGTTCTTTTCTGAGAGACTGTTGGAAGATTGGTTAGAAGAGTTACCGTTCTTACCGTTCTTACCATTCTGAGGGTTCTGAGAAGTCTAAGAGGTACTTGTCGAAGTCTTGTTTTCCTTAGGCTTTTCCTTGTTGTGCTTTATCTCCTGTGCGAGAGCAATCGCAACCGCCTTGTTGAGATCGATTGGATCGAGTACCTCGACATCATACTTGATATACTCGTCCAATCCATAAAGGAATGCCTCTTTGCGCTCATCATCCGTCTTGCGTAATTGGGTACCTATCTGCAAAAAACGATTAGAGAAAGACATAACTGGCATACCATTTTGCTTGAGAGCGCGCCAATCGTCCTTCAATCGTGCGAGGTACTGAGGTGGCATAAACCGCGCCTTGAGCTTGTGTTGGAAATCAGCCCAATTGAAGGAAAGGGACGTGAATTCATCGGCTTTCTCTAGGTGCGTGGCTAACTGTGTCTCTTGCCATGCGTGGTACCAATTGATGGCATCGTCGGCAAGGTACATAGTTGTCGTCAAAACCTTGCTATTTCTTGTCTTCTTAGTTGTCGCAAAATAAGCATTAAATTGATGCAACCAAGAATGAATAACCGTAGCATCCATCTTACCATCATACTTACCGAATTGGATCTTCTTTGTGACTGGGTTGTTGGAGTCCGAATCTCGGCTTGCGCCACTTGGGAAACTACCAACATCTTTGGCTGGTTCGGACTTCGAGGCAAGAACTTGTCGAACCAATTCTTGAGTGCGGAGGTCCCTCTGAACCTCACGGTCGGCCTCCAAGGCCGCTCGTCTTGCTTCGGCTTCCTCCTTTCTTTAAGCTTTTCTTTCTTTTCGTGCATCGCGTTTGCGTTCCAAAGCAATGCGAGTCACTTCTTGTTGTTATGCTTTTCTTTCTAGTTGTGCCATTGCAACGGCGCCACTTGGGGAACTACCAACATCTTTGGCTGGTTCGGACTTCGAGGCAAGAACTTGTCGAACCAATTCTTGAGTGCGGAGGTCCCTCTGAACCTCACGGTCGGCCTCCAAGGCCGCTCGTCTTGCTTCGGCTTCCTCCTTTCTTTGAGCTTTTCTTTCTTTTCGTGCATCGCGTTTGCGTTCCAAAGCAATGCGAGTCGCTTCTTGTTGTTATGCTTTTCTTTCTAGTTGTGCCATCGCAACGCGATTCGTTTCTTGTTGTTGTGCCATCATCTCCAACATCGACTTGACCATCGTCTCCATAGGATTTGGTATAACTTGTGGCGTAGATGGGAAGGAGGGAGGGTCGGAAAAACCTCCTGGTGGGGAAAATTCTTCGTCGCTTCTCTCATGCTCATCACCTCCAAGCGAAGTATTCATTTCGCTTCGAGTGATGACCATACATTGTGATCTTGGGTTCTTAAGTTCACGAGGAACTTTGGTTCTTGTGGGTCTTGGGTTCTTGGGTTCTTGAGTTCTTGAGGTTCTTGAGGTTCTTCTTTCGCTTGCAACCTGTGTTTGAGAAGGATCTTCTCTTCACCCGAGTTCTGCTCTTTTTCGCGGGCGCACCCCTTCGCGGCCTTGTGCTCACACTAAGGTTGCTTTTTCCCACCTCACGTCGATTGGCCGGCCGCTAAGTGTACGGTCCGCTCTCAATGAGTGAAAAGAGGCACAAGGGGAGGCTAGACAAGCCAATCCTTCTTGGGTTTCTTGTCACTCTTCAAAAACACGATTAGGAACCGACACGCCCAAGTGAACTTGGGTTCGTGCGACCACAACAAGCAAAAAAAATCTGTGGGTCTTTCCTTGAGTGATATAGAACACTGCCAAAGCTCTGATACCAATGTAAGGTGCAGCGGAATGAATGTTGAACTTTGCTCAAGATGAGTGCTCCGAACTGTGCTCAAGGTTTCTTTTACTTACGGAAGGGAGAGCCTTCCGTTCCTTTAGTGAGAGAGTGCAATGGACACAAACAAAGTAAATGGACACTGTGAATGGAAGTGCATGAGACTGAGAGATAGAGAGAGAAGAGAATACGACACCAGAGATGTTGTCAAACCCTCCTCCGAAGGCCCCACTCTCTATGGCGAGAGAGGTCTACTATTGATTGCACAAATCTCTACAATGCTTGGACTTGCCGACGATGTCGACGATGATGAGGACGACGACAAGACGGGCTGAAAACTGAAAACGCTAAGGGCTGAAATCTGCAAATCTTTATCTACTGAATTTTGACTCTATGTCGATGACGATGTCGATGGCGACGATGCGATGACGACGTGATGAAAACGTAGATGCTGAAATCTGCGTTTTCCGGGCTGAAACTGCAAACTTCGATGGATCCCACCGTGCGGCGAGGAACTGCTGCGGGGAGGTGAGATCTGCGAGGTTTGGTTGTTGTCCTGCTGTGTCTAAGGCTGAAAACTGAAAACGCTGGTCCTATGGCTGATTTGGTCGCGATGATTTGCTAAAACGCTAGGGCTGTTTCCTGTCCTGCTACAAAAATGCTAAAGGAATCTGCAGAGTCTGAGGTGAGGTCGCCAGATTGGTCTGCAATGCAAAATGTTGGGGCTGATCTGCAATGAAGAAAAACGATGGCTGTCCTTGGCTGAAAACGCTAGGTCATCCGCGGGGGGGAAGGGTCTTGCTGAGAAGGTGCATCGTGGATGTCAGGTCCCTGCTGTCTCTTCTGCCAGAAAGTGCTAGCGCTAGATTTGCTTATATACAAACTTACTCAATTTGCCCTACCTACTTTCCAACAAAAGTCACTTAATAAATAATAAGTGAAAAATGTCAAAAATAGAGAAAATAGGTCTATGCACTGTAAAAATGCTACTGATGGTATCTGACTGGACTCTGATGGTCATGTTGTGTGCAACCAGAGGATATGCATCTAATCTAAGTGACTGGTCATGCACGGTCTGCGAAGAGACTCACAAAAGTGCCAAATCACTTCCTATTCTAGACTGACTTGACTGAACTGAACCTTGATCATGCTGTAACTTGCCCACGGACACATAGGGTTGGATGTGTCACGTGACAACAGGTTTTAACTTTGGGATAGGAGAATCTTGCGTGCAATTTGTTGGCAAAATCTCCGTCTTGAACCTCGTCTATGTACGAGAGATATGGGATAGGTACCCCGGACTCATCAACTGCCATGGGTGTGGTTTTGATAGCGCACAGAGGGCAACCAGAGCGCCAGCACCAGAAGGGCAGCGTGGAAATGGTTGCTGCCAGCTTTCATTAATTTTTTATTGCGTAAAAGGGAAGGGGTGCTTTCACATGAGAGGTTGGCCAATATAACCATTAAATTAAAGGTGTGTTGCTGGTGCTTCTTGTTTTTTAAAATACATTGCGCTGCTGGTGCTTCTTGTGTATGAAAGCACACGCTTGGTTTTTTTCTTTGTTCATGTTAAAAAACCCACGAAGGGTTGCAGCGAAGGGTGGCCAGCGATTAGCATTAGAATGCCAGCGATTAGCATTAGAATGCCAGCGCTGAAGTTAGCCAGCACTTCAGCGATTGCGCAAGGGGTTCACACTCAATAATGATTAGGCTATGGCACTCAATTGTGCCTATGGCATGGTGTTCACACTCAATAATGATTAGGCTGCCCATTCGATGGGTTAATTAACCTTGGGCTGAGAGTTTTTTTTAAAATATCGCTGGCTGTTGGTAGCGTAAGAAAAAAACTCACGAAAGGCTGCAGCCAGCGTGGAGTACAGCCAGCGCTTCAGCATGAAAGAGGGTGCGCCAAGGGGTGCTTGGGGAAGGGGTGTGCGCAAGAAGGAAAGGCACAAGTACCACTATATGAGGGATCCTTAGCCGAGAAAAAAGGCACAATTCAGCCCACTAATTCAGCAGTCCAACATCAAGAGGCACATCCTTTCGCATGAAGGGGTGTGAATGGGAGGAGGTACTTGTCTGCCAGTGCCATGTCCTTTCACGAGCACACTGGCGCGAAGAGGTGTAATCTGACGAAGAGCTTTTTGGGTACGTCGCACACATACATAGAGCTCTTCTGTCTTTTATTTTATGTAATTGGAACAAATAAATTAATGTTACCTCATACCATCAACGAAGAAGTTGAATTCCATCTTTCTTCTGCTTCCATACAACTCCGGGAAGGGGGAGGGTAGCGGCGAGGGTGAGAGGCTCACAACCTTCGGGTCTCGGGAAAAAATTTGCTTTGATACCATTGCAAGGATTCTAGGTACTAATCCTTAATTAAGTACTTAAACTCATGATTAAGATTTAAGAAACTTGAACTGTACTCAGAAACAAGACTGAGAAGACTTTGTGTTTGATTGATTGAATGACTGATTGAAACTGAGTACAATAGGCTCCTTATATAGGAGACGAAGAGACACAAATGAAAAGACATGTCTCCTGGTAAAGAGACATGATTTTAAACGTAAAGACACATCCTTTCGGCGAAGAGCTGTAACCATTGGGCGAAAAGTCGCAACCATAGAGCGAAGGGGTGTGACCAATCGTTGAAGGAGTGTGGCTTTTGGCGAAGAGGCACGTCTCTTGAGCAAAGGGTCGTGACCATCCAAGCGCAAGAGTCCTCCTTGGCATGGCACTTCGCGTATCTGCAACTAGGAGTAGATGTAATACTGCAACATAGTCACAACCGTGACATATGGGACAGCCAGAGGAGCAGCTATCATTGCAGAGTTTGGCCCACACTCATTCGACCACAACCGGCACTCTCATCGACCGAGCACTGGAGCTACGGAGATCCAGACGGCCACGATTGAGGAGAGGGTCTACACAACATCGACGGAGACTACATCAGAGGATTCAAGCCATACTCTCTCGATGTCCAGAGTGCAGATGAGGATGGATTCTAGTAATAGTAGTATTTTAATTTTTTGTTCTAGGTCTTTTGTACCGAGACATGGTATTAGATTCACTATTTTGTAACGGATTGGTCTCATAGGTCATTTTGGCCTTTTGAAGAGGTTAATATAACATTTTATTTCATTTCTCTCTCTCTCTCTCTCTCTCTCTCTCTCTCTCTCTCTCTCTCTCTCTCTCGCAGCACAGGGCCACAGGAAACACCATGGCAAGCAACTTCGACATATGGGCACCGGCGAGGGGAAGGGCAGTGACACTGAAGGAGGGCAGCTGCTTCAAGTGGGAGCGCAGGCAACCATCAACGGGAGAGGCACCATAGCCATGCTGCCGTGCTCTCTCTCTCTCTCTGTGTTGCGCAAGTAGGTCAACCTTGTCAGGTCAGCTCGATCGTGAGTAGGTCGCGTTGAGAGAGTGCGTGCATTAGGGTTACTACAGGGCGGATGCGCATGCGAGGTCACTCGCTAGGTTTGATGATGGCAGCGCGTGGGCAGTTCGTGCGTCATGCTTTGTGCAGGTCGTAGGTTTTTTTCGCATCCTCTCTCTCTCTCTCTATCGCAATAAAAGGTCTTCTCTCTCTCTCTCTCTAAGGACGACAACAATGTAAGTTTTGATCAATAGTCAAGGCAATGCGCAGAGAGTTGGGCAAAGCAGCCTTACATCAGTGCAGTGGGGCCCGGGTTTACGTGCTGTCGAAGGCGGTACACAGTAGCAGGTCGTCACTCTCTCTCTTCATAGGCCCAGGCGATCCGATCTCCAAGAATTGTTCGGGTGCTTGGGGATGGACCAACTAGTTGATGTCAAGGATGACAACATTTATGAAACCCCGATTAAATCGAAAGCGACATTTAGGCGAGGGTTTCGAGAGAGCACACTATCACCAGTTCTGTGAGAGCAGAGAAACTGTCTAGAGTCAAAGATGACTTAATGTATGAGAAGGTACAGGTGATGATTAAGGCGGAGCTAAGCGTCTCGAGGGGTGACATTGAAAAAGAGATGTATGCAAATGCGAAAACTTACAAAAAAGCTATGTATACAGATATGAGGAAAGAATTGGACAAAGAGACGCTTAGTAAGGCGGGCGGAGCTGAGCGTCTTGAGGGGTGACATTGAAAAAGAGATGTATGCAAATGCAAAAACTTACAAAAAAGCTATGTATGCAGATATGAGGAAAGAATTGGACAAAGAGATGCTTAGTAGGCGCGACGACATGTACACATCATTGAAGGCCGAAATGCAGACGATTGTGAGGGCCGAAGTGAATGTAATGGAATGTGTGATTCAGAAAAGATTAGAGGATGCACTCGCTATGTTTAAATCTTGGAAAAAAAAAAGGAAGAACGCATGAATGAAAAGGATGCAGTGATTGAAGCACTTAGGGGAGACCTTGCAGCTTGCAAAAATTACTCCGCAAAGGAGGCAGAAAATCAATCCTCAATGATCGAGGAGGTCGAAAGCATTAAGCAGCAGGTCAATGAAGCTAGATGTAGACGCATTTGACGCTAGCTTTAAGGGAAGAGACTATTTTTTACTCGGAAACGCATCAGACTCCTGGCGGCACATTACCTAGAGTGATGGGATATCATTGGGAGACTACTTGTAGGCAAGAAGTGAGATCGACACATAGAGGATGGGGGTCAGGAGGTGTGGCAGTCCTATTCAGGGAGGAGCTGCAACCACTCATTTGTACTGTTCGGAGGGATGAGCATGCCAGATATATGTGGATCAGAGTGAGAGCAGAGATTGGGAGGCCACTCTACATTGCAATATGCTATTTTGCCCCCAGCACATCTCATTATGCATCGTCCAAGGGGGAGTCATCCTACATGATATTGGATAAAGACATATGAAAGTTCTCTAGGGATGGAGATGTCAGTCTTCTGGGAGACTTCAATGCCAGGACGAGCTAGTCTCAGACAGCTTTCTATGATACCGCGAAGGAAATGTTGAGAGAATTGGATGTCAGTGATATGGGATTGGCCAGGTGTTCGCAGGATGAAGAGCACACTAGATATGGGGAATATCTGACAGATTTGGGGACTACACATGGATTGGCCATCTTGAATGGCCTTCACAGATTTCTAGCGTTGAGTGGGTTCACTTGCTTTCCTCATAGACATGGGGCTAGCACCATAGTTACCCGGAACGCGGAACGCGGAACGGGAACGGCAACGGGATCCCCGCGGAACGGGGGAACGGCTAGGGGTCCGGAACGGGAACGTCGCGGAACGGGAGGTATAAAAAACACCCAAATAGTGCAATTTTTAGCTCCTTGTGTTTAAATACAAGGAGTATTAGAGTGCTTTGACTCTAATACTCGTTTTGAAGACCATTCAACCTTGTTATGACTAGATGATGAGAGAGAGAGAGAGAGAGAGATGGAGAGGGAGAGATTTGAGAGAGTGGGAGGGAGAGGAAGAGAGCTTGAGGGCTTGAAGCCTTGAGCCTTGAGAGAGTGAGTCTTGAGAGGGAGAGATCTTGAGAGTGAGAGGGAGAGAGCTTGAGCCTTGAGGATTAGCTTGTGAAGAGAAAGGGGGAGGGGGGTGCATTTTATGAGTCCTTGAGGCCTTGCACACTTTCAAAAGAAGCCCAAACATTTACTTCAATTTTTTCAATTTTTGCCAAATTTGTTTGTAGCCGTTGGCTGTTCCAGGGGCATTCCGGAACGGTCCGGGGGCGTTTCGGAACGTTCCGGAACGGCCGTTCCGGTTTGCATTGGCCACCCGGAACGTCAGACATTCCGGGACGTTCCGGAACGTTCGGGAAGGGAACTGCCCCTCGGAACGCCGGAACGGGGGCTAGGGGGCGTTCCCCGGTAACTATGGCTAGCACAATGGATTATGTTTTGGCTTAGCCCAGTTTCATACCCTCTATTCAGGACTTTACAGTCGGGCCCAGGCCTATTGGGGTAGCAATAGATCATGCTCTCCTCACGTTTATTGTCTCATTCCAGTTCAGCACAACTCTCGACTGGCACAAACACCTACGCATACCCGATACGCTTTTACTTCAAAAGCATCAGTGGCATACCCACACACTCAGCCGGGTCGGAGGCGACATTCTGGGAGCATGCCCCAGAATAGTTGGTGTGATGAGGAGTGCAGAGAGATGAGAGCCCAGCTTCATAGAGATCTTCTTTTAGGAGTCATCACTTACAGACAGTCTCGGATTGCTTCCCGGCGCCTTGTGTGACGGAAGAAACGAGCTTACTTGGCCCAGATGGAGCGAGACTTGTATCAGCTGTTCTTGAGTAGAGACTCAGGAGAGGCATGGCAATTCTTTCATGAGCACTCCCCACCCCCAGTGATTACTTCTCTTGATGTGTGGGGCCAATATGTGACATCGTTCTATATAGTTCCTGGACAGGCCCCCTTCCAGATCCTATAGAGCCATGTCCACCTACCAGCACCTTCTTTACCATTGAGATGGTAAAGAGGGCCATTGACAGGATGAGGACCAACAGGGCATATGATCATGATGTTCTAGTAGTAGAGCACTTTATACATGCTAGAGATATGATGGTAGAGGTTCTTGCAGTGTTGTTCAATCGTGCCATGTGTGAGGCGTTACGTGAGACTTGGAGGTTGTCTACTATTGTGCCTATCTTCAAGGCAGGTGATCCTACAGAGCCTGGGAATTACCGCACTATTATGGTTGGGCACACATTGGCACAGTTGTATGCATCCATTCTTGAGCAGCAGTTGAGTAATTGGGCAGAGGGTCAGGGTGTATGGGCAAAGGGCCAGCAGGCCGGTTTTAGGAGAGGTTTCTCCACCCTTGATCATATTTTGACACTCACAGCACCCATCATTGACGAGGGCAGGTCACATGGGAGATGGATTTATTGTAGCTTTGTGGATTTTTGCAAAGCATTTGACATGGTACCGAGAGCTCGATTGATGCGCAGACTGCAGGAGATGGGGGTGCCCATAGTGTTGATTTGGGGGATTATGGCTCTATACAGATCAGTGTGGGACATGTACGAATCCCGCAGGGGAAATCTGATTTAATTCACTCCATCATTGGGGTGAAACAGGGTTGCCCATTATCTCCTACTCTATTTGGTATGTATGTTGATGAGGTGTGTAATTACATTGATAGAGAGGGTGATAGAGGTGCCCAATTGGTAGGGACGTGGATCCCATTGTTGTTGTATGCTGTGATATTGTGTTGATCTCTAACTCACAAGAGGGTATGTAGCGACTGTTGGATGCATTACACAGTTTTGCAGAGGATAGTGGATTGTCTGTAAACCTTGGTAAAACCAAGGTTATGGTGTTTAACACCACACCACAGTGGATGAGGAGATCAGCACCGACTTTTACATATGGTAAGGAGATTGTAGAGTATACAGATGCATACACTTACCTTGGGGTTGTCTTCACTGGGCCGAGGTTTTCTTTGGGGAGAGCGGCAGAGACTAGATTGACTAGAGCTTATGCGGCCGTGGGAGGCTTGGAGAGGTGGTGTTCGCAGGTCCAGTTTCAGGAACCTCGAACAAAGTTATGGCTCTTTGATACTTTAGTAGTCTCAGCTATGTTGTATGGGGTGCAGATATGGGGACCTTCTGTAGGCCAGCATGGTTGGAGACGTATGGAGAGGCCCTTGGTATCTATGATCTCTCAACTGATCAGAGCCAAGGCCTCCGTACCCCACGCTATCATTCGAGCAGAGCTAGCTGCCCCTCCTATGGAGATTGGAGATTGAGGCGCTTACCAGATCAGTCTCCTTTGTGCATAGCTTGTGAAATACTACTAGAGACATATATGTTAGACTGGCCCTTGAGTCTTCCAAACAATTAGATCTTCAAGGGGACGCTTCATGCTGGTATGCATAGATGACATCATGGTTTTAGATGCATGGCTTCACCATGGACAAGCTGCCCCCTTTCCAGTAATCTCTTCAGACACCCTCGATGTTTTACATGGATGGAGATTACTAGACTCATTCGTCAGGACCTGATCCAGATGAATACCAGAAGGACATGGATAGAGCCGCCACAGGATTTGGGCACGAAGATGGCTTTCTATAGAGAGCATCTTCTCCACCTCACAGGCGATGGGTTTGTGATTCGACCTAGCTACATGGATACACATTTGTCTCGTGGTTTGCAGTGTGCAATTGGTCAGATACGCACATCCTCACATCAGCTGGAGATTGAGACTGGTAGATTCAGAGGGATACCAACAGACAACAGGATATGCCGCTTATGCCAGCTAGAGCCAGAGACAGAGCTACATTACATATGTCATTGCACAGTGTACTACGAGATTCGGGGCCGTTTCCACTGCTTATTCAGACAGGGTTTTGTCCTTTCTCTAGAGTCATGAGTCATGAGGATCAGAGATGTCTTGGGCTATATCTACTTGAGTTACACAGATATAGAGACACTTTGCTGGAGAGAGCTAGAGAGAGAGTCCTAGAGACAGAATACATATTTTTTTTCACTAGATATGGGACAGTCAGAGGAGCAGCCATCACTGCAGAGCTCGGCCCACACTCATTCGACCACTATCGACACTCATCAACCGAGCACTGGAGCTACGGAGATCCAGACGGCCACGATTGAGGAGAGGGGCTACATAGCATCGACGGAGACTAGAGCAGAGGATTTGAGCCATACTCTCTCGACATCCAGAGTGGAGATGAGGATGGATTCTAGTAGTAGTAGTATTTTGGTTCTAGTCTTTTTGTACCCAGACATGGTATCAGATTCACTATTTTGTAACAGAATGGTCTCATAGGTCATTTTGGCCTTTTGAAGAGGTTAATATAACATTTCATTTCATTTCATTCATTTCTCTCTCTCTCTCTCTCTCTCTCTCTCTCTCTCTCTCTCTCTCTCTACATCCTTGTAGATGTAGGAGATAAATGTGAGTGCTCTCCGAGGTTCTATATTCTGATGGTGCTGCCATCTGCCATTGGATGCAAGAGGTTGTTCACCTGTTGCCGCTGTTTTCAGCCATATCCGTCCATCTTCCGGTGCCACTTCCAACATGGTATCATAGCTCCAGTGTTATATCCGACCTTCAAGTGTTTTTGCATTGTGTTCTGGTTCTTTTCTGGAGTTTCAGAGAGGATGTTTTTCTAGATTTAGATCTGGTATTGCCAGTTCCGGTGCCACTTTTCAAGAATGTGGTATGAGTTTTGTAAGTATAGAGGGGTTGTCAATTGGCTACTGTAACAAACTGCTGACTTGTCAAAGCCTAAAGAATGGAGCCAACTTGTAGATGTCGGCCAGGGGGCCTAAACCCTAAGAAGAACAAGTAACAGAAGAAGAAGTCCTACCAACTTATGGGGACCCCGTTCAATGGGGCCCCAAGTGACAAAGGATTAAAATAAAGCAGGACCCACACACACACTGAAGAAATTGCGTAGCTGTTGATGACGTGGCAGTTTCCGAAAATTGCACTGACATGACGACATGGCAGGCTGTACGGATTTTCGTGTTTTGCACTGGCTGATGACGTGGCAGGCTGTACGGATTTCTGTGATTTACGTTGGCACCTTTTTGGCTTTGCTTTTGGACCAGATGCTTTTAAGTTTGAAGGCTTTTTATTGTAAACTGCTTTTTAGGCCAAGGGCCTTTAAATATGAGGTTAGGGCTCATTCTCTGGCATGCTTCCTAGAGAAGGTGCAGAGTCTGGAGTATCGGCTTGTACTGTGTTGATGCAATATAAAGAAATACCGAAAGGGGCGCCAAGGTTTGGGGCCAATACTCTCTAAGGTGGAAATTCCGCCACTCCGTGTCGTCTCTCTCTTTCAGTTCAGTTGTAATTGAAGTGCTAAAAGTTTGTTCAGTCTGTTCTTTTCTATTGGGACGTGGTGCCCGTCTTGTGACAGTGGTATCAGAGCATCAGGCGTGTGCTTTTTTGAAAGCATACCGGTCCTACAAAAGAGCAAACAGAGCTATTGGAATTTTATTTGAGGTACCTTCGCGCTCCAATCCTGACTTTATTTGAGATATCTTAAATTTTTGATGTCTCTTCACGAGCAGATGACCTTGGAGGTCCGGTGCGATTGCTATCTTGGGACTACCGCCGCCAAAGAACACTGTTTGTCCAAGAGCTGATGGACCATACTGTGCTCGGCTACGACCTTATGGGGAAAAAAAAAAAAACCTAACCCTAATTTTGGTGCAGGTTTCAGGATGGAAAGTCGGTCGATTTTTTGAGCTCGGCTGATGTCGAGATTGCTTTGTAAGTTTGAAATCTATTTGAGAACTTGTTTGGTGATCCTGTTTGAAATTTGTTTGAAATGGATGGTATCTTTTTTGAACCTGTTTTGGTGCCGATTTGAATTGTTTGACTTTGGTTTTAATACTGGTTTCAATGATTGGTGATTTTACTCCCAGGTGGAGTAGTGAGAAATTATGTTTGAGAATGCTTGTTCATACTCATGGTCCGGACCCTTGTTGTTATTTGCGGAGGGAGTATTGAATGATTGAAAAGTGCTATTTTTTTCTTTTTTTACTCATGGCCCGGACCCTTGTGGTTATTTACGGGGGAGTATTGTTGTTGTGACTCCCGGCCCGGACTTGGATGGGGAGTATTAAGAAGTCTGAGTAGTGGTTACTCTCAGCACCTCCAAACGACGCAGGCTGCGGTCTGGGGGGCGTTTGGTTGTAAAAGGCCTCTATATCTCCTGGCCTGGACCTTTTTAGGTTATGCGGGAGGAGTGATGAGGGAGTCGTTGAGTATCTCCCCGGCCCGGACCTTGTTAGGTTATGTGGGAGGAGTGTTCATCGGCGGCTTTATGTTTCTATGTCTTGTAACATGCATATGTGAGCCACTGAATATTCCTAATTGGATGAGATTGCATGGGTATGTAATTTTAGTGCATCAAGACACCCGTGGAAGATCGGTACGGTCTGGGTGTGATGGCTAATTTTACTACGTCGGAATATCAAGAGTTCCGATCTGGACGAAAGGAGAAGCTAACTCCTTGATCAAAAGAGCCGAAAGGAGAAGCTAAGTCCTTAATAAAAAGAGCAAACTGATTGTCCCTCAGAATGTCCCTCGGAAATTTTTGAGCTAACTTGAGTTGTTTTGCAGATATGCTGTAATCGCGGACGATTACTCTCTTTCAAGAAGGGGAGATGTAACAAATTGCTGACGTGTCAAAGCCTAAAGAATGGAGCCAACTTGCTGATGTCGGCTGAGGGGCCTAAACACTAAGAAGAACAAGTAACAGAAGAAGAAGTCCTACCAACTAATGGGGACCCGTTCGATGGGGCCCCAAGTGACAAAGGATTAAAATAAAGCAGGACCCACACACACACTGAAGAAATTGCGTAGCTGTTGATGACGTGGCAGTTTCCGAAAATTGCACTGACATGACGACATGGCAGGCTGTACGGATTTTCGTGTTTTGCGCTGTCTGATGACGTGGTAGGGTGTACGGATTTCTGTGATTCATGCTGGCAGCTTTTTGGCTTTGCTTTTGGACCATATGCTTTTAAGTTTGAAGGCTTTTTACTGTAAACTGCTTTTTAGGCCAAGGGCCTTTAAATATGAGGTTAGGGCTCATTCTCTGGCATGCTTCTTCGAGAAGGTGCATAGTCTGGAGTACCGGCTTGTACTCTGTTGATGCAATATAAAGAAATACCGAAAGGGGCACCAAGGTTTGGGGCCAATACTCTCTGGGGTGGAAATTCCGCCACTTCGTGTCGTCTCTCTCTTTCAGTTCAGTTGTAATTGAAGTGCTAAAAGTTTGTTCAATCTGTTCTTTTCTATTGGCACGTGGTGCCTGTCTTGTGACAGCTATAGTAGATTTCAGATTTGGAGCGGTCATTTTAGTCCAGTATAGACCCAAATTTGGAGGTGAAGAAGCGGTCCGAAAGAGAGACAATTGGCTGGGGGTGCATTTGTGTTTCAGATTTGGTACTGATTTGGAGTTGTACATGCTCATTTGGAGCGATTTTTTCCAAGAACTGCAGCCTATCCTCTTCTCACGACCATACTCTTCCTGTCAACATGTCGGAAGGTGACTCAAATGCTGGTGATGTTGAGGTGCTACATGGGATTGGTATCAAAAAGACATGGGTGACAAACTTGTGAAGATACCTACCTTTCTGACTTTTCCGGCTGATTATTAGTTAGACGGTACCAATTATATTACTTGGAGGATGACGATGATGGCGGTATTTGACTCGTATGATCTCGGATTCTTTGTGACCGAGAAGGTCGAGAAGCCATCTAAAGCGAAGGAGGGTGCATTTTGGGAATGTGTCAATGCTTGAGTGCAGTCCTTTATCATCTTGAATTGTATCCCATATAGATCTTGGAGCATGTTATGGCAATGATGAGTGCCAAGAAGATTTGGCATTATCTGGAGTCTATCCATGAGCATGCTACCCCTATGAAGGGTGTTGCTTTGTAAGTGCAATCGATGTTGAGTTATGGCGGAAAAACGAGTGAGCCATTCATGGAGAGAGAATCAAAGTTACCCAAAACGAGAATAGGGGATGGGAATGGGAAGGTCCGGAACGGGACGAGAATGGGGGGAGGAGGGAGGGCCGCAACGATAGACTAAAGAAACACTTGAATTGCCTCCCTTCAACTTAACCCCAAATCTACTTCCAAACAACCCCAAAACGGCCTCCAAATCTGCCCCTAAGTAGCTCCAAACAGCTCCATTGGCTTGTTTTGCCGTTTCGGATTGCGTTTCATCCCGTTCCTCCCCGTTTTGGACCTCTGTTCTCGTTACACTCCGTTCCGGAACGGTGTTCGGACCCGTCCGGAACGCCGTTTCGGAACCTTTAGGCCGCGTTCCGCCCGTTCCTTGTTACAATGGAGAAAATCGCATAGTAAGAAAATATGACTACAATGGTTCCTGCTATATAGGCTTGAGGTAAAGCTTTATGCTTACATCATGGATGAGATATGAGAGGGCTAAATGATTAGGCCAAAAGGAGAAATTCAAGTTGACAACTTGTATGCTTCCTTTGGAGGCCTCTTTGACTCATCTCTTGTTTTCATATGCAATTGGAACATGTGTAGAAACACCCTTCGGCCATATAATAATGTATGATATTATTTGGAAAAGTTAGACATGCGTAAGTGGCTAGGGAGAGGCTCCATTTGAAGGTGCGAAGTGTGTCACATACTCAAACAATCCTCCCCGTGTGTCATATAGAGCACTCAACAAATACAAGTCATCCTCCCCTAGAGAATTTGAACAATAGGGTACAGGAAATAAACAAATCTGTCCTAGAGAATTCGACAATAGGAATAGATGCAAATGCCTCCCCTTGACGAGTGTATACCGTCAAGGTTTTGTCTACAAAATGTTGGTGCTTCAGAGTATGTCGTCGACGTAGCAAGTGTTGGCCTCGCCATCTTCGTTGTCAGAATCTTCAGATGCCATATTGACTATCACCCCCTTCATCCAAACTTGGCATAATCTTCGTGGCGACGGCCCCTAGAACTAGACTCACACTCTAATGACACACAGAGTTCTAGGTTTACTCGTAACCACAAGATTTTAGTATACTCGTAAATCGTGAGTTTTAGGTTTTCTCACAACCTGGTGCCACTAGCCAGCTACCATCATGCGGGGGGGGGTATACGGGGTTTTTGGTTTACGCCCAAACCCTAGTTAACCTCGGGTTTATCTTTACCCGTTAACCTCATGAGAGTGGGACACAAAGACATGGGGCTTCATATTTGGTAAGGTCTTACCACCGACATCATGTCACTTGCTGGGGCAGTGTCTAGTCCCATACATAAAAAAAAAAAACTCTTCGATTCGAGTGTCCTTGAAGATATACAAAGATATTTGGAGGTTGGTTGTTACATGTCACATGCCACAAATTTCATGTGCTTGACCATCGTTAGATGAGTTTATAAATGAGATCGCGTGAACTACCTTACGAATAAAAGGTCATTTAATAATTTTGGTCAAGCTCTAATAAACTATTAAACCTACTGTCGTCAACACTGATGTCAACCGCCTATGTGTGCTTGCAAATCCGCTGCAAATCTGCCCTACATCTCAAGATGCTGCTTGAGCAAAGCTTTTTCTGCTTGCAGTCTCCTTGCCGACCAAGACCTCGTTGGTGAAAGGACCGGTGATCCCAGACTCCACTGCATGGCGGATAAAGATAATCATCTCCTCCTCAGGTTTGGGAGCGCCATAGTAAGTAGACATGTGAGCCCCTGCTCTGGCACTTCCAATCCGTGCGAGCCCAGCTGGGAACCTTGGATGCCATAGCCAGCAGGCTACACCTACCATGCACAGACAACTTGTCACCTCAATGACAACAAAGGCTATTGCGAATGGTGGTTGCTGCTCCTCTTGAAGCTTTTGAAAATTGCTCCTTGCCGCCAACTTTGCCCACTCAGTCTACCCACCGGCAGCTCTTCTCCGTGGTTGCTATTCCAACCACCCTCGGGCTTGCCGGCACTTGCGCAGTTCTAGTCTAATCAGCTCCAATCGAGCTGCCCACAAGCTCTCCACACTCTCTTCTCTTCCCCAGCTCCCCACTTCAAACTCACCGTACTGCAGCAAATCCAAAGATTGTTCGAAACTCACCTCAGCTCAAAACCTTCAAGACCTTGCGACAAGAGCTTCTTCTTCTTGCTTCCAAGGTCTATGCCCTCAGCTCTGATACCACCTGTTGAGTGCGCTATTGCATCTTGGATCGACATCACTTGGAGAGAAAAGAGCAGGTAAGAGAGGAGAGGATAAGAGAAAACGTGAACGAGCACAGCACAAAAAAGAGCGATCGCATTAGACTTATTAGAGCTGGGTCTCACCCGGGCCAGTGGGGGTAGTGGGGGCAGGTCCTTGCACAGAGTCGCACCCACAGCTCCAATCGACGCAGAAACGACCAGCACAACAGGGACCAGCGTGCGTGCTGCGCTGTGATTGGCTCCCGAATTCTTGCATTCAAGGATAAAGAAAATCCTCCTTAACCCTTGCTTAATCCCTTACTTTTTTGAAGTGCTAGTGGATTATTGGCATCGTTCGGATCTCATGCCAGCCTTTTCGGAATTCCTGTAAATAGGGAATATCATCCCCCTCCTCCCCCCACTCCCCCCGAGTGCGACCCGGCCCTTGGACCATTAAATAGGCCTTTACGATATGTTCACACGCAAGTGTCCGCCCAAGTTGAACTGACCCCAACAGCTGATCAACCTGGATGCAGCCCGAGCTACCATCATAGAAACAGGGGGACGGGGAATGAACCCATAGGGCAGTTTAGGGACGGAGGGATGGGGACGGGTCAGGGACCGATGGGGTCCCCACTTGGCCAGCCATCAAGGGGATGCTTCCCAATTCACCCTGTATGATGTGGAGAAAGAGTAACATTAATTAGTAAAATTCAAGGTAGCTAGTCTGCCAACATTTACAGTTATTGATGATGGTAATTGTTGTACAGTTTTGTAGTATATATAGGCATTGACGAGTCTGCTTGTTGGAATGAACTTGCTCATATAAGAACCCTTTTGCTGGTTGGTGTGGCAGGTGGTTTCTTCCAGTCAATGTGGTCTTGACTTTCGTCATTGGAGGTTTGCTGGGTCTTCTTGTTATTAAAGTTTTCAAGCCTCAACCACAACTTGTGCGTCTCACTCTAGCTTGCTGCTCCGCAGGCAGGTTTTATATTTGCAATCCTCTTCTTAATGTATTGTGTACAGCATTTGTGACATTTGTCATTCATTCTAGAAGTTTGATGTATTTTCTCTCACTTTTGCTATGTAAAGTTATGATGGAGATGCTGATGCTGCTGGTTATAAACCTGTTTTTAATGAAATCTTCTTGTAACCAGGCAATGTTGGAAACCTGCCTTTAGTCCTTATCCCTGCTGTATGTATGGAACCCAAGAGCCCTTTTAAACAGACACAAGTGTGTATTCGAGATGGTCTGGCATATGTTTCATTTGGCTTAGCGGTGAGTTTTTTTCCCATGATTGTATATAGAAGTATACTTCTATGCAGAGAACTTTGCTGTTTTGTACTCATTGCTGTCTTGCAGTCTTCACAATTCTGATAACACTTGGTTCAAGCTTCAGCTCTATACATCCAGTCGATTCTCTTGTTTCCAGTTCAGGTTACTTTTCTTTTTACTGGTGCAGATAGCAACACTAGTTCTTTGGACTTTTATTTACAATCTATTGAAACCTGTACAAAGTCAAAGGAGTAGTGATTTAAATTCTTCAACTATCACTACAAGAAGCAATGAAGACTCCAATAATAATCAAGTGGAAAATGAAGAACTTATACTAATGAAAGCCTCCACCGAGGAGGAATTTGAGACATTGGAACTAGAAAAGGTCTAGGGACTTTAAAGAAACATTACTAATGCATTGAAATACAAGCTGTTTTAAAAAATAAATATATAAATAGTAAATAACCATCAGCACAGGGAAAGGTAGTAGAGAAATTAAACATACATATCTTTGAATTTACAACCGGACTTGCTATACACATTACACCACAAGGGGCCATACTGTGGGAACGACTTCCCCAATGGAGAAGTTGGTAACACCCATCGAGCGCAGCCCATGAGCCTCCAACCCTCAACCTTGGGGTTACATCATGAAGGCTCAACCAACTGAGCTATGCTCTTTGGGTACAAGCTGTAATTTGAATTTGCCTCCTTTACTCTATCAGTATCTGCGAGTCAAATCATAGCATGGTCAATTTCGAGGTTGATAAGGAGTGCCTCACATTTTCTCATGATATTTTTTAATCAGGAACTTAGTGGCTTTATTTTGTTGTTAACTTTGCAGCCTGTCTCCCAAGCTGGCTCTTTGGTTGGTGCTGTAGGGAAGAAAATGAGAAATTGGACAAAGAAGCTGTCATTAAGTGATATTTTGAACCCACCAAACACAGCTGTGGTATGTCTATTCTATTTTCTCTATTGGTGATGTTGTAAGGGTTGTCTTTTGGTAAGGTGTAGTGTGCGCTTTCTTGCAGCTGTTTATGCTCTAAGTTTGAATCGTGAATTGCCTTCTTTTTTTTTTCCCCGAGTAAAGATCTTCTATTAGTTAATAAAACTGCCCATAGGGCTACATCCACCTCTACAATCGTGAATGCCTTCTTATGGCAGCACTTTTAGAAAGTCTTGAAGATCATTCTTTTGTCATGAAATTTCAGATGCTGTCCCCTTTACACTCTACATCCTTTTCAGTTCTCCAATGTGTAATCATATTGATCACCAAATGAAAAACGACCATGACATAGTGTTCGAAGAAGAAGTGCAATAAACAGGGAAATATTTACATGGTTCCAAAGGGTACTAGATACGTCAAA
Source organism: Adiantum capillus-veneris (assembly GCF_014529385.1). Taxonomy (NCBI): domain Eukaryota; kingdom Viridiplantae; phylum Streptophyta; class Polypodiopsida; order Polypodiales; family Pteridaceae; genus Adiantum; species Adiantum capillus-veneris. The sequence continues at coordinate 40,302,130 of NC_140954.1, forward strand.
CGATCAATCTAACAACTAATGCACATAGGAAGGAATACCAATATTGGACATGAACATGAAAAGCTCATGCTAGAGAATCATGCAACGAACATTGCCGCCAAGGTACCATCCTTCCAAACTTGTGCTTGTGCCGTTGAAATGACCCAACAGTAGTGAGCGAAAATACATTCCGAAGCAAAACGCCCCTCAATGGGAAGGCATGTTTCTAAACACCACTTGCACCATTAAAAAAAAAAAGGAAAAATGCACTCAAGTTTGTTAGGATTAGTGTGGTCAAGGAGGGTAAGTTAGTGTGTCATTCATGGCTAGGTAGCACTAATCCTAATTAGTATAGAGCAATGCTAATGGCACAAGAAGTAGGGAAAATAATCATGTTCTCATTGCATAGTGATAGCACCGAATTACAAGGCTTGAGAGTGTTGCAATTGAGCATGATTGTAAGCTCATTATATTAGAGGAGTGGTAGCTTGGATGACATTATATGTGAGGTGTGGTAGCAACTAGGGTTCATGCATTTGGAAGATATTCTAGGGGAAATCTCGTATGCACCTTTTTAGGGGTATTTTTGACCTACTAAATGTGCTCCTGTCCATGTGTGGAGGGGCTAGAAAGGTCCATGGGTCATCATTCTACATCATTAAATCATGGGGCATCATTCTACATCATTAAATCATCATGCATAGCTAGGGAGAAGCTCCATATGGCTAGGGCAATCTAGGGTTAACCCCAACATGGCTTTCCAAAAACCCAGTCACGAAAGGAAAGAGATTTGTTAGTAACTTGAACCAGGTGGAGGAAACAAAGGCCCATACCATCTTCCTAGGAGGACAAGTAATGAAGCTAGGTTGATTTTATACTCTGGAATTGTTGCAACACATGTCGGGGGAAGTGATGACGGTGTAGACTCACTTGCTAATGCAAGCCCTCCCATCATGACCTACCAAAGAAACAAAGCCCTATCAAGCTCCTTGCTGACCTCTTATGAGTTCAGGTTACTTTACATAGATTGTTAGTATATTTGCGCCTCATTCAGCATTTATTCATGTCATCTTTTACAAATTACATGAAGAAAGGGGGCGAAATTAGAGGAGTTTG